>NC_133818.1:14987161-15302161 GCF_043250625.1 Sebastes fasciatus | reverse complement strand
TACTAAAAGGGGCAGTAATGTAAATTTGGACCATTTCTCTTTTTAGAATATTTGAATTCATGCCTTCATTTGATAGTTGACAGTAGAAAGTGACAGAAAACAGAATGACATCAAAATAAATGTAAACCTGGATTTGAACCAGAGACACCACTGTTACATACTGTGTGTCTTAGACTGCTGGTCTACCACACTATTTAGACCACTTCTAACCTCAGTTCAAACCTAACTAACTCAAGCTAAGCTGCCCAAAGTGACCGTGAGACTGTTAAGAACATGATCAGCTCTCTTTAATGGAGGACTTTCACTGTGAAGTAGCTGTAGAAAGTGTTGAACCTACAAAATAAAACAGAAAACCAACTACAACCAAAGCCCAAGACCATGACAGTACCCCCCTTTCTCAAGGGACGGATCCCAGACGTCCCTAAAACAGAGTCTATGAACTCCATCAGGGTGGGTGGAGGGAGTCCGGAGGAGGGATTAAGGGGCAAGCGGCCGGGCGCTGAACAGGGACGGGGCAGGAAAACTCAGGCGTACGACCCGGGGACAGGACAGACAGGAGAAACTGCTCAGGAGGGCGACCCCTCTGTAGGACGGCCACGGAGGCGGGACCCCTCTGAAACCCAACAAGCAACAACAGCTGTCAGTGTGCTGACTTGACTATGACATGTGATTACAGACATGCCCACTTTATGATAAAGGGCAGACTCGTGGGTACCCATAGAACCCATTTACATTCACATATCTGGAGGTCAGAGCGTTCTTCCAGACAAGCTAGCATGACATGGTTGGTAACGATGGATTCTTTAGGTTTTCTATAGTTTCATGTTACCAGTATCTTCACTCTAGCTTTAAAACTGAGCCGCTACAACCTCTGAAAGACAGAATATCGTCCGTCGGATTGTAAAGAGGTTAATAAGACAGCAGATAGTAAAATTCAGCTCATTAGTGTTTATGAAAGCAGGAGAGTTGAAATAAAAGGAACACTGTCATCACAGACTGAATGCTGAATTCAAACAGAAAAGTAACAACACTTTAACTGTTCCCTGTGACCATCTGAGCTTTGAGACAGTGTCGGCCAATCAACAAAGCCTTTTAGTTATAAAGACATGTCTTCACAGGAAGAGGAGTGATGTCTCTGTGGAGGACCAGCTGTCCTGCTGTGCTGTGTACTTGGACCAGTCTGCTTCATCTGGAGACTCCTCCTGTCCCCAGTGTGGACAAAGATCCAGAACCAGAGCTGGACTGCAGCCAGCCGGTCAGACCAGCACTGTACAAAGTAAGACTCTACATCTGTCTGCTGACGTCTCCATGTCTGAAACACTACTTGTTCTTTTAATACATAAAAAGTCATAAAAGTCCCACCAGGTCCTGCGAGGACACTAGGGGACACGCTGCTCCACTCAACTGGCTGTTCAAGCCATAGACATATATACATACACCAACGTTGGCGTACGATCCAGAGGTCAATGAGGAAACTCCGACACTCAGACGACCAATCGTGTAACTTCATCACTCAGTGACAGACTTTTAGGGTTGTAGGGCTGGCCGTCTGCGGTCCAGCCAAAAAGACAGAGAAAACAAGAGAGACATAAATAAATAACCCTCAAATACTCAACATGATTTACTGTGGAGACGGACGCTCTTAGTTTCACTTTCCTCCTCTGCATTTCATTCATTACATCCAACGTTCATCAGTAAATGTCGTCACAGTGAGATAAAACCTAATGTTTATTATTTTCCAGCGTGTTTTTTAGATGAAACGGACGACACACTGAACGGCAGACTGCAGAGTGTGTTTACTACTGCGACCACCAACAGCCCTCGTCACATGTCATGTTGCTTTTTCATACATCAGAGGACTAATTTGCTGAATCTTCACAGGTCTTTAGACCGTAGTGGAAACACAGACAACAGTGGACTGAAGGAACCTTTTAGTTCCTTAAAAGTAGTAGGACTAAATAGTCCCAGGAACTTTTGGTGGAAACCCGGCTTTTGTTATTGGTGCTGTTCAATAAAAACATGTCCACACAACGAGTTATGAACATATTCTGCATTATTTGATGAGTGGATCAGTTTTAAATATTACAGTGAGGAAGGAACAGCCACAGTGAGTTGTTTAGATGAAGAGCTGCAGACGGACAGCTGAGGCTCCGCCTCCTCTGCTGTCAATCAAACATGTACACCGACTGAGAGAAAAAGGAGCATTTCTGATGCTTCCACTAAAACTAGACTGTTTAACCTTTACTGCTTTTTTATTTACTTTATATTGATCACTTCAATATTGGCAATGAAAATAATAAGCAGATTGTCACATCTTCTTTATTTGTAACTTTTGTCCTTCTCTTTCAGCAGATAGAGGTCTGCAGGAGGTTGTAGATGAACATAAGATCAGTCTGAGGAGGAGATGTGAATGTGTGACTGAAGGAACTGATGAAACAGGAAGTGGAACCCTCCTCAACAGGATCTACACTGAGCTCTACATCACAGAGGGACAGAGTGAAGAGGTTAATACCCAACATGAGGTGAGGCAGCTTGAGACAGCTTCCAAGAAGAAGACCCTCCATGACGCTCCAATCAAGTGCCACGACATCTTTAAAGCCTTACCTGACCAACAGGGACACATCAGAGTCGTTCTGACGAACGGCGTCGCCGGCGTTGGAAAAACCTTCTCAGTGCAGAAGTTCACTCTGGACTGGGCAGAGGGCTTGGAAAACCAAGATGTCAGTCTGGTGGTTCTGCTTTCGTTCAGGGAGCTGAACTTGATCAGAGATGAGCAGTACAGTCTTCTCATGCTGCTCCATGATTTCCATCCAACATTACAGAAGGTCACAGCAGAGAAGCTCGCTGTCTGTAAAGTTCTGTTCATCTTTGATGGCCTGGATGAAAGCAGACTTCCACTTGATTTCCACAACAGTGAGGTTGTGTCTGATGTCACCCAGAAGTCATCAGTCAACGTGCTGTTGACAAACCTCATCCAGGGGAATCTGCTTCCCTCAGCTCTCGTCTGGATAACTTCCCGACCTGCAGCGGCCAATCAGATCCCTCCTGCATGTGTTGACAGGGTAACAGAAGTACGAGGCTTCACTGACGCCCAGAAGGAGGAGTACTTCAGGAGGAGAGTCAGTGATGAAGAGCTGTCCTGCAGAATCATCTCACACATCAAGACATCCAGGAGCCTCCACATCATGTGTCTAATCCCAGTCTTCTGCTGGATCACTGCTACAGTTCTGGACCACATGTTGACTACAGACCAGAGAGGAGAGCTGCCCAAGACCCTGACTGACATGTACTCACACTTCCTGTTGGTTCAGACAAAGAGGAAGAAGCAGAAGTACGGTGAGGGACGTGAGACGAGTCCACAGGAGCTGACGGAGGCTGACAGGGAAGTTCTTCTGAAGCTGGGGAGGCTGGCGTTTGAACATCTGGAGAAAGGAAACATCATGTTCTACCAAGAAGACCTGGAGCAGTGTGGTCTGGATGTCACAGAGGCCTCGGTGTACTCAGGAGTTTGTACAGAGATCTTCAAAAGAGAGTGTGTGATCTTCCAGAAAACAGTCTACTGCTTTGTTCACCTGAGCATTCAGGAGTTTCTGGCTGCAGTCTACATGTTCCACTGTTACACAAACAGCAACACAGAGGTACTGAAGGACTTCCTGGGAGAAGAATATGTTCATTCAACCCTGGATGACTTCCTGAGGAGAGCCATGAAGAAATCCCTGAGGAGTAAAAATGGCCACCTGGACCTGTTTGTTCGCTTCCTTCATGGCCTCTCTCTGGAGTCCAACCAGAGACTCTTAGGAGGTCTGCTGGGTCAGACAGACAACAGTCCAGAAATCATCCAGAGAGCCATCAACAACCTGAAGGAGATGAACAGATATGATACCAAAACCTCTCCTGACAGAATCATCAACATCTTCCACTGTCTGATGGAGATGAACGACCACTCGGTACATCAGGAGATCCAAGAGTTCCTGAAGTCAGAGAACAGATCAGAGAAGGAACTCTCTGATTTCCACTGCTCAGCTCTGGCTTACATGCTGCAGATGTCAGAGGAGGTTCTGGATGAGTTGGACCTGAAGAAGTACAACACATCAGACGAGGGACGACGGAGACTGATTCCAGCTGTGAGGAACTGCAGAAAAGCTGTGTAAGTCCAGATGTGATTAACTTTATAGATCAGTGTAGATTAGTAGTTTAGTTCTTTAAATATACACATTATGAATTATTCTTAAAATATAATTTTCTTATAAATGTTCCACGTGTTTATTACATAAATATGTCAGTTGTGTTTTGTCACAGATGTTCTTGAGCTGTTTCAAATGTTGAGTTCAAAATGTTGCAGTAGTTTGTGTTTCTAGCTGTCAAGTTAATGAACACTTATTCTATTTATTTCTAATAATTGTTACATTTGACAGTTTTTTCTTATTTATGTTTTTGGGTGATGGAGACGACATGTGAACCTGGTAAAACAATTGAAAAAAAAAAAAAGATCAGCTGTCTGGTGGAGCGCTGGGTCTAACTGGTGTAACGGCAGCAACAGAACGTTTGCTGATCCGGCGGGGAGTCGGGGCGGTCCTGGGATCAGAGCCCTGGTGCTGGGGTTTGCTTTCAATAGGCCTTGCACCACATTACACCTTACCTCGTGTGTTTTGGGGTTCATCTCTTTCATTGGCTTCAAATCCAAACTGTTGCCATGTTGCTGCAGTTTTAGTTTTCTTTGAGACCAGCTCTGCCATGCCTCGTCTCGTCACCCCAAAAAACACATGAACTTCCTAGTAAACAAACCTCTTCTTGTTTATACACCAACATTATATCATAACGTAATAACGTTAATCACGTTGTCATATTGCTTATTAGTAATGCAATACAGGCAGGATTTAGCACTGTGACTCTGTCGGCACAGGTTGTTGATGTCGGCTACTTTTTAATTTGCCAGAACGTGTCGTTAGCATAAAATCAAACCGGTTTAAGCTCGTACACCGGACCGGACCGGACCGGCAAAACCAAAAATCTACCCAACTCTAGCATTAGCCACCGTAAACTACTGGTCATACGAGACAAAGATAGTCGTTGTAAAACCCCTGAGTGTGTTGAATCGAGCAATGGTGCATTTTATTGCTAATGAATTCAAGTTGTGTTCCATCATCTTGTTTTGAAGTCTTTCCTTTTATTCTGTTACTCACAGAAGGAAACTCTGGTGTTTCTCTCTCTTGTTGCTTTAGAGAAGAGTAGTAACAGGAAATACACAGCTTCCACCAATAACAGCAGTCTGATGAAAATATAACAGCAGAATGGTAGAATTCAGACTTTTTAAGAGATCTTATACAAACCAAAGATCAATGTTATGTTTTTAATGCTGATACACTGATATCATCTTTCTGATGTCATTATGTTGTAAATAATGCAACCTCATTGGTTCATTCATTGTGTTTGTGAGCTGAATACGTTTGATGCTCAGAAAAGAGTGTTAATGACAAAACGCCATGCAGTCATCAAAATATCTAGTTATATGAATGTTTAATTATGTACAGGTCTAATATTATCACGCGATTTGTTTCATTTTCCCATTTATGGACGTGAACCTGAAAGCAGCAGGTAGCTAGCAAAGAGAGGTCATCTTTATCAACTGTATTATTATTACTTATTCACTGAGTTTTAAAAATGCTTTTCTAATCAAGAAGGCCTCATGCTAACTTTGTGGAGACAGACCTGGGATCAGATCACACTGACAGACTGGACATTAGGGAAGCCTCAATGTAGCTACATGTTCTCTCTCTTCATCTGCAAGATTAAAGAAAAACAAAGATTAAAAGTCTGCAGGTTTGAGAGAGAGTGATGAGAATTATTGTTTCATGTCAAACAGTGAGATAAGATTAGCTGAACCACTGATGTGAGGAGTAAATGTTAATCAAAAAAGTATATATATAACTGTTTAGTCATCAAATGCATGAAGTAAATATAAACTGTCCTCTTTCATAATAACATATTTTGTAATTTTTGTGTCATCACAGACTTTCTGGCTGTGACCTCTCAGATACTCACTGTGAAGTTGTGGCCTCAGCTCTGAAGTCCAACCCCTCCCATCTGAGAGAGCTGGACCTGAGTAACAACTACCTGAAGGATTCAGGAGTGAAGCTGCTTTCTGCTGGACTGGAGAGTCCAAACTGTAGACTGGAGACTCTGGGGTCAGTTCACTGACTCTCTGTTACTATTAGAGATCTTATATGTTGAATTAATAATTGAACCTGATTTATGTACAAACATAACTTACATCCATAAAGTTGTTAATGTCCTTTTCTTCATATTTTCATGTTTCTTAAACTAAATCTAGTCTGCAGTCACAAAAGACTTGTGTATCTTAAAGAAAGTGTAGAAAATGTCCACTGTTAGTTGTTAAAGTAAATGAATGTTTATCATTGTTGGTAAATGGTCACATCTGGATACAGAAGATGCTCTGAACTAATATTCAGGGTTCCTACGCAGTATGGAGAAGTATGGAATTTGATTTTAGTCATTTCCAGGTCTGAATGAGTATGGAAAAAAGAAAAGAGAGAATGGAAAAACATGTCTGTTTCCAGACTGTTGCCCCTATTCTGCTTTCTAAGATATCAAATTCAGAATTTCTAAAAATAAATAGATCATACAAGCAGAGTGTTTTTCATGGTGTTTAGAGCAGCCGGTGCAGCCACAATGTTTACTACTGTGTGAGAGAGCGCGGGCCAGAGAGAGCTTGATGTCGTTGAAAGCAACACAGGAAGTAGGCTCTGACTGAACACACACTCCTACAGAGCTGCCTCTACGCCTGAAAGTCACAGCCAGGGCCGGCGCCTCCATAGAGGCCGACTAGGCAACCGCCTAGGGCGGCACTTATTATGGGCCAACTATTCATCATGAGCAACATAACAATAATTATATAATAATAAAAAGTAACCGGTAACTGCAGGCAGACGGCACAGAGCAGAACGCTGCCTGTCAGACTGGGACAATCTAATACTTTACATATTGAGGGGGGGACGAGCGGCCCCTCCTAATTTGAACTGGTCCCTGTTTCAGCTGAAATCTGATTGGCTCAGTCATTTACATCATGAACGTGATGAACTGTGACCAGTGTTCCAGCTGGCCGGTCTTGTTTTGATTCAGTGATGACGTGCTGATACAAACTGAGGAGGTGTCATCCACGATGAAGAGTCTTGAAGGTCTTCATCATCATCATCACATTCTCTTTATACCACTAAAACTCTATTAGTGGTAAAATTACTAACCCACAATGTTTCGTCTCACGCCCTCCGGCCGCTCACATAAGACACCTCTCCGTCTCAAAGTCCTGGGATGGGTTTGTGTCCCAGTCTGTCCCTGGTGCTAATAGAGGGGCGGCATCATTGTGATTCACCTAGAGCAGGATGTTTGACAGCAGAACGTCGTCCAGCTTTCTCTGTAGGACTGTAGACTGAACGACCACAATGAGTAAAGTGTTCTGAGGGCTGGCTTGATGATCCCAAACACAAAGCCTGGTTGGTTAACAGTTACAAATGGGGAAAAGAGAGCTGGATGCAAACTTTGAGGAAAATCGTTTGACATCTCAACCATGGTGGGGGGGGGGGCTTTAGTCTTGTAACAGCGTCCTCTGAACCCCGAGTCACAAAGTCAAATATGGTCTGAAAAATCTACAGAGAAGTCTGGAAAAGTCTGGAATGTAAAATGTAATATGTGTAGGAACCCTGAATATTTGTTCTGAATTGATCAAGTTTACTTCATGAAGTAGAAATATTTCTCTGGTTTCTGCTTGTTTCAACATGTTCCACAAATAATGTCTGATCATTGATATTGATCCTTCAGCACACACACATAGATGAACACCGAGATCAGCAGCATGTTATTGATGTGTGTTGACATGAACAGGTGTATGAATGTTGTGGTGACATTTGGATGATGTCTGTAGAAGGCTGGCATTATGATGATCCACAATAACACAATGACAAAGTCACTCTACTCATTTTACGGAAAAGCTCATTGATTAGGACATAGTGATGTTGAGCTACACATTTAAAACCTGAACACATCTGACTGGATTATAAAGTGATTTTTATCTTCATCATTTATTCTTTATTCAGATTGAGTTGGTGCAGGTTGTCAGAGATCAGCTGTGCTTCTCTGGCCTCAGCTCTGAAGTCCAACCCCTCCCATCTGAGAGAGCTGGATCTGAGAGAGAACAAGCTGCAGGATTCAGGAGTGAAGCTGCTTTCTGCTGGACTGGAGAGTCCAAACTGTAGACTGGAGACTCTGAGGTCAGTTCACTGACTGTAGTTTATGTAGTTTGTACACACACTCTCTACACACTGGCTCTGCTCCAGATGGCTCTAGAGAGGGACATTCACGTTGTCACGTTGGCCACCGTAGCTCTCCAACACGCTTGGCACACAGGAGAGGCTTCAATTGGTTGTAATCTCCTCACCTCACCGCTAGATACCTCCAGATCCTACACACTGGACCTTTAACCACAGACCTTATTTCAGCCATCTAACTAAAAACCCATTGACTTCCAGACGAGGGAACAGGAAGTGCTAAAATGCTAACTCATTTCTGGGTTTTAGGACTCATTCCTGTAGCGCTCTATTTGAACATGTCTAAAGGTGCAGCACTCTTCAACAAACACATATTGCACCAACTTAAAGGCACACAAGTGATGATTATGAATGACACCATCTAATCAGAGGTCTCTATGGTTCTAAGTTATTCCCACGTTCTTTTTGACAGCAGATCTAACTGTGATCTGTTTTCATGTCAGCATTGTCTAATTATTTGAAGCAAAAAACAAATAAATATTCTGCATCTGAAACCTCTTTGCAGGTTCATATTTTTTCAAGTCTATCTGAATACAATACTCACATGTTCATATGTACATTCAAAGAGTTTTTGATGTCTGTCATCATTCCTTCTGTCTGTGAAGCAACCCCTGTATAACCTGAGTGTTACGAGATGAGGACTAAATCCACAGTCTTGTTCTGTGTAAAATGACCTGTAAAGTTGATCTTAAACTAATCAGAGGCTTCAGCAGTCTGAGTTAGATGTATTAGGGCTGGGTGACTTGGAGAAAATCAAATATCATAATATTTTTGTGTGTAAATGACCAATAATAGAACAGCTAGAACAGTCTGGTAAGTTCAGAGAATGACATCACTTTACTGTAATGTAGCCTTTAAAACCTGGAAGAGACAACACTTACAACACAACACGATATTACTAGGGCTGTCAATCCATTCAAATATTTAATCACGATTAATTGCTAATTATTCACAATTTTTGTATCTGTTCTAAATGAACCTTAAAGGGAGATCTGTCAAGTATTTAATATTCTTATCAACATGGGAGTGGACAAATATGATTCATGTAAATGTATGTATATATTTATTATTGTAAATAAATTAAGAACACAAAACAATGACAGATATTGTCCAGAAACCCTCACAGGTACTGCATTTAGCATAAAACAATATGCTCCAATCATAACATGGCAAACTGCAGCCCAACAGGCAACAACAGCTGTCAGTGTGTCAGTGTGCTGACTTGACTATGACTTGCCCCAAACTGCATGTGATTATCATAAAGTGGGCATGTCTGTAAAGGGGAGACTCGTGGGTACCCATAGAACCCATTTACATTCACATATCTGGAGGTCAGAGGTCAAGAGACCCCTTTGAAGATGCCCATGACAGTTTTTCCTTGCCAAACTTTAGAGTAAGTTTGGAGCGTTATTTAACCTCCTTCCCGACGAGCTAGTTTGACATGGTTGGTACCGATGGATTCATCAGGTTTTCCAGTTTCCTATGATACCAGTATCTTCACTCTAGCTTTAAAACTGAGCCACTATAACCTCCGGAAGATCGATTGCATTAATGCGTTAAAGAAAATAGTGGCGTTAAAACGATTAACTTTGACAACCCTAGATATTAGGATATCCAAAATCAAACACGATATCTAGTCTCATATCAAGATATGGATATAATATGGATATATTTCCCAGCCTTAGTATGTATCCAGTCAGCATGTTGTGTCTGACAGTTTCCTTGTTGAGCTGCAGGAGGAATAGTAACTCAAAGAGGGAATTTTGTACTAAACAGTCTGTAACTTTGATTTGTCGACTCAGACTGCTGAATCTTCATATTAATTTCACTTGAACTTGTGAAGTCATTTCTTACAGTGTAGTTGTGTTATGAAGGGACCACTTCACAGGAGGAATGATTACTGCCACCAATAACTCTTTTAATGTACATATGACATGTGGCTGTTGTTTACAGACACACTTGAACAAATGTGGACCTTTCCTGTAAATGACATAAACCTGCTAGGCTAGCAGATACAGTGAGAAGAAGGCCATGTAATAAATGAAGTAATGAAATCCAACAAGTCTGATTTAATATTGATCCTCTAATTCCAGACTTGACTGAGATCAGCAGCATGTTATTGATGTGTGTTGACATGAACAGGTGTATGAATGTTGTGGTGACATTTGGATGATGTCTGTAGAAGGCTGACATTATGATGATCCACAATAACACAATGACAAAGTCACTCTACTCATTTTAGGGAAAAGATCATTGATTAGGACATAGTGATGTTGAGCTACACATTTAAAACCTGAACACATCTGACTGGATTATAAAGTGATTTTTATCTCCATCATTTATTCTTTATTCAGATTGAGTCGCTGCTGGTTGTCAGAGATCAGCTGTGCTTCTCTGGCCTCAGCTCTGAAGTCCAACCCCTCCCATCTGAGAGAGCTGGAGCTGAGCTCCAACAACCTGCAGGATTCAGGAGTGAAGGTCCTGTGTGGTTTTCTGGAGAGTCCACACTGTAGACTGGAGACTCTGAGGTCAGTTCACTGACTCTCTGTTACTATTAGAGATCTTATATGTTGAATTAACAATTGAACCTGATTTATGTACAAACATAACTTACATCCATAAAGTTGTTAATGTCCTTTTCTTCATATTTTCATGTTTCTTGAACTAAATTTAGTCTGCAGTCACAAAAGACTTGTGTTTCTTAAAGAAAGTGTAGAAAATGTCCACTGTTAGTTGTTAAAGTAAATGAATGTTTATCATTGTTGGTAAATGGTCACATCTGGATACAGAAGATGCTCTGAACTAATATTCAGGGTTCCTACGCAGTATGGAGAAGTATGGAATTTGATTTTAGTCATTTCCAGGTCTGGATGAGTATGGAAAAAAGAAAAGAGAGAATGGAAAAACATGTCTGTTTCCAGACTGTTGCCCCTATTCTGCTTTCTAAGATATCAAATTCAGAATTTCTAAAATAAATAGATCATACAAGCAGAGTGTTTTTCATGGTGTTTGGAGCAGCCGGTGCAGCCACAATGTTTACTACTGTGTGAGAGAGCGCGGGCCAGAGAGAGCTTGATGTCGTTGAAAGCAACACAGGAAGTAGGCTCTGACTGAACGCACACTCCTACAGAGCTGCCTCTACGCCTGTACGTCACAGCCAGGGCCGGCGCCACGATAGAGGCCAACTAGGCAACCACCTAGGGCGGCACTTTGGCAGCCAAATATGGGCCAACTATTCATCATGAGCAACATAACAATAATAATATAATAATAAAAAGTAACCGGTAACTGCAGGCAGACGGCACAGAGCAGAACGCTGCCTGTCAGACTGGGACAATCTAATACTTTACATATTGAGGGGGGGGGGGGAGACGAGCGGCCCCTCCTAATTTGGACTGATCCTCGTTCTGGCTGAAATCTGATTGGCTCAGTCATTTACATCATGAACGTGATGAACTGTGACCAGTGTTCTAGCTGGCCGGTCTGGTTTTGATTCAGTGATAACGTGCTGATACAAACCGAGGAGGTGTCATCCACGATGAAGAGTCTTGAAGGTCTTCATCATCATCATCACATTCTCTTTATACCACTAAAACTCTATTAGTGGTAAAATTACTAACCCACAATGTTTCGTCTCGCGCCCTCCGGCCGCTCACATAAGACACCTCTCCGTCTCAAAGTCCTGGGATGGGTTTGTGTCCCAGTCTGTCCCTGGTGCTAATAGAGGGGCGGCATCATTGTGATTCACCTAGAGCAGGATGTTTGACAGCAGAACGTCGTCCAGCTTTCTCTGTAGGACTGTAGACTGAACGACCACAATGATGAAAGTGTTCTGAGAGCTGGCTTGATGATCCCAAACACAAAGCCTGGTTGGTTAACAATTACAAATGAGGAAAAGAGAGCTGGATGCAAACTTTGAGAAAAATGGTTTGACATCTCAACCATGGTGGGGGGGGGACTGTAGTCTAGTAACAGCGTCCTCTGAACCCCGAGTCACAAAGTCAAATATGGTCTGAAAAATCTACAGAGAAGTCTGGAAAAGTCTGGAATGTAAAATGTAAAATGTGTAGGAACCCTGAATATTTGTTCTGAATTGATCAAGTTTACTTCATGAAGTAGAAATATTTCTCTGGTTTCTGATTGGTTCAACATGTTCCACAAATAATGTCTGATCATCGATATTGATCCTTCAGCACACACACATAGATGAACACTGAGATCAGCAGCATGTTATTGATGTGTGTTGACATGAACAGGTGTATGAATGTTGTGGTGACATTTGGATGATGTCTGTAGAAGGCTGACATTATGATGATCCACAATAACACAATGACAAAGTCACTCTACTCATTTTAGAGAAAAGATCATTGATTAGGACATAGTGATGTTGAGCTACACATTTAAAACCTGAACACATCTGATTGGATTATAAAGTGATTTTTATCTTCATCATTTATTCTTTATTCAGAATGAGTTTCTGCAGTTTGTCAGAGATCAGCTGTGCTTCTCTGGCCTCAGCTCTGAAGTCCAACCCCTCCCATCTGAGAGAGCTGGAGCTGAGAGTCAACGGCCTGAAGGAATCAGATGTGAAGCTGCTGTCTGATCTTGTGAAGAGTCCACACTGTAGACTGGAGACTCTGGGGTCAGTAGAGGGTCGGGGTCGGTCCATGCTGGTTTCAGCAGTATTGTTGTGATGTGTTTCCTCCGTTAAGCTGTGAGAGGAGAACGTTGACACACAGAGAGAGAACAGTCAGCCAATCAGATCAGCCAGAAGCTCATCATGTGATCATGTTTTAGAGTTGATGTGAAGAATATGTTGTTGTGTTCATGTCTCCAGGAAATAAAGCTGGATTACAGCTGACAGCATCACATAATGTATAGAGACAGTGGTCCTCATCCATCAAACTGTCGTACCATCAAATCTGATCAGAAAGTGTTTGTTCTCTCATTGAGAGATAGAACCATCATAGAACCATGGTTACATTTAGTAACCATGTGGTCTTTATACAGACCAGAACCTCTGCTGAAGTCCAGTAATCACAGCTGAGGTTTTACTGTTCAGTCTGTGTATGAACATGTAGGACCTTTAAAGAGGACCTATCAGGCTGATGTTCAGGTTCATACTTGTATTTTGGGTTTCTACTAGAACATGTTTACATGCTTTAATGTTCAAAAAACACTTTACTTTTCTTCTAGCGGCTGTGCTGCAGCACCTCTTTACACCCTCTGTCTGAAACGCTGTTTGATCTCCTTGTCCAAAAAGACTCCATATTTAGTCGGGCTGTCAAAGTTAACGCAATAATAACGCGTTAACGCTAGTTCGTTTTAACACCACTAATTACTTTAACGCAACTTGTGATTTTTAAGTTGTAAAATGTGTTAATTTGAGATTAATCATGATTAACTATGGACAATCATGCGATTAATCACGACTAAATATTTCAATGGATTGACAGCTCTAATATTTACATATTTGTCATGTAATATTTAAAAGTAGATGAAACATTGAAATGTGACTGAAACCAACCTAGCAGCAGTAAATCCATCATTAAAGTGAGCAGTGAAAAGCTCTCTGTTTCTGCAGTAATGATGCTCTCAGGACTCTCAGCAGTTTATTTCCACTGTGTGGATCATAAGATAATATTACACAGAGACAAAGAATTTGAACACATAATCCAGGCTAAAAGCAACACAGTTTAAACTGACACATGCAGAAAGGTCACCGACTGTGTGAATGTGTAAATGAACAGACTTGTAATATCACTGCCCCGTCTAGAGCACCAGAGATCTGACTAGAACTACTTTGTGTACTCTGCTGAGTTAATGTGATCACATGTACTGTTATGACCTGTATGACAATAATGTAGCCTTCTTCTCTCAGCTGCAAACCCAGCGGTGTGAAACGGACATAAATGACATTTATATAACCACAATAACACAAAATCAGTACATGATCTCTTATCATATATTCATATATGATATTCATATAGTCACTCATCTGAATCAGCTTCTTGAGCCGTATGTTGCTGTGAGACACGTCAGAGTCGTGTTCCTACAGTCCCTCAGACTGAATGTGTTGCCTTGGTTAGTTTGCTACCAATACTTTTATGTATGCTGTGGGTGATTAGAAGAAGTGAAAGTAAGCCTGCTTACCGCTGTGAATTATGTTTATAGATTTATTATTTACTTTCTCCTAAGTCTGTTTCACACCGCCGGGGTTGGAGCTGAAAGAATAAGACTAAAGTATTGTGATTCCTCCAGGAGATGAATAAAGTATCTTCTATTCTATTCTATAAGAACACATCTAATCAACACATTGATTTAATGGAACACACGTGTAATCAGTTCTAGTCTGCTGACCGTAGACTGGTCCATGTCTGTGATTGGTCATGTGCTACAAACCCCGCCCCTTCTATGTGAACGTGCTCATAGCCAGACTGAGAAACCCTGGGTTGACTTACGGAGTTGATAACAACTGTCGTAGGACCGCTTAGCGGGATCTTGGTTGAGGGGTTAGTTAAACCAGATAAGGAGAAGATACCCTGGGTGTGTTGGACTGGCTTCGTAGTACAGGCCTCTGGTCTGTGAGCTCTGAGCTCAGTGTGTTCACTCCAATACGTTAACATGAGAGCTGAAAGGAAGCTGGCTACGCTACACAGACTGAAGCCCCTTCTGCTCTTTATACTGGATGCTGACTGACAGCTGATGAAGGGAGTCTCTGTAAACACTGAGGGATGACTTCTGTTGTCTTCTTCTTCTCTCATTAGATGGAAAAGGGGGTGATCTCTAACCACCATCATCCCTGTGTGTTCCTCTGACCTGACAGAGTATCATCAGTGTATCTGGACTCTGTCCTTCTGCACAGTCTCTGCAGACACACTGAGACTTCTCCACTCCTTCTGCTCCACACTCAACCACCTCCTCCACCTGGACCTGGGTTTCACTTTGTCTTCATTCATTCATATATTCTGAACCCAAAGTGCCTCTGCAGATTAGTTCTGTTTATGACAACAGAACTGTAGATTAACACATTTAAATAGATGTTTCTGCTTTGCTTTCTGTTGCAGCTCCACCCTGTGGAACGATGAGGTTTTGCAGTTAATTTCCACATACTTTTAAATATATATATATATACCATATACAATATATATACCAATGCCAGCCTTTTTTCATATTATAACAGATTTGCTTGTAACAAACATAAAGAAGTAGATAAAACCTGAACCTGAGGCTTCAGTTTCTCAACTAACTACAAACAGATTATGTCTGGATTTTGGTGGAAAGTCAGCTCCTTAATATTGTCTTTTGTATTAGATGTTTGATGTACAACAAAACAAAAAAAAATCCTGACTATCTGGGTTTTTGCTACAAAACAAATCATATTTGTTAGTTTATTACAGATGTACGTGTCACCCTGCTAGTTTTCACATTACATGGCTCAACACAGACACATGAAGTCAACCTATGGAGCTTTTCCCCTCAGAAATCAATGTTGAAATTGCCTCCACAGGCTCCATTACAGTCCACCAGTCCCAGAAACAAAAGCCAAACACCAAAGTGTTTATAATTGCTAAGCAATATTGGACTCATTCCTTAAATTCTGCACATTCCAGTGAGCTACATGAGTGTCCTGCGTGATTTCTTTAATGTCATGCAAATACAGAAACTAACACGAACCAATTCTTTTGTCCTCTGTTTACTTCAAAGAGCAGATTTTCATTATGAATGTTTTTGGCTTTTTTAATCTTATTTTTGGTTTAAAATTGTGACCTTTTGTTTCCCAGAGTCACAGGTCACATCTTAAAATGTCTTAAACCAGCAAATCTCAATTTGAGCTTGAACCAGAAACCAGGTTTCTTTTTGCAATTTTGAAACTTTTGATGTTGACTGATTAAATTCTTCTGTCTTGGAAATATTAAATGTTGACCAGCACAACTGCCTGGTGTTATAAAGGGACTGTTTGTAAGAATCAGAAATGCTTATTAACAGCGACACCTGTGGCCGTTAAGTCAACTAAAGTCAGCGTCCTGTTGCTCGCGCTTGTGCTCACTCTACATAGACATGAACGAGCATCGCTTAAAACAGTGAGGAGACACACGTCAGCTAAAAGCACAATATCACTCTATATTTCAGCTGCTTGGCAGTAATGTTAGCTGACCAGACAAAGGTCTCTCCATGAATCAATGCTGATCCTAGTGTTGGCTTTTCCTGCTTCAGCCTCCCGACCGCGGCCGGAGGGAACAGGGGAGACACCGGCACCCGGTCGGAGACGATAACGATTCTCTCTGCGGAGCCCCGTCACTTCACAAAACACGGGAAACCTCTGTTGGTCTGGAGGAGCTGCAGCAGTTATTTCTGCAGTAACGTCCACTGTACATTCGCTAGATATTCTCAGAGCTACGAAGTCTTCTGCAGTGTGTAGTGTGCGTGCATGCACGTGAGGTGGAGCGAGCTGAGTGAAGGCAAGCAGAGTAGCAGAGACTCCGGCCCTGGAGACCAAAGCTACGGTCTCCCCCGCGTCCTCCGACCGCGGCCGACACTGCCAACAGACGGGCTTCACTAGATAGAACTTTGTGGTTTTGGTGCTTCCATGTAGTTTGTGTTGGAGTCTGAGTCTGAACAGCGTAGCCACACGCGAGCACGCATGGGAAACACCGACCCGCAATGATTTATAAGAGTGTAAGACGTTACAAACAGTCCCTTTAAGACGTAGGAAACCATCAATTTATCGTTAGTTACTACATTTTCTAATATCAAAATGTTGCTATACTAAAGAAAACACAAATATATATATATATATGCAACAACATTACTAACATAGTTATACAGCTGTCTTTTCATGCACGTGTAGTTCAACTCTAAGCAGCCGCGCAATGCATTCTGGGAGCGTGGCGGCGCGATTCTAAGAACGGAGCGTCACGACCACGGATGTATTAAGAGAAGAGAAGGTCACGACCGGTCTTTTAATACATCCATGGTCACGGGTTTGGTGTCGGGGTATGACGCATGCGCAGTGTGACTGAAGCTGCTGTCCTGCGTTGCGATTGGCTCATTTTTCGGCGAGTACAGAGCAGATCTTACTGCGCATGTGTAGAAGATATGACTCGATGACGCGTGACCCAGTCTCCTTCCATAGGCCTTGTCTCCAGTGTGATCCATCAGTGCAATCAGCAGCACCTGTGGAGAAGAAGAAGAACTTTTTTTTTTCCTAGAGAGAGACGGAAGTAATTTGCGAACGCGGTAGGATTGAAAGATTTGCTGGCGGATTAGCATAAACTGTACTTTGACTGTAACATCATGTCACATAGTTCTGATGGAAATAATGGAAGTGAAATGGAATGGATGTTACCTAAATCTGTGATGCAGAAAAGGGCTGCGAGAGAGAGAGAGCGGATAGCAAGAGAGAGAAGTTGGTCGGATGATAGTGAAGCTGTCAGAGGTAATAATAAAAAATCAAGAACCAGTCACAACGATAGACAGACGGATCAAACACAAGAAGCGGAGTGGAAAGTAATAATTGAATTCAATCAGGATGGCGGACACTACCACCCGATCAAACTTACCAGAGCGATCGAAGAGGAGATTGGGAAAATCTAAATGGCCAGGTTCTTGAACAATAAACGAGTGTTGATACATGCAAACAGCAAACAACAGCAGGAAAAGATCCTCAAAATGACAACACTTAAAGGGGAAAAGATGAAGGCTCATATACCTGGAGCAATGGTAAAGTTGAGAGGAGTAATCTCTGGAGTCCCATTGAGTATGTCTATGGAAGATGTTAAACATGAGATTAAAGGGGGTAAAGTAATTGATGCCATACGGATTAAGAGTAAAAGAGATGGCTCACTGAAGGAAACCCTATCGGTAGTGGTTCAGTTTGAGAAAACCCTCCCAAAATCGGTGCAAATGGGATACATGAACTACAGCGTGAGGGAATACATTCCCAAACCTCTCAGATGTTATGCATGCCAAAGAATGGGGCACACAGCACAGCAGTGTAAAGGAAAGGTAAGGTGTGCGAGATGTGGAGGACAGCATGAGTATGGAAAATGTGATAAGGATGCAAAGGTTAAATGCTGTAACTGCGGAGGTGAGCGTAGTGCTGCGTTTGGAGGATGTGAAGTGCAGAGAGAAGCCAGAGAAGTACAGAGAGTTAAGACAATGCAGAAGCACTAAAGAAAGTAAGGGCGACAGAAACAAACAACAGGAATTCCAGTGAAATGGACCAAAGAAATGCAGCACAAAGGGATGGTAATGCACTAGGAAATCAAGCACAAACCCAAGTCCCAGACAATATGCAAAATGCTCGTGCTCATAAATGTAAAATGAATGATGATTCACTAGTAGTAAACAAAGTGGAATTTGTTGTCTTCATCTGCCACACCATTAATGTTGCAGCTCAGCTAAAAAAGAAAAGTGATAGAATCAAGACCATAGTGGAGGCAGCAGGAAGATTCCTTGATATACGTGATGTAAAAGCAGATCAGATACATGCACTTCTGACAGCAACTGAGGTTGGGGAAAATGGACAGAATGAGGGTTCAAGTTTTAATTATGGTGCTCCACATACTTCAGTGGAATGCGAGAAGCCTGATAGCTAATGGGCAAGAATTTAAAAAGTATGTATATGAATTAGAAGTAGTACCGGATATTATATGTGTGACTATAGGAAGTGATCATTTCCCAGTTCTCACGATAATAAACACAAACGTATGTATACAGGAAGGGAGCACAATTACAAGGTGGTGTTTTGGCAAGGCTGACTGGGAGAAGTTTACAATATGTTGTGAGGAGTCAGCTCACTTGGTAATATTAGAAGGGAGCATAGAGGAATGTACAAGTCAAGTTACAGAACATATACTGAATGCTGCAAAACTAAGTGTACCAAAACGAACAACACAGGGTAGGAAGAAAGTGGTACCTTGGTGGAATGAGGAATGCAGCATAGCTGTTAAAGAACGAAACAAGGCTTTCAGAGCTCTGAGAAAAAACATGTCACAAGAGAATCTCATTGAGGATCAAAGGAAAAGGGCAGTGGCTCGTAGAACAGTCAAATATACCAAAAAGAGGACTTGGAGAGAATTCTGTTCCACCATTGGCAGAGGAGTGAAGATAGGTGATGTCTGGTCCATGTTTAAACAAATGAGTGGGAAAAGGAAGTCAATAAAAATTCCAGCATTGATTGATGGGGAGAGGATGGCAGTATCAGATAAAGAGAAGACGGATGTGTTAGGTAAGGCATTTGCTGCAGTACATAGTGGGGAGCACCTTGATAATATACACAGGCAGCAAAAAGAGCGTGTGCTCAGTGAGAATGAAAACGTGAGAGAGAAGAGAGAGGATGATATGTCAACACTGGATGTGGAATTTACAATGGCAGAGCTCAAAATAGCCTTGACAAATACTGGATATACAGCACCAGGACAAGACCAGTTATGTTATGCCATGTTTAAACAACTACCAGTGGAATCATTTAAGTTAGTGTTGAGACTATTTAATCAAATCTGGACGGAGGGAGTCATACCAAGTTGTTGGAAAATGGCAGTAATATTACCATTCAACAAGCCAGGGAAAGATCCTGCTAATCCTGGTAGTTATAGGCCCATAGCGTTGACATCTCACTTATGCAAATGGATGGAGAAGATAATAGTACGTAGATTAATGTATGTTTTGGAACAGAGAGGGTTAGTGAGTAATGTTCAGTGTGGTTTTAGAAAAGGTCGATCTACAATAGATGCTCTAGTTAGAGTAACTAATCAGGTAGAAAAGACACTCAAAATGAAAGATGTGATGACAATAGTATATTTTGATATAGAAAAAGCATATGATTCTATGTGGAGGGAAGGGCTGCTTATCAAGATAGGTCAAATGGGTATTGGAGGGAGGTTGTATAATTGGGTAATGGACTTTTTAACAGACAGGAAATTTAAAGTCACGGTTGGAACAGAAGTATCTAAGGACTACAATATAGAAAATGGTATCCCCCAGGGGAGTGCAATCAGCCCGGTGTTGTTTAACATAATGATAAATGATATATTTGAAAATTTAGATGGATGCATCAAATCAGCGATATATGCAGACGATGGGGCAATATGGATGAGGGGAAGAAATGTGCCATATGTGATGGAAAATATAAGGAAAGCAATAGGGAAAGTGGAGAAATGGTCATATGAGTGGGGATTCAAAATGTCAACAAATAAAACATGTTATATGATATTTACAAAAAAGAGAAACATTAATACTGAGAATTTCACATTATATGGTCAGTTGATGGAGAGGGTGAATGAATACAAATATCTGGGTCTATGGTTAGACAGTAAATTTACATGGCATGTTCATATAAAACATCTGGAAACAAAATGCAAAAAAGTAATAAATTGACTACGAGCTGTGGCTGGATGTAACTGGGGGGCAGATAAACAGTCATTGATTGACATATATAGGGCGATCATGAGATCAACAATAGATTATGGTTGTATAGTTCATGAAGCAGCAGCAAAGACATCATTACAAAAAGTGGATAGAGTACAGTGTAGAGCATTACGGTTATGTAGCGGAGCTATCAAGTCAACACCCATTAATGCAGTATTAATTGAAGCAGGAGAGACTACACTTGAATTAAGAAGAGAGAAATTAGCTCTAGCATACTGGGTCAGGTTAAAAGGAAGCGGAGAAGAAAATCCTACAAAGGTAACATTACAAAACTGTTGGGAATACTCTAAGTTTCAAGGGTATGGATTTGGATGGACACTGGAAGAAAAAGTGCGGACATATGGATTAGAGGCCTTAGAGTTCACCAGGTCCACACCAATAAGCAGCGTACCCCCCTGGCTGCTCCCAGAAGTTAAAATAGACATGAGTATCATTGAAAAGAAAAGGGAATGGCAAGTAAATGAAGTGGGAGTTAAAACAAGTGTGTACCTAAGGAACAGCTATAATAATGATCTCAAAATATATACAGATGAATCCAAAAATAAACAGGAGTGTGTGGGAGTTGGTATATATATTCCAGAATTTAAAATATCTATTTCCAAAAGAATTTCAAACCAGGTATCAGTGTACACAGCAGAAATAGTGGCAATCATCATTGCAATGCAGTGGGTTGAGGAGGTCAGACCTGACAGAGTGGTGATATGCACGGATTCAAAAGCTGTTTTGGAAAGTATACATTCAACAAAAGCTTTAAGGCAAGATCTAATCATTGAATTGTACTATAGCTTGCTAAGACTACACAGAGGGGGTATAGATGTATTATTCTGTTGGGTTCCAGCACACGAGGGGGTGAAAGGAAATGAGTTTGCAGATAAACTAGCAAAAAGTTCACTGCAAAAAGACATTACAGTACCAGTTTTACTTGGGAAAGGAGAAGGAAAAGCTGTGATTAAAAGGAAAGGAGTTGAGATATGGCAGAAAAGATGGGAGGAGGACCAGAAAGGAAGGAGATATTTCAAAATACAAAAGTCGGTCATAACAAAGACGTATAAAGAAAGGAACAGAAGGGAAGAAATCATCATAACAAGACTCAGACTGGATCACACAGGTCTTAATGGCACTTTGGCTTTAATGGGGAAAGGGAACAGTGACAAGTGTGGGGATTGTGGTGTTAAAGAAAATGTGGAGCATATCCTAATTCAATGTAAAAAGTATGAGGCTGAAAGAAAAAGATCAGAGAGGAGGGACGGGATTGGGATCTGATGGGGATACTGGGAACAGAGGGTGAGGGGGTTGAAGGCACCAGGAAGGCATTATTAATGTTCTTAAGAGACACAGGATTGGTGGATAGAATTTAAGAGTAGGAGTAAAGAGCAAATGACATGATGTTACACACTCTTGTACAGTAGGTGGCGGTATGCACCTTAAAGTTGGTTGCGATCCGCCGAGAGAAGAAGAAGAAGCAGCAGCACCTGTGTTTCTACTATCCAACTCTCATGTTTTTGTCCTTTTGAACTGCTTATACACCCTCCAGTATTTTTCGCACCATGATGTCAAAAAAGAACCAGCAGGCAGCCCGAGGCATCGCAGCAACTGACTGCCATGATTATGCTACTAAGATGGAAGTTTCTACCGAGAACTCCAAAAGAAAAGACCCATTCTCACCGATGAAAGACCCGCCGGCGACTAAAAGGAAGTACATGGGGCACCTGTTCTACCAGGTGATCTAACCCAATTTACTACACTGACTTTTTTTCAATTTTTTCCACATACTATACAATTACTTTTTTTAGACATACTATAATATGACTTTATTTTAACCTGATGGAGAGTCTGACTGACTATAAGGATGTATATATACTGTATTAATACACTGACTATAAGGATGTATATATACTGTATTAATACACTGACTATAAGGATGTATAGATACTGTATTAATACACTGACTATAAGGATGTATATATACTGTATTAATACACTGACTATAAGGATGTATATATACTGTATTAATACACTGACTATAAGGATGTACAGACGTGGACAAAATTGTTGGTACCCTTCCGTTAAAGTTTCATTAGTTTGTTTTTTTAAATGATTCTGTTGAACCATAATTCAAAAGCAATGTCTGATTTTCATTAGTTCATTTTCAGTAATTTTTTATTTATTATTACTTTTGTCAGTTTCAAGTTATTTCAGTGACCATTGTGGGTTTTTCTTTCTTTAACGGAAGGGTACCAACAATTTTGCCTACGTGTGTATACGAGCACACACTCCCAACCCTTACCTTATCTTATTGATGCAAGACATTCCCCAGAGCTAAACTTAACTGTCACAACTTCATGTCTAACCTTAACCCTTGAACCAAGTCTCAACCCAGAAACATTTTTAAATAATTTTATATTTTTTACATAACACAACAAACCCTTTGAAAAACCCTGCCTAAAATGTCCTCACTTCCAAGGTCTAGAACTTTCAAATTTACAGAAGAAGTTCAAGAGCACACACACTTATGGCCGGTTCAGCCTATACGATATCAGCCCCGATTATAGCCCGACGCGGCCGTCGTAGGGTGCCGACTCGGATCGCGAACGATAAATGAGCGCTGTGAGCGACAATCGATCCGTTTTATCTCGTGTAGTGTGTCATAGTACACGACAACTCACGCCGCGTCTGGGACGCCTCATGACGTCCCGACAGACAGTCTAGCATGTTTGATTTTTTTGTTTTTGCCTTCCACGACGTGTTCAGTCACGGCCGTGAATTTGACCGGCTGAGCGCAGACGCACACAGCTGTAAACAGAAGGCTACTTATTATGCAGAATGATGTCATCGGACCTTCAACTGCTGCCGGACCTCGCAGTAGGATATTCAATCTAGGTTGTGTTGGAGTAAAAAACACCACGGCCGTTGCGTCTTTGCGCATTGAGCATCCCGTTGCGCTTCTCCCTGTGAATTATATTTTTATTGTTTTCCCCTGGAGCCCTGTGGGCCCCTTTACATGGTCGGGCCCCTTTACATGGTCGGGCCCCTTTACATGGTCGGGCCTGGGGGCTTGAGCCCCGGTAAGCCGGTATATTAAGACAACGTTGCCGGGAGAGTGTGTATTGTCGGAGCAGTTGACCGACGTGTAGTCTGTCATGTGTCGCTGCCAATTCACGACAAGAATTTATGACTCTCAATCGTCTAATCTGGCATAGTGACCATCGTAACCATAAAAATACCATGTAGTCTGATCCTGGCATTACACTCACGTATAGAGGACCAAGCAAAACATGCTGACTTGATTCAGACGTATTTTGACAAACAAAAATGTAAAGGAGGATGTACACTGTCACGCAACAGCCAAACAATAAATATTCTTCTTCTTCTTTTTCTTCTTTGTCTCCTTTGTCTTCTTCGTCTTCTTCTTCATCTTTTTCTTTTTAGGAAATCTGCCTTCCCTTGCATGAAAATAAACAGAACAATAGGTCCAGTCCTGTTCCAAACTTCCTCAACCAGCTTTGTGGGCTAATAGTCCCGATGGTGGCGCTACAGCAACCGTTTAAAACTTTGAAAATGCATAGCAAATCAGTGGTAACATTTGCAACTTTCACCAAAATGTAGGCCCAAGTGAGCAGAAATTTTCAGATGCTTCGAGCTGGCATTGGCATTTTTAAAAACAGTGGGAACAAGTGCTTAACCCGGAGTGTCCTAATGATGTTTGGCAGGAAGCCGAGTAAAACATTTTATTTTATTTTATTACAAACAAAAAAATCACTTGAACTATGAGCTCAGGACTCAGATGTGTGTGTGTGTGTGTGTGTGTGTTTCAGAGACAGATATCTCCCAGCCAGTGGCGGCTGGTGGATTTTTTTTTGGGTAGGGCCAATCAATTTCAACAAACATCCTAGTACGATTCAATGCAAAAAAAGGTATCAAAAACGCATTACTACTTTGCAGTTACATTTTTATCATTTATTCCAACACTGACATAAGGACATCTTATTCATACAATTCAGTATGTTAATATAACATACGACAGATCATTTATAAAGGAACTTTGCTCTTCTGTCCTTCTGAGTGGCAAAGCTACTAGCGCTACTAGTGCTTGGCTGTTCCATTGTCATGCCGTTAAAATGGGCTGTGAGAGAAGTGGAGAGAAGCGAGAGACGAGAAGACAAGATCACGCGAGAACTGACATGAGCCCTGACGAGAACAGAGAGAGACACACGTGAACGTGCGCGCGCACACCATGGGCCAAATCAGTTTGGCCCCCCCGGAAGTCTTTTTTACGGCGCTGATTGGATGAATTGTATGTCATTCATGCTTGTAATCATATATCTTTAATCAGTGATTGGCTGTACTGCTTATTAGACCCGCCTTCCTTGGGCCAAATCCATTTGGCCCCAGAAAGTGCACGTGCAGCAGAGCAGCTGAGAGGTGCACTAGCAGAGAGTTCAAGGAGGAAAGCAGATATTTGGCGCAGTTATCCTATTTTACAAATATTACGGGTATATTCCATAGGTCAAAAACACACATATTGACAATTTTTAGAATTTTTATAATTTTTATAATTAATAATTTTATAATTTTTTTTTTTTTTTTTTGGTGGCTCAAGGTGGGTGGGGCCAGGCCCCGTGGCCCTCTATTGGCCAGCCGCCACTGCTCCCAGCGCTTTGACGCTGGCTCTCCCCACCTGCCATGGGACCATCCCTACTATGACATCGCCAGGCATCAGATCATTGAAGTGGCAGGTCAGTCCTCCAGTCTCTTCACTCCCATCCCCGCTGTGACATTGATAGTTGACTTTATCTTTTACCACTACTTCTTCAGACTAAAATGTTAATTTGCAGAAGTTGGACTGCTTGTCATGTTTTTTTTAACAGAAGGTAATACAGTGAAAGTAAAAAGGTAATGTTGAATCCCTGTCTGTCTTTCTGTGTGTCTCTAGGTGATGATAACTTTGGCAGGAAGGTGATAGTGTTTAATGCATGCAGGATGCCTCCTCCGCACCAGCTGGACCATCACAAGCTGCTGATGTAAGAACTAAAATCTAAATTATAATATACCTACCATATATATATCTGTCTGATGGTGGTTCACCGAGGTGCGCAGCTGTTTCAGTCTCAGTTGAGTGCTCAGGCCCTGCATGACCTTTGACATGAAGGCAGTCAGGATTTCCTTCACTATGCCGACTCTAGAAAACAACTGGACGTGGTAGGTTCTCCACTACTCCAGCTCTCCAGGCTCACCTTGCTCCCGGTGTCTGATTTGAACCGGGATGCGATGCGCGTCAACCCTCTCGTGAGCCCAACACAAGGTGACCCAAAAGCAGGGTGCACTGGAGCCCGAGGCAGCTGCATAGAGATGTCTCTCTCAGGGCATTCACGGGCCAAATGCAGGCGTAGCACTGTAGGCTGTTGTGGTTAGGTGGTGGGTGATGCCTTTGCGGAAGGGTTGGCCTTTCTGGCTGGACTCTGACTCTCTGAGGGGACCCAGCTTGAGTGGACAGCATCATCTGCTGGACAACCTGATGATCCTCCAGCAGTGCAACGTCGATGGGTGCAGTGTGAGCAGCGTACCTTTTTAGCATCAAAAAGCAGTGCACTGATGCATCGGTCCAGTAACACTCGTCCTAGCAGGAGGGGGGCCGGCCTCTTCAGCCAACTAGTTCTTAGTGAGGCGCATCAATTCAGCCACCTGGGACCGAGCTGGTTGGGCCGGGTCACAGTACCAAGAACGGACGCACTGGACTCGGACTGGCAGACTGCAACCATACTGGGTCATGATTGTGGCCTTTTTGATTTTCTTCTGGATTAATTGAGTCCTGTTTCTCAAGTAGAATGCACTGTGTAGCGATGTCAACCTAAAGCATTATTTTACATTTTGCAGAACATCCTAAATAAATGTGTAGCACCAGACTGAGCCTGTGGGACATCATTCTGTGCACCGCTACAATAACTTCTTCATATTTGTCTAATATAGTTTACTCTTCCTTTGTAAAATGTTCCGCTGTGCCTGCAGATTTGGAAACCGCAACACACATCACAATGGCTTTGTCATAAATAGCTGTATTTACTATAATATAAATAAAACAATTGGTCCCTGGAATTGTTGGTTTAAAAGTGGTTTAAAAGTCAGTTTCCCTCTAACGAGAGTCACAGGGGTAAAAAGTGTATTTCTTTCTTTCTTTATTTTATTTTTTAGAGTGTGACCAGCACCCCCCAGAAGGTGGTACCCTAGGCAACCGCCTATAAGGCCTATGCCTTAAACCATTGTAGGGGATTTTAATATCCATGTTGATGACCCATCAAACCATTATGCCACTGAATTCCTAAACATTACTGATTCTTTCAACCTGGTGCAGCACGTCTCTGGTTCAACTCATAACCGAGAACACGCCCTTGACCTCGTCTTTACTCTGGGCCTGAATATAAACTCCCTCTCATTGATAGAGCTTGTCTCTGACCATAAAGTTAATCTATTGTACTCCTATCTCCAGGCATAAGCAGTCTGTCCATGACCTTTTATGGTATACTATACTATGACTTTTTCATGACATTTGTTATGACATACCATGATACTACATACTATGACTTTTTTGTGAGTTTTTCATGACATAATACACTTTGACTTTTTTGTCATATATTTTTTTTAACTCAAAATGCAGTTAAAAAAACAGTATGTTGATTCTCTGTGGTCTAAAGAAAAGATGAATTAATTGGGTTTAAATTTAATTAAAGTTTATTTTCACGGCTGAGTATTAAAAATCCTTATTTCCTGTTTCAGTGGATGTTAATAACATCAGCTGACAAGTAAACATGGACCCAAACTGTTGCCTAGCAACGTAATTCAGATATATACACATACACAACTTATTCTAAACACACTCATTTGCATATTCCGGAAAGAACTTGGCTGTGATGCCCTTATAACATCATAATGACAACATTCCAACACTCCTTAGAAGCTCAGGACACAGACACAGTTTCACATCTAGACACACTCAGACACATCTTGTTGCTCTGAGAGTTGTGCTGTTAGAAACGTCTTAGAAACGTTATCATTGACAGCCTCAGCAGAAGACACTAACTCTCTCTCTTCTCCAGCTCTTGGAACAAGTTGAGGTAAGTGAAAAATCCAGTCACTCACGTTAATATGACTTATTTAAGAGTAAGCACTAATTCAGACTTAATACCTGGAAATACTTAAAAAAAAATACAATTTCCATTTGTTCCGCTGTGTTTTTCTGATTCGTAGAGCTCCGTCAGAAATGAGTTCAGCGCCTGCAATGAATAGGACTAGGAAGACTAGGAGGCTTCAAAGGAGGACCTGTCCTTACACAAAGACTGACTGGCAGCACAGGACAAAGGTCTCAGAAGATGAATACCCAGACACCTCTCTGCACGATGCCCTTGTGAGACTATTGAAGAGGACAGCCAGAGAAGACGAAGCAGGACTGTCCTCTTCAGTGGACGTTCACAGCGGTAAGCTGATCATGTAAAACTGCTGTTGGGAGTGTATACCATCATCATCTACTGAACACCAGGTTCACACAGAGGTGGAAGTTGATATATAGATAGATAGATAGATAGATAGAATACACTATAAATATGCCAGACTACTACAACTAGCTTAGAAAATATAAAATATGAACATAGAATAACAATATCATACTATAAACAATAGCAAAGTGTGAAAAGAAATGACGAGCTATTCCTTTAAAGGTCCCATAACGGCTCATTTTCAGGTTCATACTTGTATTTTGTGTTTCTAATAGACCATGTTTACATGCTGTAATGTTAAAAAAAAACTTTATTTTTCTCATACTGTCTGCCTGAATATGCCTGTATATTGAGCGTTTTGATAGTTTAACAGTATTTATATAGCACTTAAACCTGCTTTATAATATAAAAGACCTAAAAATTCACTTTTTTACTATATGGGACCTTTAACTGAGATGCAGCAGAGCAGAAAAGACTCATATTTGTCATATTGGAAGTCACAGAATGACGGTCTGTGTTGTCATTTAGTTTGGAGGACTTATTGTCCATGTTAGGTCCTGTGACTGTCAACAAGCTGATGTTCCTCTGTTTTTTTTCTCATCTGTAGAAAACCTCATCTCATCTGCAGAGGACGACAGACGACTGACAGAGACGAAGGACAACAAACTGAACACCGCACAAAATGTGCCCGCACATGTGCAAAGAGGTCAGTAGATAGTGATACATGTCGAGTTTGGCTTTATGTTAAGTGTAAGCACTAATTCAGAGTTAATACCTTGAAATACATTTTTAAAAATTACAATTTCAATTTGTTCCACTGTGTTTTTCTAATTCGTAGAGCTCCCTAGCACATCAGAACCAAGTTCAACGCCTGCAATGGATAGGACTAGGACGACTAGGAGGCTTAAAAGAAGGACCTGTCCTTACACAAAGACTGACTGGCAGCACAGGACAAGGGTCTCTGAAGGTGAACACCCATACACCTCTCTGCACGATGAGCTTGTGAGACTATTGAAGAGGACAGCCAGAGAAGACGAAGCAGGACCGTCCTCTTCAGTGGACGTTCACAGAGGTAAGCTGATCATGTGAAACTTCTGTTGGGATCATTATCTACTGAACACCAGGTTCACACAGAGGTGGAAGTTGATATATAGATAGATAGATAGATAGATGGACAGATAGATAGGTAGATAGATAGATAGACAGATAGACAGACAGACAGACAGATAGATAGATAGATAGATAGATATAATGAATATGTTAGAATACACTATAAATATGCCAGACTACTACAACTAGCTTAGAAAATATAAAATATGAACATAGAATAACAATATCATACTATAAACAATAGCAAAGTGGGAAAAGAAATGATGAGCTATTACTTTAAAGGTCCCATATTGTAGAAAGTGAGATTTTCAGGTCTTTTACATTATAAAGCAGGTTTAAGTGATATATAAATACTCTTATCAAAATGCTCAATATAGGGAGAAATACACACAGCCCGTATTCAGAAATTGTGCGTTTGAAACAAGCCGTCAGGATTTCTGTCCATTTGTGATGTCACAAATCTACAATATTTAGACCATTTCAAAGATTTAAACTTAAACATTATAAATGTATCCCAGTTTATTTCCTGTTGCAGTGTATGTGAATGACATCAGCTGACAGGAAGTAAACATGGACTAAAACTGTTGCTTAGCAACGCAATTCCGTTGCAATTCCATTGAAATGTACTAAAACGGAGCGTTTCAGACAGAAAGTAATTACAGGTATATTCAGTCTGACAGTACGAGGAAAATAATGTGTTTCTTGAACATTACAGCATGTAGACATGTTCTATTAGAAACACAAAATACAAGTTTGAACCTGAAAATGAGCATGATATGGGACCTTTAACTAAGAGAAAGCAGAGCAGAAACAACTCAAATTTGTCATTTTGGAAGTCACAGAATGACGGTCTGTTTTGTCATTTAGTTTGGAGGACTTATTGTCCACGTTAGGTCTTGTGACTGTCAACAAGCTGATGTCCCTCTGTTTTTTTCTCATCTGTAGAAAACCTCATCTCATCTGTGGAGGATGAGAGCAAGAGAGTCGGTAAGAGAAAGCTTACCGACGATGAAGAGAAGAGGAAGCCAGACCTGGACCTGACAGAGACCAGAGACGACAAACTGAGCACCCCACAAAATGTGCCCGCACACGTGCGATTTGGTCAGTAGATAGTGATACATGTCGGGTTTGGCTTTATGTTAAGTGTAAGCACTAATTCAGAGTTAATACCAGGAAATACATTTTAAAAATTACAATTTGTTCCACTGTGTTTTTCTAATTCGTAGAGCTCCCTAGCACGTCAGAACCAAGTTCAGCGCCTGCAATGGATAGGACTAGGACGACTAGGAGGCCTAAAAGGAAGGCATATCCTGACATAAAGACCGTCTGGCAGCACAGGACAAGGGTCTCTGAAGATGAAGCAGGACCGTCCTCTTCAGTGGACGTTCACAGAGGTAAGCTGATCATGTGAAACTGCTGTTGGGAGTGTATACCATCATCATCTACTGAACACCAGGTGGAAGTTGTACTCAGATCTTTCACAGAAATACCCATCAACAGGGTTTTTGGTATCTTGATCTAAATAGACATCAGTTCACCTAAATTACAAAGAAAAACAAATCCTCACTTCCCTCTAGTGGTATCTATTTATGCAGATAGTTTGGGACTTTAACCCTCCAGGTTTTTAAATATCTGTCTATGAGATTTTTGCATTCACCCCAGTGCAACAGAGGTAAACGGTATTCTATTTTGGTGCTCACAGCATCGACAAATGACGTGAAAATTTAAAAGCAACATCTCTTTCCAACAATATTGTCCTGGATGGAATAGATGATCCACTGAACACACCATAGTTTCTATTTCTTTGGTAGAAGGTTGTTCCAATAGAACGTGTTCACAGTGAGGCTCGTGGATTGTCCAGAGTAACAAGGACCCTGTGTTTGGAAATAGATGTTGCCGTTAACTGCTTCAATGCTGTGAGCACCACAAACTAAACTGCATTCCACTCCATTGTATTAGGATGAAGACAGATAGAGTATATCTGCATGGATAGATACCACCAGAGGACAGAGAGAAATAGTAGTTTGAATTGGAGGGTGTATTTTATTTTACTTTGGACAGAGCCAGGCTAACTGTTTCCCCCAGCCTCACGAGTCTTTATGCTAAGTTAGGCTAAGTTAGGCTAAGTTAGGATACATTAGGCTAAATTATGCTAAGTTAGGCTAAATTAGGCTAAGTTAGGCTAAATTAGACTAAGTTAGGCTAAATTAGACTAAGTTAGGCTAAATTAGGCTAAGTTAGGCTAAATTATGCTAAATTATGCTAAGTTAGGCTAAATTAGGCTAAATTAGACTAAGTTAGGCTAAATTAGACTAAGTTAGGCTAAATTAGGCTAAATTAGGCTAAATTAGGCTAAGTTAGACTAAGTTAGGCTAAGTTAGAGTAGCCACAGCTCAACTCCAGCTTCAGAATCAGAATCAGAAATAGTTTATTGATCCCCGGGGGGACGTTGGGGCGTTACAGTTGCTCTTGTATGAACATAAGGAATGTGAGAAAATAGAAATAAAGGAGTATGTAACTTGTAAATTATGTACATAATGCTACAATATAATATATAATATAAACACAATATACAGTATATGTAAAGAAATATAAGTACTAAGATTAAGAATAGAAAATGAGATGGATAGATAGATAGATAGATAGATAGATAGATAGAATACACTATAAATATGACAGACTACTACAACTAGTTTAGAAAATATAAAATATGAACATAGAATAATAATATCATACTATATACAATAGCAAAGTGTGAAAAGAAATGACGAGCTATTCCTTTAACTGAGAGGCAGTGTTATGCTCTGGATTAACAAAAGCGTGGACTCAAATGCAGCACACAACGAGACGTCTTAAGGTATGAACAAAAGAATATTTATTTTAACAAATAAAGGTTCCAGGTAGAACAAGGAGGCGAGTTCAGGAGTGGGCAGGCAGGTTGGAGCAGCCACAGCTGGCAGGTAACAGACCTGAGCACAGAGCAAACAAAAACACGAGATGAGTCCAAGATATCCAAAACGAGAGCAACAGCAAAGACGAGAGCCAAAAATATTAGTGAGCCTGATTTAGGTTACTATACCACTGTGGGGGACGGTACGATCTGGCGACGAGTAGCAGGAACACCGGGGTATATATACTGCAGGTGATGAAGACTGGTAGCAGCTGTTCCAGCCGAGCCCGCCCAGAGGAGGAGGAGGAGAAGGAAGGCCACACCTCCCGACACACTGACACACTAGACACACCAGGGGAAAACACACAAGAGACAAAAGGACAGGGAAACATAGGAAACAAAAGGAACTTCTAGACTAAAGGTAGTGAACATAACAGGCAGCAGGGCAGAAAAGACTCCAATGTGTCATATTGGAAGTCACTGAATGACGGTCTGTGTTGTCATTTAGTTTGGAGGACTTATTGTCCACGTTAGGTCCTGTGACTGTCAACAAGCTGATGTCCCTCTGTTTTTCTTTTCTCATCTGTAGAAAACCGTATCTCATCTGCGGAAGATGAGAGCAAGAGAGGCGGTAAGAGACGCGGTAAGAGAGGCGGTAAGAGAGGCGGTAAGAGAGGCGGTAAGAGAAAGAAGAAGCAGAGACCAGACCTGACAGAGTCCGAGGACGGCAAACTGAACACCGCACACAATTTGCCCGTACGTGTGCAAAGAGGTGAGTGATACATGTCAGGTTTGGCTTTATGTTAAGTGTAAAATTCATATTAGAGCTTAAGCAGAGGCGGATTAAAGTGTTCAGGGGCCCCTGGGCTACTCTTTGTATGCCCCCCCCCAACCTTACTCATCATGCTTTAATGTTACCAGAAAAAAGTCATTTAGTGTCATGTATAAAAGCGTGCTAGTTATATTTCACGGCCCACACGTACACAGTGGGGGAACACTGGCGTATACAACCTCATTGAGACAGCCTTTAATCTAAACCTCGTCATAACTCGTCAATTTAGGGGTTTTCTTTAGTAGATTCTGGTCACGGTGTTCTTTCAGAACTTGTGCTGTTTGTTTTTGTGCTCCGTGATCATATTTTCTTTTTGACATTTTGTCACTATTCTGTCCAGTAGTGACGTATTATTTGAAAACCAAATTGACCTCATGAACCTGGTCACATCATCGGACCAGGCTCATAAGGTCAGCTGATTGGGTACATGTGTCCCTCTTCATTTTTTTTATGTTTCTTGTGGGCCAATAAGGGAAAAGTTTTTTTTTTTTTTTTAATAATTAAAATAATCTGGTCAATATGGGGTCCCTGTAAATAGCAGCGTAGGCCATTCTGTGTATGAATCCACCCCAGAGCTTCAGTAACATGTAGTCAGTGTTCCTCACAACTCTATTAAAACTAAACCTTGTTTGTCTTTTTAGCTGCATTCGAGGACAAATATCAACAGCAAGAGAAGCTCGGCGAAGGAGGGTGTGGATCTGTGTTTGCTGGATATCGCAAAGCAGATCATTTGCCTGTAAGTATTACACACACATGTTTGCACACACACGCACACGCGCACACACACACACACACACACACACACACACACACACACACACACACACAGTATGGACAGGAAGTGCTGACAAAGTTTGTGTCTCGTAGGTTGCCATCAAATACATCCCGAGCGACAATCAGTGCATCAAACACGTGGTGAGTTAAGATGTGCTGTATTCAACACAGCACTCTCTTATTGGATGTATTCTGGATGAATCCTGCTTCTCTGTGGAGCTTCTCTCACTCATCCTCCTCTTTGTTGTGATGTTTCAGGACGAGCATGGGAATACGCTCTCTGTGGAGGTCGCCATCTTGTTGAAACTGGCGGCCAATACAAGTGGCTCAACGGCCTCCTCGGCACCTGTGTCCCTACTGGACTGGTACGATCTGGAACAGGAGCTGATCCTGGTGCTGGAGAGACCAGTCCCCTGCATGGACTTGTTCACGTACATCTGGTCAGAGGGAGGCTTCTTAAAAGAGGAAGAGGCCAAGGTAAGCTGCTGGAGGATCTTGTGTGTGTTTTAAACGTTGTACAGGAACAGGAGGGGATTATTTTGACCATCATTTCTAGTCATTATTGTACATTGTCCTCACCAAAGTAATTACACTTCCACGTTGGCGTCACTTCTCAGACCCGGAGGTAGCCCGCTGAGTAACAGCCATGAAGAAATGTCAAAGCACCCTCCTCTATGATCCTTCATCTCTCTCTTTTTGTTTCTCAGATCATCCTGAAACAGCTGGTTGATGCATTAATTGATCTTGAGGATAAGAGCATCTTTCACCGGGACATCAAGGTGGAAAATATCTTGATCGAGACCGGCTCGGACGTCCCGCGAGTTCGCCTCATTGACTTTGGACTGAGCTGCTTCGTGAAGAGAGGAGCCAATTACCGCGACTACTATGGTAAGATGTCTAGCTTCTACTCCTGCTCTTCACTAACTTACCCATCCGTGACTTTTACGTTTAAAGAAATATCCTCCTCCTCCTCCTCCTCACCGTCTTATCATTATGTCTGTGTACTCTAGGTACCTTTAATTACATCCCTCCGGAGTGGTACAATGGTCAAGGCTACAGTGCCGGCCCGACCACAGCGTGGCAGGTTGGAGTGGTCCTGTTTCATACGCTCCACAGGAACGCATTTTTTGAGACCCTCGCGTTCATCGAAAACGGCATGACGTTCAACGAGAGGATGTCCAAAGGTAACAAAAACATACACAAACATGTCAACAGAAACTAATCTGTTCATTTTAGTTCACTGATGGATCTCTGTAGCCGTCACCTTCATCTTTCTTCTCCTTCTTTCTCTCCAGATTGCAAGGATTTCTTGCAAATGTGTCTGACTGAAGACCCCGAACAGCGCCTGACCCTGGAGCAGCTCAAGCATCACCCATGGCTCAGATAAACCAACCCGGAACACACACGTCCTCGCCATACGATACTCAAGTCTTCCAAGTATTAATGCTGTGTTCTCTTTGACAGGAAGAACGTGAGGAACCGGGGCGGCCAGCCTGTGATAGGCTGGCGAGGTCACCGGCCTGTGATAGGCTGGCACTACAGAGCCGGCCCCATGTGGTTCTGTTTGAACGACGATGGCCTGGCAACCCGGTCACCAGACTGTGATGGCCTGGCGACCCGGTAGCCAGCCTGTGATGGCCTGGTGACCCGGTCGCTAGCCTGTGATGGCCTGGCGACCCGGTCACCAGCCTGTGATGGCCTGGCGACCCGGTAGCCAGCCTGTGATGGCCTGGCGACCCGGTCACCAGCCTGTGATGGCCTGGCGACCCGGTCGCTAGCCTGTGATGGCCTGGCGACCCGGTCGCTAGCCTGTGATGGCCTGGCGACCCGGTCACCAGCCTGTGATGGCCTGGCGACCCGGTCACTAGCCTGTGATGGCCTGGCGACCCGGTAGCCAGCCTGTGATGGCCTGGCGACCCGGTCACTAGCCTGTGATGGCCTGGCGACCCGGTCACCAGCCTGTGATGGCCTTGCGACCCGGTCGCCAACCTGTGATGGCCTGGAGACTGGTCGCCAGCCCGTGATGGCCTGGCGACCCTGGACAGGTCACCAGTGTGTTTGCCTCGCCAGATGGGAGTGGTCCTGTTACAAATGCTCCAAGGGACACATTTTTTTAGACCATCGCGTTCCTCGAATACGGCGTGACGTTCAACAAGAGGATGTCCAAAGGTAACAAAAACATACACAAACATGTCAACAGACACTAATCTGTTCATTTTAGTTCACATTCTGATGGATCTCTGTAGCCGTCACCTTCATCTTTCTTCTCCTTCTTTTTTACCAGATTGCAAGGATTTCTTGCAAATGTGTCTGACTGAAGACCCTGAAAAGCGCCTGACCCTGGAGCAGCTCAAGCATCACCCATTGGCTCAGATAAACCAACCCGGAACACACACGTCCTCGCCATACGATACTCAAGTCTTCCAAGTATTAATGCTGTGTTCTCTTTGACAGGAAGAATGTGAGGAACCGGGGCGGCCAGCCTGTGATAGGCTGGCAAGGTCACCGGCCTGTGATAGGCTGGCACTACAGAGCCGGCCCCATGTGGTCCTGTTTGAACGACGTTGGCCTGGCGACCCGGTTGCCAGCCTGTGATGGCCTGGCGACCCTGGACAGGTCGCCAGACTGTGATGGCCTGGCAACCCGGTCACTGGCCTGTGATGGCCTGGCAACCCGATCACTAGCCTGTGATGGCCTGGCAACCCGGTCACTGGCCTGTGATGGCCTGGCAACCCGGTCACTGGCCTGTGATGGCCTGGCAACCCGATCACCAGCCTGTGATGGCCTGGCGACCCGATCACTAGCCTGTGATGGCCTGGCGACTTTTGCCCAATATCAGCTGGGATCGGCTCCAGCCCCCCCCGCGACCCTGTGATAGGATAAGCGGTTACAGATGATGGATGGTTATTATTCATCGTTTGCCCTTTTTTTGCAGATCCTGTAACACCCCCAGCCGTTCGAGGAGAGGGGATCTCTCTTTGAATTGCCTTTCCCGAGGTTTCTTCCCATTTTCCATCTGGCCTCAGGACTTTGGAGGAGTTTTTCCTCGTCTTCTTAGAGAGCTTGGGCTGGGCAGGTTCTGCTCATATTCCAATTAGCCATTATTTAATGTGATTTTTAATACTCAGCCATGAAAATAAACTTTAATTAAATTAAACCCAATTAATTCATCTTTTCTTTAGACCACAGAGAATCAACATACTGTTTTTTTTCTAACTGCATTTTGAGTTAAATAAATATATGTTAAAAAAGTCAAAGTGTATTATGTCATGAAAAACTTATAAAAAAGTCATAGTATGTAGTAGCATAGTATGTCATAACAAATGTCATGAAAAGTCATAGTATAGTATACCATAAAAGGTCATGGACAGACTGCTTATGCCTGGATACAGGAGTCCAATAGATTACCTTTATGGTCAGAGACGAGGTCTATCAATGAGAGGGAGTTTATATTCAGGCCCAGAGTAAAGACGAGGTCAAGGGCGTGTTCTCGGTTATGAGTTGAACCAGAGACGTGCTGCACCAGGTTGAAAGAGTATGGAAAATGTGATAAGGATGCAAAGGTTAAATGCTGTAACTGCGGAGGTGAGCATAGTGCATAGTGATACTGGGAACAGAGGGTGAGGGGGTTGAAGGCACCAGGAAGGCATTATTAATGTTCTTAAGAGACACAGGATTGGTGGATAGACTTTAAGAGTAGGAGTAAAGAGCAAATGACATGATGTTACACACTCTTGTACAGTAGGTGGCGGTATGCACCTTAAAGTTGGTTATATTTACCTATAAATATATTTCAAGCAAATATTTGGAACAAGCTCCCAGAAAACCGCAGGACCGCTCCAACTCTGAGTTCTTTTAAATCAAAGCTTAAAACGTTCCTGTTTGTTACTGCCTTTTATTAAACCAGATAATGATCTTATATACTGCACTAGAGCTTTTACTCTTGTGTGTAATATTCTATTTTAGTTTCCATCCTAGCTTTTATTTTTTGCTTGTTTTTATTTTCTAATCTTTAATGTTTTTATGTTTTCATAACTGTTTTAATTATGTCTTATTTTTCTTTTGCACTTTGTCGCAATGTTCTTGAATGTTTATGTAAAGCACTTTGAATTGCCCTGTTGCTGAAATGTGCTCTACAAATAAAGCTGCCTTGCCTTGCCTTGCCTTATCTGTGGACTAACAGGCAGTTCCAGGTAGAGCTCAGATGTCCTCAACAGGTTGTCATTGCTCTGTGCTGTTGGTTTGCTCATTGGTTGTGTGTGTTGCAGCAGGAGCAGGTAGATTTAATTGCCACAATGTGCATGAAATACAAACTTATTTTGTTTTGACATGAAAACAGTCAAGTTTAGTAGCATGTGTGGCACCATGGACATTTTAGTGATAAGGATTGTGCCCAGAAATACTGAGTTGTTACCTTTGTGTCATTATTTTGGTGCCCCCACCATGATTATTTTTAATTATTTTCATTATTATTATCATTTTTAAAGCGCTTAGTGTCACTTAAAAGACAATAGTAAGGACAGTAAACTCCCCTGCTCTAGTGTCAAGTAGTTTTAAGACAATGTTCTGTGTTTGCCAGTAGATGGTGGTAGTGGCTTTGGTATGTCAGCGACTGTGCTGTTATTCAGCCCTGTACGAGAGGCGGACTGGGTGCAAGCTACGTTTTGAGCTCCGTCTGCTTCTCCCAATTTTACACAGACTCTACTATCCAACTCTCATGTTTTTGTCCTTTTGAACTGCTTATACACCCTCCAGTATGTTTCGCACCATGATGTCAAAACAGAACCAGCAGGCAGCCCGAGGCATCGCAGCAACCGACTGCCATGATTATGCTACTAAGATGGAAGTTTCTACCGAGAACTCCAAAAGAAAAGACCCATTCTCACCGATGAAAGACCCGCCGGCGACTAAAAGGAAGTACATGGGGCACCTGTTCTACCAGGTGATCTAACCCAATTTACTACACTGTGACTTTTTTTACATTTTTTTCCACATACTATACAATTACTTTTTTTTAACATACTATAATATGACTTTATTTGAACCTGATGGAGAGGTAAAGCAGCTGTGGACAGGAGCAGCAGAAAAACGTATTTCAGCCATCTAAAAGAAACAAACATATATTCGTTTAAGTGTACACTATATTTAGAATATTTTCTCTGCTTTACCTCTCCATCAGACAGCCCTTTCTGACGGGAACTGAAGCCGTTATATCACTCTCTTCGAAGCCACCAGACTCCATTCACAAAACCAGTCATTTTCCCTCTCAGAACACAGGAGTAGCTGGTCTACTGCTGCATCCATCGGTTAGTTAGTTTGTGTTATTGTGTGACTTTCTGATCTGAACTAACGTGGCGTCCACAGCAGTACATCACTTAGCTTCCTGCCGGTACTCCTGTCTGCTTCTCCTGACTGGGAGCACGCTGATCACCATCTAAGTTACTGTATTAATACACTGACTATAAGGATGTATAGATACTGTATTAATACACTGACTATAAGGATGTATATATACTGTATTAATACACTGACTATAAGGATGTACAGACGTGGACAAAATTGTTGGTACCCTTCCGTTAAAGTTTCATTAGTTTGTTTTTTTAAATGATTCTGTTGAACCATAATTCAAAAGCAATGTCTGATTTTCATTAGTTCATTTTCAGTATTTTTTTATTTATTATTACTTTTGTCAGTTTCAAGTTATTTCAGTGACCATTGTGGGTTTTTATTTCTTTAACTGAAGGGTACCAACAATTTTGCCTACGTGTGTATACAAGCACACACTCCCAACCCTTACCTTATCTTATTGATGCAAGACATTCCCCAGAGCTAACCTTAACTGTCACAACTTCATGTCTAACCTTAACCCTTGAACCAAGTCTCAACCCAGAAACATTTTTAAATAATTTTATATTTTTTACATAACACAACAAACCCTTTGAAAAACCCTGCCTAAAATGTCCTCACTTCCAAGGTCTAGAACTTTCAACTTTACAGAAGAAGTTCAAGAGCACACACACTTATGGCCGGTTCAGCCTATACGATATCAGCTCCGATTATAGCCCGACGCGGCCGTCGTAGGGTGCCGACTCGGATCGCGAACGATAAATGAGCGCTGTGAGCGACAATCGATCCGTTTTATCTCGTGTAGTGTGTCATAGTACACGACAACTCACGTCGCGTCTGGGACGCCTCACGACGTCCCGACAGAAAGTTTAGCATGTTTGATTTTTTTGTTTTTTGCCTTCCACGACGTGTTCAGTCACGGCCGTGAATTTGACCGGCTGAGCGCAGACGCACACAGCTGTAAACAGAAGGCTACTTATTATGCAGAATGATGTCATCGGACCTTCAACTGCTGCCGGACCTCGCAGTAGGATATTCAATCTAGGTTGTGTCGGAGTAAAAAACACCACGGCCGTTGCGTCTTTGCGCGTTGAGCATCCCGTTGCGCTTCTCCCTGTGAATTATATTTTTATTGTTTTCCCCTGGAGCCCTGTGGGCCCCTTTACATGGTCGGGCCCGGGGGCTTGAGCCCCGGTAAGCCGGTATATTAAGACAGCGTTGCCGGAGAGTGTGTATTGTCGGAGCAGTTGACCGACGTGTAGTCTGTCATGTGTCGCTGCCAATTCACGACAATAATTTATGACTCTCAATCGTCTAATCTGGCATAGTGACCATCGTAACCATAAAAATACCGCGTAGTCTGATCCTGGCATTACACTCACGTATAGAGGACCAAGCAAAACATGCTGACTTGATTCAGACGTATTTGGACAAACAAAAATGTAAAGGAGGATGTACGCTGTCACGCAACAGCCAAACAATAAATATTCTTCTTCTTCTTTTTCTTCTTTGTCTCCTTTGTCTTCTCCGTCTTCTTCTTCATCTTTTTCTTTCTAGGAAATCTGCGTTCCCTTGCATGAAAATAAACAGAACAATAGGTCCAGTCCTGTTCCAAACTTCCTCAACTGGCTTTGTGGGCTAATAGTCCCGATGGTGACGCTACAGCAACCGTTTAAAACTTTGAAAATGCATAGCAAATCAGTGGTAACATTTGCAACTTTCACCAAAATGTAGGCCCAAGTGAGCAGAAATGTTCAGATGCTTCGCGCTGGCACTGGCATTTTTAAAAACAGTGGGAACAAGTGCTTAACCCTGAGTGTCCTAATGATGTTTGGCAGGAAGCCGAGTAAAACATTTTATTTTATTTTATTACAAACAAAAAAATCACTTGAACTATGAGCTCAGGACTCAGATGTGTGTGTGTGTGTGTGTGTGTGTGTGTGTGTGTGTGTGTGTGTGTGTGTGTGTGTGTGCGTGCGTGCGTGCGTGCGTGTGTGTGTGTGTTTCAGAGACAGATATCTCCCAGCGCTTTGACGCTGGCTCTCCCCACCTGCCATGGGACCATCCCTACTATGACATCGCCAGGCATCAGATCATTGAAGTGGCAGGTCAGTCCTCCAGTCTCTTCACTCCCATCCCCACTGTGACATTAATAGTTGACTTTATCTTTTACCATTACTTCTTCAGACTAAAATGTTAATTTGTAGAAGTTGGACTGCTTGTCATGTTTTCTTTAACAGAAGGTAATACAGTGAAAGTAAAAAGGTAATGTTGAATCCCTGTCTGTCTTTCTGTGTGTCTCTAGGTGATGATAACTTTGGCAGGAAGGTGATAGTGTTTAATGCATGCAGGATGCCTCCTCAGCACCAGCTGGACCATCACAAGCTGCTGATGTAAGAACTAAAATCTAAATTATAATATACCTACCATATATATATCTGTCTGATGGTGGTTCACCGAGGTGCGCAGCTGTTTCAGTCTCAGTTGAGTGCTCAGGCCCTGCATGACCTTTGACATGAAGGCAGTCAGGATTTCCTTCACTATGCCGACTCTAGAAAACAACTGGACGTGGTAGGTTCTCCACTACTCCAGCTCTCCAGGCTCACCTTGCTCCCGGTGTCTGATTTGAACCGGGATGCGATGCGCGTCAACCCTCTCGTGAGCCCAACACAAGGTGACCCAAAAGCAGGGTGCACTGGAGCCCGAGGCAGCTGCATAGAGATGTCTCTCTCAGGGCATTCACGGGCCAAATGCAGGCGTAGCACTGTAGGCTGTTGTGGTTAGGTGGTGGGTGATGCCTTTGCGGAAGGGTTGGCCTTTCTGGCTGGACTCTGACTCTCTGAGGGGACCCAGCTTGAGTGGACAGCATCATCTGCTGGACAACCTGATGATTCTCCAGCAGTGCAACGTCGATGGGTGCAGTGTGAGCAGCGTACCTTTTTAGCATCAAAAAGCAGTGCACTGATGCATCGGTCCAGTAACACTCGTCCTAGCAGGAGGCGGCCCGGCCTCTTCAGCCAACTAGTTCTTAGTGAGGCGCATCAATTCAGCCACCTGGGACCGAGCTGGTTGGGCTGGGTCATAGTACCAGGAACGGACGCACTGGACTCGGACCGGCAGACTGCAACCATACCGGGTCATGACTGGGGCCTTTTTGATTTTCTTCTGGATTAATTGAGTCCTGTTTCTCAACTGTACAGTCAGTTTGGAGCCAAAGAAAGGGGTGAAAATGTTTGTGAGCAACAAGCACCAGGCCATTGCAGGAGCAGGAGCACCAGTTGAAATCCTAGAAAGATATCAGATGGGTTTACTGAAACATCTGTCTGATGAATCTGTCTTTTGCGGTGGTTCACATTTTTAAACCACTTCACTGTACCTTGTGTCAACTCTGACATGAAATTATTCTGATCGCTCCCCTTTTTTTCTGCAATTCTACAAAGCATGTTTTGCATTTATTAACTGTTTGACTATAGAGAGTGACATTTTGAGTAAAGGGAGGGAAGTAATATACAATAAAGGTCCTTGGAATCAAACCAGGGATATCGTTGTAACATAGTCGATGTCTTGACTCAGTATGAAGCAACAGGACATGTTTCTTTCAGAAGTCTTTTAAGGGAACTGTTTTTTTTCCAAAGTGTCTCAATAACTTCTGTGAAGGGGAAACAAATGCCACAAATGTTTTTTTTTCTTCACCATATGGCCTGACTGCTTCTGTAACATGCTGAAACACTAAGAAGGTTGCTGAAAATGCAGTGCCTTGGTAAACCTGGACCAGAATATGGAGTCCAGTTGAAATACACACTTATCTATTGAAATGACAATGAATTTGTTTTATTTATTTTTTTGCAGGTATCTTAAAGGAACACTGGATCAGTATGTTGAAATTGACTACACTCTGATCTATTTCCATCACGGGCTGACCAGTGAAAACAAACCCTCTCTCGGCTGGCTGCGAGACGCATACAGGGAGTTTGACAGAAAGTAAGCTCGATAACATCACTGGACATGTGCACTGACCGTCATATCAGAACTGACTGAAGCCTTAGTCTTTCGTAAATCCTTCACTTTGATCTGTTTCAAATCAACACTTTGGACCCTATTTTCATGGTAGCACAATGACCAGTGCAAACAGCGCTTGACTTTGCCATTCTGTGTGGTATTTTGGTACCATGCACAGAGCGCATGGTGTACAGGTGTAAGGAGAGGAACCAAACACACCAATACATGAATCAAAATAGCAGGTGTGCCTGGAGATTTTTCTCTTGCCTTGACGGCCTTGTCCATTGTATCCTCCTTGTAGGATTGTATAAAATGGTCTTTTGAAGAAAGCAAAACTTTCAATTTGAGTTTATGACACTACAATGTAAGATGTACTTATCATGTTTTAGATCACTGGAATATCTGCTGTCGTTCTACATTTTTGCTAAATGAGTGGTATTTATGGAAAGATAAGAAAAGAACATGACCAAGCAGAAAAACAGATGTAGAAATTTTAAAAGCACACTGTCAAAGGTTGTTTTAAAGTGAGGAGTACAGTGGGTTTCCCCCTAAAGTAAAAATGAAAACGACTGCATGCCTCAGTAAAATGAGGGGAAAAACAGAATACAGCCACATACTCTGCTCCAGACACCTTATCCTTATCATCTGTATGTGTTTTCAGGTATAAGAAGAACATCAAGGCTCTGTATATCGTCCATCCCACCATGTTCATCAAGACGCTGTTGATCCTCTTCAAACCACTCATCAGGTTTGTTAAGCCATCATTTTATAATACTTTGCATGTTCACAGAACACTATGACTAGTCCTATATAGGACACAATTTCAGGATAATTTTTGTAGTTTCAGACAGTCAAATAAAATTCACCTGTCATCTTTTTTTCACATAATGCAAAAGTCAAACTAGATTATTGTTATGAAACTTGCTAGGAGTGGTGTTTAGAACATTACAACACACAAGCTGTTGCACATAATGACCAATGTCTGCGTTGATACACATGAAAACTCTTTTTTTAGTGCTACACTTCCAAGCTGCTTCTGTGCTGCTGCAATTTTTGTTAATGACGGTTTAAAACTTGCCTGTGATTAAGTTATTAAAAACAGAGAATAGTGTTAATGATGCTTTAAACTCATAAAACATGATAGTACATGAGCTACATCATACATGGTATCTGGTCATTTTCACTCATGTTATGGATCGTCTCCAAATTGGATGGTATTGCCCAGCCCTTCTTCATGCCCCTTATCTTTCAACATAGTATAGTATACTGTGGTAGCACAGAGTATTACTCTGTGGCCATATTAGTCCTTCATGTGCTTCCACTGTGCATGTTTTCACTGTCAGCACTACATGATAAGACATGGCTCTAGTAACATCTAGTGGCAGCTGTAGAAAACTACAAAAACACTGCCAAATAGCTCTTTTTAAGCAAATTTCATACTGGGGTTTCAGATTTGCTGTTAAATACGGATGCAGGATATCTGCCTGTAACAAAGCTGAGGAACATCCACATTAAGACACCAAGACCTTGAGGAACACCGTAGAAAAAGCCATGCTGTGATTTGGGATAAAAAACTTTTGACATTTGGAGATATCTGCAAGAATTGCATTTTTCGACGATTGGATGGCGAGCACTTCTGTTGTGTAAACTGCTCAGAAACCCCCTTATTGAAAGCCATCCATCCTCTGAATGCTCTAGGTCTCTAGTTTGATCCATCCATCCTCTGAATGCTCTACGTCTCTAGTCTGATCCATCCATCCTCTGAATGCTCTAGGTCTCTAGTCTGATCCATCCATCCTCTGAATGCTCTAGGTCTCTAGTCTGATCCATCCATCCTCTGAATGCTCTAGGTCTCTAGTTTGTGGCTGTAAAGTTTCATGAGGCTGTGATTATCCTAGAGGTCACCACAGGTCATTTTATACAGTGAGGTCACGTTTAAAAAAAATGGTCTCACTACAATGAAATGGCTACTAAGGGGACTAACATCATCACACATGAATACAGTTGGACTCATTGGATCCACAAGAGTCTCAGCTTTACAGTGATACCCAATTTATGTAATTCCAAGGTCCTGTTTATGGACCCCAGTATGCAGAAATATTCAAACACACAATTTGTATATTTAGAGTATAGGCAAAAAATAACACATTTATACTATATTCAAAAAAACTGCATGTGATTATCATAAAGTGGGCATGTCTGTAAAGGGGAGACTCGTTGGTACCCATAGAACCCATTTTCATTCATATATCTGGAGGTCAGAGGTCAAGGTCTTTGAATATATCACCATGTCAATTTTTCCTCGCCAAAATTTCACGTAACTTCATAGTGTTATTTAGGCATTAGTGAGAACAAAGCAGCGAATAAGAGAAATAAAACATTATTTTCTGATTGTTGCAATTAGCCCTTATTTCCATTATCGATTAATTTAGTGATTATTTTCTTAGTAAATATATTTATAAAACATCAGAAAAAGGTGAAATGCCAAGTTGACATAGTAAAATACAATGTTTTGTTTGACCAACAATTAAAAAAAACAAAGCTATTCAATTAACTGCCATGTCAGAAAGAAAAGCAGCAAATTGTCACATTTGATGAACTTGAACTAGGTATTTTTTTTTTCTCCATTTTTCCTTTAATAGTTTAAGAGAGACTTTATTGTCATCCAGTTCAGTACAGTACATAGATGAACAGAATTGTGATTGTAATGTGTTTCTCCTGGTCTCCGGTGCAAAACAAAAAGAAGGAACATTTAGTGGGAGTGAAGCAATATTCAGACGACACTTGAGGTGCAAACAAAACAACATGCAATACAAGGTGCAGACATGTACCTACGTATTACAGGACAACTATACAAGAGTTATAAAAAGTAGTGCAAGTAGCAGTCCCTGAGGATAAGCAATCAAACAATCATAATAGGAAAAACACGGGTAAATTATCAAATGAATGATGGCTGAGTTCATTTTAGCTGCTTCAGTTTTATGTCTTGTTATTGTGCATGCTGATTCACTGTCACCCAGCGATGGCTTACTGGAACACTTGCAAAATTTAATAATTTTTTTTCTTATTTACAGCTACAATTGTAAGCTTATAGAGTCATGTGTCTACATTTTATCATCATCATTATAGCAGAAAAAGAATGGGGAAAATTCAACCCAGTTTCAATCCAGGATATTCCTATCATTCTCCTTTTTAAAACTAACAAGCTGAATGCAGCAAATGATAACCTAACTCTCTCTCTCTTTATTTGTAGTTTCAAGTTTGGCAGGAAGATCAACTATGTGAGCTATCTGAGTGAGCTGGAGGATGTGCTGAAGTGTGAGCAGCTGGTCATTCCTGCCCGTGTCAAAGAGTAAGAGCCGATGTCGGACTCCAGATTTTGCTCCACAAATAATACTTTTATTTCCACCCACAAATAATGTACAGTAAACCTACACACATTTACTCTCCTTCAGGCACAATTAGTGTTGTTCATTTTTATAATGCACAAGTTATCTTTTAAAATCTGGTAATCTTTGTCTCTGTGTCAGGTACGACAACAAGCTGAGAGCGTCTCTGAAACCGTCCGCCCAGCCTCCCATGTCTCCTCCTCACAGCCCTCCCCTCCCCAACCAGGTGTTCGGGGTGCCACTTGTATTGTAAGTGACAAAATCCCTGCTGATTGACTGTTATATTTATATATATATATATACATGTATTGATTGATAACTACATTTACTTAAGTACTTCAAGGTACTTGTACTTAAATTGAGTATTTCCCTTTTATGTAACTTTATACTTCTGCTGTATCTCAGAGACAAATATTGTACTTTATACTTCACTACATGTGTCTGGCAGCTTTAGTTACTTTTCAGATTATAATTTATCACCTTCCTGTCCAGTGAAAACAGAAAAAATGAATTTGAATGTTTGTGTTAAATTGAAGGTTTCCTACGTCTTAAGCAATATAAAAACGTTACTGTTACTGTTAGCTAATATTATTTCGTAACTATTAGCTGCAAAAATGTAAAAATATAAGTGCAGCAGACATATTAATCCAGAAACATCAGATCTAATAGGAAAACCCTGACATGGAACACATTAACGCACAATGAACTCTTTAACTTTAGGTACATTTAGCTGACAATTAGGGCAAATTAATCACACATTTTAATCAAGTATTTAATCCTCTTATCAACATGGGAATGGGCAAATATGCTGGATTCCTTAGGTTTTTCTAGTTTCATATGATCTTCACTTTAGCTTTAAAACTGAGCCTGCAGCTACCTAAAATTGCAAGTTGCGTTAATGTGTTAAAGAAATTAGTGTCGTTAAAATGATTTTGTGTAAATGCGTTAAATTCAACAGCCCTACTGATAATACTTTTACTTCAGTAAGGTTTTGAATACAGGAGTTTTACTTGCAGTGGAGCATTTTCATGGTGTGGTATTGGTATACTGTAGTAAAAGCAAAGGATCTGAAAACAGATTGCACTCACACCATTTGCTCTAAATGTTAAATGCATGAAGTTTATAGATGGTAATGTTTTAAAGCCCCAGTCAGCTTATAATAACATCATTGGTCTAAGCTTGTTATCTTAACCACTGTGTATGTGTGTGTGTGTGTGTCAGGCTCAGACAGAGGAATCCAGATGATGACCTCGTTCCTGTGGTGATGAGAGACACCATTAGCTTCCTTTCAGAGCAAGGAGACTCTTTTCTTGTTGTGATAGAAATACAAACATAATGCACTAATCAACTTTAACTGTAGATCGCCTCAGTGAATCGTTCTCTCATTAAGAACCGCCTTGTTGTTCTTCACTGTGTGTGTCAGGTTTGGAGATTGAAGGCATCTTCAGACGATCTGCCAACGTGACTCTGGTGAAGGAGGTCCAGCTCAGATACAATTCGGGTAGGATCAACATGCCTGTTTAACCAGTCGATTGAGCTTATGCGTTTAAGCACAAGGAAGCGCTCCAACTCCGTTGTTTTGTCTTTTTACTTCCTGTCTACACAGGAAGTGGGAAAGCGTCATGTTGTAAAAGATTGCTGCTTGTGTTCACCTTGCGCCTACATGTGTGTGTTTTGTAGGTGAGACGGTGAATTTCAGAGAGATAGAAGACGTCCACTTGGCTGCTGTGATTCTGAAGACATTCCTGAGGGAACTACCGGAGCCTCTGCTGACCTTCCAGCTCTACAACGACATTGTCAACTTCACCTGTATGTTCAAACATTCAGCACTATTTTCCGTTTCATTATCAGAACAACACAAAACAATGACAGATATTGATCCAGAAACCCTCACAGGTACTGCATTTAGCATAAAACAATATGCTCACATCATAACATGGCAAACTGCAGCCCAACAGGCAACAACAGCTGTCAGTGTGTCAGTGTGCTGACTTGACTATGACTTGCCCCAAACTGCATGTGATTATCATAAAGTGGGCATGTCTGTAAAGGGGAGACTTGTGGGTACCCATAGAACCCATTTTCACCTCTTTGAAAATGGCCATGGCAGTTTTTCCTCACCAAAATTTAGCATAAGTTTAGAGAGTTGTTTAACCTCCTTCGCGACAAGCTATTATAACACGGTTGGTACTGATGGATTCCTTAGATTTTGCAGTTTCATAAGATACCAGTATCTTCACTCTAGCTTTTAAAACTGAGACTCTACAACCTCTGAAAGATCGATTGTGTAAATGCGTTAAAGAAATTAGTGGCGTTAAAGTGAATTTGCGTTATTATCGTGTTAACTTTGACTTATATTTGAAAACACTTGAAATCTGATCACTGACCTGCCGTTTATTATGCAGATTTACAGTAACCAAGTTACCACAGTGTATTCAAATGCGTCTGAAATCCTGTGTAAACTGATTTCTTATTTGTGGACATGTAAATGTACTGATTGACATCTACATCCTGAATGAGCTCTAATGATCAGTGGTGTTTGTGTTTGGTGTGTGCCAGCTGTATCCAGTGACAGCCAGGGGGAAATTATGAAGGCACTGGTAGAGTCGCTGCCAGAAGAAAACTATGCATCACTGCGATACCTCGTCACATTCCTGGCACAGGTACAGCTGATAGACTACACTTCCCACTAATTACCTTCCAGAACTTTTATATCATTACCAATAGTGACCTGTCTGTGTGTGTGTTTAGGTATCAGCCAACAATGAAGTGAATAAGATGACCAACAGTAACCTGGCTGTGGTGTTTGGTCCTAATCTGCTCTGGGGGCGGGACAACGCCATGTCACTCAGCGCCATCGGGCCAATCAACAACTTCACCAGAGCCCTGCTGGACCAGCAGCATCTGGTCTTTACCTAAACCCTACCCCTTCATCCTGCAGTCTCTCTTCCAGTAAGAAGCACCATTTCCCATCTCATTTTGTCCCCCACCAGTCCTTACATTGTGATTGGCCCATTAGCAGTGTCTTGTTGGACTGCTGCTAGCTTCTAGCCCGCATTTCCAAACCAGGCATGTGGGTGGAAATGGTACATACATTAGACTGCAGCCACATAACCCTCAATAAACAATAGCACAAAATTCAACAGCTAATACGTTGTTGACTAACCATCCACTCACACTGGGTCACTTTGACTATGTTGGTTCCAGTGTGAATGCATGGTTAGTCTCACACAACCACTGGCTGCAGTTCGGTCACATAGTACATTTCTGACTCTTCCGCCACCCCATTACACCCAACCAACCTTTCAAAACTTCCAGTCCTAAGTGCATGTGTTTATACCTGTCTCAGGCTGTCATCCTTTATCTCTGTAGGGAGATTAATAGCAGTTAGACGTGCCCAGTCATGCTCTGTATTCCTGTGCTGTGCTGTTGTCAGTCTGTCTCTCTGCTGTTTTCTATGTAGTGCCAAAAAACTGCATAATCAATGATAACACAGTGCAGTTATCAAACGTCCCCTCTAGGATTATGATCCCAAACTTAAAGAGAGGAGAGATGAAGAGAATGGAGGTGTGAAAGTCTCAGGTTAAATTACAAATGGTGAACTTGGTACCAAATGTTGTGGACAATCTTTGAAATGCTGTAACTATAGTAACCAGGAGAAACCGAGCTGTGTGATTCCACCAGCAGGTCATTAATTGTTAGAATTGTTAAATGCAACACTTCCTCCATGTTTTCCTGCAGGTCTTTTAATCTGTCACAATTACTGGTAAAGAAAACTTGGACTTGTGTTATGAAATAGTGTGCAGCTAATCAACTCTTCATTTTCCTGCCAACAGATACACGTTTAATCAATGTTTGAGCAGGAGAGGAATGTGTTTGTCAGTGCAGAGCAACACACAAACAAGTAATGACTTGTTCAGGACGTGAAACAAAGTTTAAGACTTTGACTTGACTTCGGACTTGTCAGTTTTGACTTAACTAAAACCTCAAAGTCAAGACGTGGGACTATTTACTGCACAAGTGTGTGTAAATGTAGCTTAAGGTAGTGGTTCCTAACTCTCCAGCTGGGACCCTGCACGGTGTCTAACCATCACTGCTATCCAAAATTGTGTTTATTGTTTCAGGCTTATCTCAAATCTCACATAAACCACCTTTGATGAGGGTTCATCTGGTTATTTTAAGGGGCCAAAAGGGGTTGGGAACTAGTGGCTTATGGTACAGTTGTGATACACAGGACAGCTGTCTGAGCACCTAGTAGGCCAGTGCTGGTGGAATGTCCGACCCAATTTAGGTACATCATCAGTCCACACTAACAGCAGCCTAGGGTTTAAGTTTGGCTAAAAGAGTAGAGCTGTGTAAATAGAATCAGCTCAAATTCCTGCATTTTCCAACACGTCGGACTGTTCTTTTATTATAATGAATCTTGTATTTCTGCAGTTATCATTGTCTGTACTCTGTGGTGCATCCTCAAGCTTTATTTTGGTCTTTCGTTCAGTTCCCAAAGCCTTAATTTAAAGAACCTTTTTCTCATTTTCTGCCATCTGATCTGTCTCGGCTCATCTAAAGCATTCTATGAAAAATGAAAAAAAAAATACGTTGCAGCTCAGTGTGCTTTTGACCTATAGTTGTTAACAGGTATGATATGTTATACTGTACGTGACTTTGGTTGGAAGTCACAGGAACAAAACCGAGTTAGCTGTTTGACCTTTGTGACCATTATCAGTTGTGTCTCTCTCTTCCTGTAGTCGTGCAGTTTATGTAAAAGACTCCTGGCCAAACTGTGCTATTGAATCTTTTATTTTTGTAAATGGCCAAAATACTAGCAGTAGTTAAATATTAGTGTACTTAGTATGATGTGACTGAAAAGCACCAAAAGATCAGTGATTTTAGTTTGACTGAAGCTGAAAGCAAGAAAAAAAAATCTCAAATGTTTACCTGTTGTAATTCCCAGTCCTGTCAATACCATGGTATGGTATGGTATGGCATGGCATGGTATGGTATGGCATGGTATGGCATTGACAGGACTGTTAGTGTGTATGTTTGTGTGTGTGTACTTGTGTGTTTTTTGTGCTAACTCAGCTGGACCCAGCACATTTGAATAGACAGAATATGTCTGTTGGTGTTTAAATATATAGTATAGCTGTATAACTAGGGCTTGTGTCAGTTTATATATATATATATATATATATATATATATATATGTGTGTATTATTGTTGTCAGGTGACAACATGTTAACTCCAATTTTTTATTATTCGACATGATGAAAAAAATAATTAAGGTTGACAAAAAGCAACAAAATATACGACGGCGTATTAGGGCCACATTGAGGAAAAAAATAAATCTGAGATTTCGAGAATAAAGTCGTAATATTACGAATTAAAAGTCATAGGTTTACGAGAAAAAAAAGTTGTAATATTATGAGAACAAAGTCAGAAGTTTACGGGAAAAAAGTGTTAGTATTATGGGAATAAAGTCAGAATATTATAAATGAGGAACGTGGAGCATCTTGTGAAGTTCTACTTTAGTTTAGGTTTCACAAATAACCAAATACTTCATCTTTTGGCACATCAGCACCACATTATCATCAGTATCAGGACCTGGAGAAGATTGTGAAAGAAACTGCGTTTATTCTGAAGAAAGAGCCACACGGACCTGCTGGGGAAACTGATTCTTTGTGGAGGAGGAAATTACTCTTTTTCTCGTAAAGTTATGACTTTATTCTCTGATTTTTTTTCCCTCAATGTGGCTCTAATACTCCGTCGTAAAAAGAAGTTGAAACCAAGGCAGTTTTTCTTAGATTATGAAAAATTGACATCTTGGTGTCACAACAACAAGTTTTTCATTTGACAACAGCAATATGTATGTGTGTGCGCATGCTTGTGCCTTATTTGTTTCTCCCAAATGATCATGTGATTGGCCATCAAAGTGCCAGTGTGCCCGTTCTGCCATAGATTATAACGATGCGAGGTGAGTTCAACAAAGCTTTGGTGTTACACGGTGGTCAAAACAGGCTGAAGGTGCCTTGAACAGAAAACACATAGGGGACAATGGAGCTCCTGTGCAAACTCCTAGGCTCGTTGAACACAGCTCTAACTGTAATGGATGATCACAGGCTTGAGAAATGTAACCTCATAAATATGAAATCCTTATCTACAGAAGAGGAAAACTTTCTGTCTTTAAAGCTAGGGTTGGTAATCTTAAAAAACAGCAAGAGTACGCTAGATTTAAAAAAAAAAAAATGATCCAACCGTAAAAACCCAGCCCAGTGTTGCCAACTGTTTTCCAATGAAAGTAGCTAAATCTAGCGAGAAAGTCAGCAACATGGATATATAAAGAGAACTGGATGCAGCGTTTGAGGCGTTCATTCCTATGAAAGTTGCTCAGTGGTGCATGAAGCCAAAATGGCTCGACTCCCGAGAGATAAAATACCCGGATCTTCCAGCGATCATCCGCATCCATTGGGCCCATAGAGCAGGCGCAGTAGCGTTTCCTTTAACTCCGCCTCCAAGCCTTCGGTCCATCCGCGGTCTGGGAACACGAACGGAGGAAGGGAAAACATTTTTAAGGACATAATGATTTAAATAAGGGCTATTCAAGTGTTCGTACTGGGAAGTTGATTTACCTAAAAAATGATCAGCTGATTTACAGACGTCTCTTTCCCAAAGTAAGTCTATGGGAAAAAGTATTTTTGGGCCCAATGGCATCGTTTGGCCTCTTCGAAAATTTGCTTCAAAGCCCGGGTGCACTTCCTGGGGGCTTGGCTGACAGCAGGCCATCCTCCAAAATAGTCTAATCTTAACCAATAACCGACCCTCGTTAACCGATTATTAACCGTTAACCGACAAGATTTGTGCCTGGCATGCAGCGGTGCGCCAGCTGCAGTGTATGAGCACAACAGACAACTGAGTCCTCAGTTCACCGTCAGGAGAGTTACTGTAGCAGCCATGACGGGAGACAACTTCCTGTCCCGTAACTCCGGCTCAGACTCTCTTAAGGTGGGCTCTTAAGGTGGTTTTCTCCTTAAAGTGACATGTTTTTCTCAGCTTTTTAATTAATTATTAACATTTCTTTTAACCGTTTTAACCAATAGCGTTAATCGGTTAAAATGCTTAATGTCGGTTAACGGTTAGAGAAGATTACCAACCCTAGCTTTAATTTCACGATTCTTTGAAGTTATTCAAATTGAGCATGCCTCAGTACACTATAATTTACCGATCTCCTGAGAAAACTCATTTGTTTTTTTGTTTGTATTTTTATTCTATGGCCACATATGATCATAATTTATCAATATCCAGTCAACCACATAATAATTTCTAATTCACAAACATTTACTAGGATCAGCTGTTCAGATGTCTACAAATGTTGCACAGCCAAATTCTCTCTCCACTTTATAATCTGACTATCTTTTTATATTTAAAGTAATATCAACCAAGTACAATTCCTGTTTATTTAATTTCATAACACTGTTTCTCCTCAGCTCTGCTGATCAATTAAAGCCCTGCCCAATCTATGGATCTTTGTACTGTAACTGTTGTGAACAGTATTTCTCTGTTGGAGAAATGATTTGGTTTCCAGTCTGACTTATTGACAGTGATCTTATTTTCTTAACAATGTTTTTTTTCATCCATTACTTTTGATATGTTGTGGATGTTAATCTTGTATATGTATGATTATAATGGTGATATAATGTAATATCAATGTATGCGATCAATAAACAAATGGTAAAGCTCATGTTTTACAGTTGTTTCCCTCTCGCTCGCTCTCTTCTTTACCATCTCCTCCAGGAGATAAATTAATGGAAAGCAGCCGATGCTGGAGGTTTGCGGGCTTCTAACAGGTCCGAACAACGGGAGTGCACAACAAGTGTGTGTGTGTGTGTGTGTGTGTGTGTGTGTGTGTGTGTGTGTGTGTGTGTGCGTGCGTGTGTGTGTGTGTGTGTGTGTGTGTGCGTGTGTGTGTGTGTGTGTGTGTGTGTGTGTGTGTGAGTGAGATAGAGTGTGATAGAGAGAGGTTGTGTGTTACCTCCTTTTCTCTCAGTCTTGTCTGTGACTCTTGTACAAACTTGTTTCCTGTTCACTGTCAGTGATCCTGTTTAACCTCTCAGACTGACTTCAGATCAGAAGATGAGTCATAGTGTTGAGGAACAGGGAGGTGACCATGAAAGCATTTAGTTTGTTATTCCAGACTCCATTTTGAGAAAACGGCACAGAGGTGTGACGACTGAAAACTGAAGCAGGGTGAGTGTTAATCCAACATTTTATTATTTTACTGTGTGTGTGTGTGTGTGTGAGAGAGAGAATGTGATAGAGAGAGGTTGTGTGTTACCTCCCTTTCTCTCAGTCTTGTCTGTGACTCTTGTACAAACTTGTTTCATGTTCACAGTCAGCGTTAATGTTTAACCTCTCAGACTGACTTCAGATCAGACGATGATTGACTGTGTGGAGGAAGAGGAGGACAGAGCAGAGTCTCTAGTCTCTGGCTGTCTGTCTATGAAGAGTGACCAGTCTAAACATGATCCTCCAGTCTTCAGTAATGAACCTGGACCCTCAGACACAAAGTAAGAGACTGTTTCTACTGTGCACTGACCTGATGGATGATGATGTATTGAGGATGAAGACTAAATGTTCTGCTAACAGATTTATATTCCTGATGCAGAACTATTAGTGCAGATACTGTTTCAAACTAAGATGGATCTTAGTCTGGGTTTTAGAGCCACAAACTACTGATTGTATTTCTGTAACAAAACACCTGAGAACCTCCATTTCACAATTTACACTTCAAGAAAATATTCAGATTTCTGCCTGAAAGTCGCTGTAAAGATTTACAACTATTCAAAATGTGAAAGAATGTGCTTCAAATGTGTAATTCATTTTCTCACATGTGTCCTCAAAATACTGTGTTGGTTTGACTTCTCCTAAAGTCAGCTGTTATGACAGCTTCTTTGAAGTGGGGTTGTACGTATACTCCCGTGTTCTGGGAGGTAAAATGACTGCTTTTGTGAATGGAGTCTGGTGGCTTTGAAGAGAGCGATATAACAGCTTCAGTTCCCCGTCAGAAAGGGCTGTCTGATGGAGAGGTAAAGCAGCTGTGGACGGGAGCTTTACCTCGAGAATAGAGAGGTCATGATAGACCAGAGCAATAGAGAGGACATGATAGACCAGAGCAATAGAGAGGACATGATAGACGAGAGCAATAGAGAGGTCATGATAGACCAGAGCAATAGAAACCACATAGTTATATCACTCTCTTCAGAGCCACCAGACTTCATTCACAAAAGCAGTAATTTACCTCTCAGAACACAGGAGTTGCTGCTCTACTGCTGCTTCTATCGGTTAGTTAGTTTGTGTTATTGTGTGACTTTCTGATCCAAACTAACGCGTGTTGAATGTTTGAGTTTGTTCTTTAACTAACTACTGATGTAGAATATGGTGAAGGGAATTTAAGCTCACTTATTAAAGATTCAGAGCTTCCAGTTGAAAGTTTTGGATCATTAGTAAGTGGACCTTTGACCTTAGATTTTCTCCACCATATGTTGTTCCTTAAGGTCAAGAACAAACATCCCTGGGCAGTAGTGATGTTAAAGTTATCTGCTCATACTAAAAGAGGCAGTAATGTAAATTTGGACCACTTCTCTTTTTAGAATATTTGAATTACATTCATGCCTTCATTTGATAGTTGACAGTAGAAAGTGACAGAAAACAGAATGACATCAAAATAAATGTAAACCATCTGGATTTGAACCAGAGACACCACTGTTACATACTGTGTGTCTTAGACTGCTGGTCTACCACACTATTTAGACCACTTCTAACCTCAGTTCAAACCTAACTAACTCAAGCTAAGCTGCCCAAAGTGATCGTGAGACTGTTAAGAACATAATCAGCTCTCTTTAATGGAGGACTTTCACTGTGAAGTAGCTGCAGAAAGTGTTGAACCTACAAAATAAAACAGGAAACAAACTACAATAAAAAACCCAAGACCATGACAGTCCCCCCCTTTCTCAAGGGACGGATCCCAGACGTCCCTAAAACAGAGTCTATGAACTCCATCAGGGTGGGTGGAGGGAGTCCGGAGGAGGGATTAAGGGGCTAGCGGCCGGGCGCTGAACAGGGACGGGGCAGGAAAATTCAGGCGTACGACCCGGGGACAGGACAGACAGGAGAAACTGATCAGGAGGACGACCCCTCTGGAGGACGACCCCTCTGGAGGACGACCACGGCCCCTCTGAAACCCAACGTGCAACAACAGCTGTCAGTGTGCTGACTTGACTATGACATGTGATTATCATAAAGTGGACATGTCTGTAAAGGGCAGACTCGTGGGTACCCATAGAACCCATTTACATTCACATATCTGGAGGTCGGAGCGTTCTTCCAGACAAGCTAGCATGACATGGTTGGTAACGATGGATTCTTTAGGTTTTCTAGTTTCACATGTTACCAGTATCTTCACTCTAGCTTTAAAACTGAGCCGCTACAGTCTCTGAAAGACAGAATATCGTCCGTCAGATTGTAAAGAGTTAATAAGACAGCCAGATAGTAAAATTCAGCTCATTAGTGTTTATGAAAGCAGGAGAGTTGAAATAAAAGGAACACTGTCATCACAGACTGAATGCTGAATTCAAACAGAAAAGTAACAACACTTTAACTGTTCCCTGTGACCATCTGAGCTTTGAGACAGTGTCGGCCAATCAACAAAGCCTTTTAGTTATAAAGACATGTCTTCACAGGAAGAGGAGTGATGTTTCTGTGGAGGACCAGCTGTCCTGCTGTGCTGTGTACTTGGACCAGTCTGCTTCATCAGGAGACTCCTCCTGTCCCCAGTGTGGACAAAGATCCAGAACCAGAGCTGGACTGCAGCCAGCCGGTCAGACCAGCACTGTACAAAGTAAGACTCTACATCTGTCTGCTGACGTCTCCATGTCTGAAAACACTACTTGTTCTTTTAATACATAAAAAGCCATAAAAGTCCCACCAGGTCCTGCGAGGACACTAGGGGACGCGCTGCTCCACTCAACTGGCTGTTCAAGCCATAGACATATATACATACACCAACGTTGGCGTACGATCCAGAGATCAATGAGGAAACTCCGACACTCAGACGACCAATCGTGTAACTTCATCACTCAGTGACAGACTTTTAGGGTTGTAGGGCTGGCCGTCTGCGGTCCAGCCAAAAAGACAGAGAAAACAAGAGAGACATAAATAAATAACCCTCAAATACTCAACATGATTTACTGTGGAGACGGACGCTCTTAGTTTCACTCTCCTCCTCTGCATTTCATTCATTACATCCAACGTGCAGTAAATGTCGTCACAGTGAGATTAAACCTAATGTTTATTATTTTCCATCGTGTTTTTTAGATGAAACGGACGACACACTGAACGGCAGACTGCAGAGTGTGTTTACCGCTGCGACCACCAACAGCCCTCGTCACATGTCATGTTGCTTTTTCATACATCAGAGGACTAATTTGCTGAATCTTCACAGGTCTTTAGACCGTAGTGGAAACAGACAACAGTGGACTGAAGGAACCTTTTAGTTCCTTAAAAGTAGTAGGACTAAAAAGTCCCAGGAACTTTTGGTGGAAACCCGGCTTTTGTTATTGGTGCTGTTCAATAAAAACATGTCCACACAACGAGATATGAACATATCCTGCATTATTTGATGAGTGGATGAGTTTTAAATATTACAGTGAGGAAGGAACAGCCACAGTGAGCTGTTTAGATGAAGAGCTGCAGACGGACAGCTGAGGCTCCGCCTCCTCTGCTGTCAATCAAACATGTACACCGACTGAGAGAAAAAGGAGCATTTCTGATGCTTCCACTAAAACTAGACTGTTTAACCTTTACTGCTTTTTATTTACTTTATATTGATCACTTCAATATTGGCAATAAAAATAATAATCACATCTTCTTTATTTTTAACTTGTTTCCTTCTCTTTCAGCAGATAGAGGTCTGCAGGAGGTTGTAGATGAACATAAGATCAGTCTGAGGAGGAGATGTGAATGTGTGACTGAAGGAACGGATAAAACAGGAAGTGGAACCCTCCTCAATAGGATCTACACTGAGCTCTACATCACAGAGGGACAGAGTGAAGAGGTTAATACCCAACATGAGGTGAGGCAGCTTGAGACAGCTTCCAAGAAGAACACCCTCCATGACGCTCCAATCAAGTGCCAGGACATCTTTAAAGCCTTACCTGACCAACAGGGACACATCAGAGTCGTTCTGACGAACGGCGTCGCTGGCGTTGGAAAAACCTTCTCAGTGCAGAAGTTCACTCTGGACTGGGCAGAGGGCTTGGAGAACCAAGATGTCAGTCTGGTGGTTCTGCTCTCGTTCAGGGAGCTGAACTTGATCAGAGATGAGCAGTACAGTCTTCTCATGCTGCTCCATGTTTTCCATCCAACATTACAGAAGGTCACAGCAGAGAAGCTCGCTGTCTGTAAAGTTCTGTTCATCTTTGACGGCCTGGATGAAAGCAGACTTTCACTGGATTTCAAGAACAGTGAGGTTGTGTCTGATGTCACCCAGAAGTCATCAGTCAACGTGCTGTTGACAAACCTCATCCAGGGGAATCTGCTTCCCTCAGCTCTCCTCTGGATAACTTCCCGACCTGCAGCGGCCAATCAGATCCCTCCTGCATGTGTTGACAGGGCAACAGAAGTACGAGGCTTCACTGACGCCCAGAAGGAGGAGTACTTCAGGAGGAGAGTCAGTGATGAAGAGCTGTCCAGCAGAATCATCTCACACATCAAGACATCCAGGAGCCTCCACATCATGTGTCTAATCCCAGTCTTCTGCTGGATCACTGCTACAGTTCTGGACCACATGTTGACTACAGACCAGAGAGGAGAGCTGCCCAAGACCCTGACTGACCTGTACTCACACTTCCTGTTGGTTCAGACAAAGAAGAAGAAGCAGAAGTACGGTGAGGGACGTGAGACGAGTCCACAGGAGCTGACGGAGGCTGACGGGGAAGTTCTTCTGAAGCTGGGGAGGCTGGCGTTTGAACAGCTGGAGAAAGGAAACATCATGTTCTACCAAGAAGACCTGGAGCGGTGTGGTCTGGATGTCACAGAGGCCTCGGTGTACTCAGGAGTTTGTACAGAGATCTTCAAAAGAGAGAGTGTGATCTTCCAGAAAACAGTCTACTGCTTTGTTCACCTGAGCATTCAGGAGTTTCTGGCTGCAGTCTACATGTTCCACTGTTACACAAACAGCAACACAGAGGTACTGAAGGCCTTCCTGGGAAAAAAATATGTTCATTCAACCCTGGATGTCTTCCTGATGAGAGCCATGGAGAAATCCCTGAGGAGTAAAAATGGCCACCTGGACCTGTTTGTTCGCTTCCTTCATGGCCTCTCTCTGGAGTCCAACCAGAGACTCTTAGGAGGTCTGCTGGGTCAGACAGACAACAGTCCAGAAATCATCCACACAGCCATCAACAACCTGAAGAAGAAGAGGATCAAAACCTCTCCTGACAGAAGCATCAACATCTTCCACTGTCTGACGGAGATGAACGACCACTCGGTACATCAGGACATCCAAGAGTTCCTGAAGTCAGAGAACAGATCAAAGAAGAAACTCTCTTTGATCCACTGCTCAGCTCTGGCCTACATGCTGCAGATGTCAGAGGAGGTTCTGGATGAGTTGGACCTGAAGAAGTACAAGACAACAAAGGAGGGAGGACAGAGACTGATTCCAGCTGTGAGGAACTGCAGAAAAGCTGTGTAAGTCCAGATGTGATTAACTTTATAGATCAGTGTAGATTAGTAGTTTAGTTCTTCAAATATACACATTATAAATTATTCTTAAAATATAATATTCTTCTAAGTGTTCCACGTGTTTATTACATAAATATGTATTTGTATTTTGTCACAGATGTTCTTGAGCTGTTTCAAATGTTGAGTTCAAAATGTTTCAGTAGTTTGTGTTTCTTGCTGTCAAGTTAATGAACACTTATTCTATTTATTTCTAATAATTGTTACATTTGACAGTTTTTTCTTATTTATGTTTTGGGGTGATGGAGACGACATGTGAACCTGGTAAAACAAATGAAAAAAACAAAAGATCAGCTGTCTGGTGGAGTGCTGGGTCTAACCGGTGTAACGGCAGCAACAGAACGTTTGCTGATCCGGCGGGGAGTCGGGGCGGTCCTGGGATCAGAGCCCTGGTGCTGGGGTTTGCTTTCAATAGGCCTTGCACCACATTACACCTTACCTCGTGTGTTTTTGGGCTCATCTCTTTCGTTGGCTTCAAATCCAAACTGTTGCCATGTTGCTGTAGTTTTAGTTTTCTTTGAGACCAGCTCTGCCATGTCTCGTCTCATCACCCCAAAAAACACATGAACTTCCTAGTAAACAAACCTCTTCTTGTTTATACACCAACATTATATCATAATATTACGTTAATCACGTTGTCATATTGCTTATTAGTAATGCAATACAGGCTGGATTTAGCACTGTGACTCTGTCGGCACGTGTTGTTGATGTCGGCTACTTTTTAATTTGCCAGAACGTGTCGTTAGCATAAAATCAAACCGGTTTAAGCTCGTACACCGGACCGGACCGGACCGGACTGGCAAAACCGACCCAACTCTAGCATTAGCCACCGTAAACTACTGGTCATACGAGACAAAGATAGTCGTTGTAAAACCCCTGAGTGTGTTGAATCGAGCAATGGTGCATTTTATTGCTAATAAATTCAAGTTGTGTTCCATCATCTTGTTTTGAAGTCTTTCCTTTTATTCTGTTACTCACAGAAGGAAACTCTGGTGTTTCTCTCTCTTGTTGCTGTAGAGAAGAGTAGTAACAGGAAATACACAGCTTCCACCAATAACAGCAGTCTGATGAATATATAACAGCAGAATGGTAGAATTCAGACTTTTTAAGAGATCTTATACAAACCAAAGATCAATGTTATGTTTTTAATGCTGATACACTGATATCATCTTTCTGATGTCATTATGTTGTAAATAATGTAACCTCATTGGTTCATTCATTGTGTTTGTGAGCTGAATACTTTTGATGCTCAGAAAAGAGTGTTAATGACAAAACGCCATGCAGTCATCAAAATATCTAGTTATATGAATGTTTAATTATGTACAGGTCTAATATTATAGCGATTTGTTTAATTTTCCCATTTATGGACGTGAACCTGAAAGCAGCAGGTAGCTAGCAAAGAGAGGTCATCTTTATCAACTGTATTATTATTACTTATTCACTGAGTTTTAAAAATGCTTTTCTAATCAAGAAGGCCTCATGCTAACTTTGTGGAGACAGACCTGGGATCAGATCACACTGACAGACTGGACATTAGGGAAGCCTCAATGTAACTACATGTTCTCTCTCTTCATCTGCAAGATTAAAGAAAAACAAAGATTAAAAGTCTGCAGGTTTGAGAGAGAGTGATGAGAATTATTGTTTCATGTCAAACAGTGAGATAAGATTAGCTGAACCACTGATGTGAGGAGTAAATGTTGATTAAAGAAGTTTATATCAAACTGTTTAGTCATCAAATGCATGAAGTAAATATAAACTGTCCTCTTTCATAATAACATATTTTGTAATTTTTGTGTCATCACAGACTTTCTCTCTGTGGACTCTCAGATACTCACTGTGAAGTTGTGGCCTCAGCTCTGAAGTCCAACCCCTCCCATCTGAGAGAGCTGGAGCTGAGTTACAACTACAACCTGGACGATTCAGGAGTGAAGCTGCTTTTCGCTGGACTGAAGAGTCCAAACTGTAGACTGGAGACTCTGAGGTCAGTTCACTGACTGTAGTTTGTGTAGTTTGTACACACACTCTCTACACACTGGCTCTGCTCCAGATGGCTCTAGAGAGGGACTTTCACGTTTTCACGTCGGCCATCGTAGCTCTCCAACACGCTTGGCAGACAGGAGAGGCTTCAGTTGGTTGTAATCTCCTCACCTCACCGCTAGATACCTCCAGATCCTACACACTGGACCTTTATCACAGACCTTATTTCAGGCATCTAACTAAAAACCCATTGACTTCCAGACGAGGGAACAGGAAGTGCTAAAATGCTAATTCATTTCTGGGTTTTAGGACTCATTCCTGTAGCGCTCTATTTGAACATGTCTAAAGGTGCAGCACTCTTCAACAAACATGTATTGCACCAACTTAAAGGCACACAAGTGATGATTATGAACGACACTATCTAATCAGAGGTTTCTATGGTTCTAAGTTATTCCCATGTTCTTTTTGACAGCAGATATAACTGTGATCTGTTTTCATTTCAGCATTGTCTAATTATTTGAAGCAAAAACCAAATAAATATTCTGCATCAGAAACATCTTTGCAGGTTCATATTTTGTTCAAGTCTATCTGAATACAATACTCACATGTTCATATGTACATTCAAAGAGTTATTGATGTCTGTCATCATTCCTTCTGTCTGTGAAGCAACCCCCGAATAACCTGAGTGTTACGAGATGAGGACTAAATCCACAGTCTTGTTCTGTGTAAAATGACCTGTAAAGTTGATCTTAAACTAATCAGAGGCTTCAGCAGTCTGAGTTAGATGTATTAGGGCTGGGTGACTTGGAGAAAATCAAATATCATAATATTTTTTTGTGTAAATGACCAATAATAGAACAGCTAGAACAGTCTGGTAAGTTCAGAGAATGACATCACTTTACTGTAATGTAGCCTTTAAAACCAGGAAGAGATGACACTTACAACACAACACGATATTACTAGGGCTGTCAATCCATTAAAATATTTAATCACGATTAATCGCAAATTATTAACAATTTTTGTATCTGTTCTAAATGAACCTTAAAGGGAGATCTGTCAAGTATTTAATATTCTTATCAACATGGGAGTGGACAAATATGATTTATGTAAATGTATGTATATATTTATTATTGTAAATCAATTAAGAATACAAAACAATGACAGATATTGTCCAGAAACCCTCACAGGTACTGCATTTAGCATAAAACAATATGCTCCAATCATAACATGGCAAACTGCAGCCCAACAGGCAACAACAGCTGTCAGTGTGTCAGTGTGCTGACTTGACTATGACTTGCCCCAAACTGCATGTGATTATCATAAAGTGGGCATGTCTGTAAAGGGGAGACTCGTGGGTACCCATAGAACCCATTTACATTCACATATCTGGAGGTCAGAGGTCAAGGGACCCCTTTGAAGATGCCCATGAAAGTTTCGCCAAACCTTAGAGTAAGTTTGGAGCGTTATTTAACCTTCTTCCCGACGAGCTAGTTTGACATGGTTGGTACCGATGGATTCATCAGGTTTTCCAGTTTCCTATGATACCAGTATCTTCACTCTAGCTTCAAAACTGAGCCGCTATAACCTCCGGAAGATCGATTGCATTAATGCGTTAAAGAAAATAGTGGCGTTAAAACGATTAACTTTGACAACCCTAGATATTAGGATATCCAAAATCTAAGACGATATCTCGTCTCATATCACGATATGGATATAATATGGATATATTGCCCAGCCTTAGTATGTATCCAGTCAGTATGTTGTGTTTGACAGTTTCCTTGTTGAGCTGCAGGAGGAATAGTAACTCAAAGAGGGAATTTGGTACTAAACAGTGTGTAACTTTGATTTGTCGACTCAGACTGCTGAATCTTCATATTAGTTTCACTTGAACTTGTGAAGTAATTTCTTACAGATTAGTTGTGTTATGAAGGGGCCACTTCACAGGAGGAATGATTACTGCCACCAATAACTCTTTTAATGTACATATGACATGTGGCTGTTGTTTACAGACACACTTGAACAAATGTGGACCTTTCCTGTAAATGACATAAACCTGCTAGGCTAGCAGATACAGTGAGAAGAAGGCCATGTAATAAATGAAGTAATGAAGTCCAACAAGTCTGATTTGATATTGATCCTCTAATTCCAGACTTGACTGAGATCAGCAGCATGTTATTGATGTGTGTTGACATGAACAGGTGTATGAATGTTGTGATGACATTTGGATGATGTCTGTAGAAGGCTGACATTATGATGATCCACAATAACACAATGACAAAGTCACTCTACTCATTTTAGGGAAAAGATCATTGATTAGGACATAGTGATGTTGAGCTACACATTTAAAACCTGAACACATCTGACTGGATTATAAAGTGATTTTTATCTTCATCATTTAATCTTTATTCAGATTGAGTTGCTGCAGTTTGTCAGAGATCAGCTGTGCTTCTCTGGCCTCAGCTCTGAAGTCCAACCCCTCCCATCTGAGAGAGCTGGAGCTGAGCTCCAACAAGCTGCAGGATTCAGGAGTGAAAGTCCTGTGTGGTTTTCTGGAGAGTCCACACTGTAGACTGGAGACTCTGAGGTCAGTTCACTGACTCTCTGTTACTATTAGAGATCTTATATGTTGAATTAACAATTGAACCTGATTAATGTACAAACATAACTTACATCCATAAAGTTGTTAATGTCCTTTTCTTCATATTTTCATGTTTCTTAAACTAAATCTAGTCTGCAGTCACAAAAGACTTGTGTTTCTTAAAGAAAGTGTAGAAAATGTCCACTGTTAGTTGTTAAAGTAAATGAATGTTTATCATTGTTGGTAAATGGTCACATCTGGATACAGAAGATCCTCTCAACTAATATTCAGGGTTCCTACGCAGTATGGAGAAGTATGGAATTTGATTTTAGTAATTTCCAGGTCTGGATGAGTATGGAAAAAAGAAAAGAGAGAATGGATAAAAATGTCTGTTTCCAGACTGTTGCCCCTATTCTGCTTTCTAAGATATCAAATTCAGAATTTCTAAAAATGAATAGATCATACAAGCAGAGTGTTTTTCATGGTGTTTAGAGCAGCCGGTGCAGCCACAATGTTTACTACTGTGTGAGAGAGCGCGGGCCAGAGAGAGCTTGATGTCGTTGAAAGCAGCACAGGAAGTAGGCTCTGACTGAACGCACACTCCTACAGAGCTGCCTCTACGCCTGTACGTCACAGCCAGGGCCGGCGCCTCCATAGAGGCCGACTAGGCAACCGCCTAGGGCGGCACTTTGGCAGCCAAATATGGGCCAACTATTCATCATGAGCAACATAACAATAATTATATAATAATAAAAAGTAACCGGTAACTGCAGGCAGACGGCACAGAGCAGAACGCTGCCTGTCAGACTGGGACAATCTAATACTTTACATATTGAGGGGGGGGGACGAGCGGCCCCTCCTAATTTGGACTGATCCTCGTTCTGGCTGAAATCTGATTGGCTCAGTCATTTACATCATGAACGTGATGAACTGTGACCAGTGTTCCAGCTGGCCGGTCTTGTTTTGATTCAGTGATGACGTGCTGATACAAACTGAGGAGGTGTCATCCACGATGAAGAGTCTTGAAGGTCTTCATCATCATCATCACATTCTCTTTATACCACTAAAACTCTTTTAGTGGTAAAATTACTAACCCACAATGTTTCGTCTCGCGCCCTCCGTCCGCTCACATAAGACACCTCTCCGTCTCAAAGTCCTGGGATGGGTTTGTGTCCCAGTCTGTCCCTGGTGCTAATAGAGGGGCGGCATCATTGTGATTCACCTAGAGCAGGATGTTTGACAGCAGAACGTCGTCCAGCTTTCTCTGTAGGACTGTAGACTGAACGACCACGATGAGTAAAGTGTTCTGAGAGCTGGCTTGATGATCCCAAACACAAAGCCTGGTTGGTTAACAATTCCAAATGGGGAAAAGAGAGCTGGATGCAAACTTTGAGGAAAATTGTTTGACATCTCAGTCATGGTGGGGGGGGGGTTGTAGTCTTGTAACAGCGTCCTCTGAACCCCGAGTCACAAAGACAAATATGGTCTGAAAAATCTACAGAGAAGTCTGGAAAAGTCTGGAATGTAAAATGTGTAGGAACCCTGAATATTTGTTCTGAATTGATCAAGTTTACTTCATGAAGTAGAAATATTTCTCTGGTTTCTGATTGTTTCAACATGTTCTACAAATAATGTCTGATCATCGATATTGATCCTTCAGCACACACACATAGATGAACACAGAGATCAGCAGCATGTTATTGATGTGTGTTGACATGAACAGGTGTATGAATGTTGTGATGACATTTGGATGATGTCTGTAGAAGGCTGACATTATGATGATCCACAATAACACAATGACAAAGTCACTCTACTCATTTTAGAGAAAAGCTCATTGATTAGGACATAGTGATGTTGAGCTACACATTTAAAACCTGAACACATCTGACTGGATTATAAAGTGATTTTTATCTTCATCATTTATTCTTTATTCAGATTGTGGGACTGCAGTTTGTCAGAGATCAGCTGTGCTTCTCTGGCCTCAGCTCTGAAGTCCAACCCCTCCCATCTGAGAGAGCTGGATCTGAGAGACAACGACCTGCAGGATTCAGATGTGAAGCTGCTGTCTGATCTTGTGAAGAGTCCACACTGTAGACTGGAGACTCTGAGGTCAGTAGAGGGTCGGAGTCGGTCCATGCTGGTTTCAGCAGTATTGTTGTGATGTGTTTCCTCCGTTAAGCTGTGAGAGGAGAACAGTGACACACAGAGAGAGAACAGTCAACCAATCAGATCAGCCAGAAGCTTGTTGTGATCATGTGTTAGAGTTGATGTGAAGAAGATGTTGTTGTGTTCATGTCTCCTCCCTTTAAGGTACAATTTGAACAGATATAAAATGTGTGATTAATTTGAGATTAATCACGATTAACTATGGACAATCATGTAATTAATCACGACTAAATATTTGAATGGATTGACAGCCCTAATATTTACATATTTGTCATGTAATATTTAAAAGTAGATGAAACATTGAAATGTGACTGAAACCAACCTAGCAGCAGTAAATCCATCATTAAAGTGAGCAGTGAAAAGCTCTCTGTTTCTGCAGTAATGATGCTCTCAGGACTCTCAGCAGTTTATTTCCACTGTGTGGATCATAAGATAATATTACACAGAGACAAAGAATTTGAACACATAATCCAGGCTAAAAGCAACACAGTTTAAACTGACACATGCAGAAAGGTCACCGACTGTGTGAACGTGTAAATGAACAGACTTGTAATATCACTGCCCCGTCTAGAGCACCAGAGATCTGACTAGAACTACTTTATGTACTCTGCTGAGTTAATGTGATCACATGTATTGTTATGACCTGTATGACAATAATGTAGCCTTCTTCTCTCAGCTGCAAACCCAGCGGTGTGAAACGGACATAAATGACATTTATATAACCACAATAACACAAAATCAGTACATGATCTCTTATCATATATTCATATATGATATTCATATAGTCACTCATCTGAATCAGCTTCTTGAGCCGTATGTTGCTGTGAGACACGTCAGAGTCGTGCTCCTACAGTCCCTCAGACTGAATGTGTTGCCTTGGTTAGTTTGCTACCAATACTTTTATGTATGCTGTGGGTGATTAGAAGAAGTGAAAGTAACCCTGCTTACCGCTGTGAATTATGTTTATAGATTTATTATTTACTTTCTCCTAAGTCTGTTTCACACCGCCGGGGTTGGAGCTGAAAGAATAAGACTAAAGTATTATAATTTCTCCAGGAGATGAATAAAGTATCTTCTATTCTATTCTATAAGAACACATCTAATCAACACATTGATTTAATGGAACACACGTGTAATTAGTTCTAGTCAGATCTATCGGGATATTAAAAGTCTGTTTATTAACACATCCACACAGTCAGTGATTTTTTTCTCAGCTGTCCTTCCTGCATCTGGCAGTTTAAACTGTGTTAATTTTAGTCTGGATTATGTGTTTAACTTTTCTAATATGTGTTTGTAAAGTATGCCGCTCTGCTGACCGTAGACTGGTCCATGTCTGTGATTGGTCATGTGCTACAAACCCCGCCCCTTCTATGTGAACGCGCTCATAGCCAGACTGAGAAACCCTGGGGTGACTTACGGAGTTGATAACAACTGTTGTAGGACCGCTTAGCGGGATCTTGGTTGAGGGGTTAGTTAAACCAGATAAGGAGAAGATACCCTGGGTGTGTTGGACTGGCTTCGTAGTACAGGCCTCTGGTCTGGGAGCTCTGAGCTCAGTGTGTTCACTCCAATACGTTAACATGAGAGCTGAAAGGAAGCTGGCTACGCTACACAGACTGAAGTCCCTTCTGCTCTTTATACTGGATGCTGACTGACAGCTGATGAAGGGAGTCTCTGTAAACACTGATGGATGACTTCTGTTGTCTTCTTCTTCTCTCAACAGATGGAAGTGGAGATGATCTGTAACCACCATCATCCCTGTGTGTTCCTCTGGACCTTACAGAGTATCATCAGTGTATCTGGACTCTGTCCTTCTGCACAGTCTCTGCAGACACACTGAGACTCCTCCACTCCTTCTGTTCCACACTCAACCACCTCCTCCACCTGGACCTGGGTTTCACTTTGTCTTCATTCATTCATATATTCTGAACCCAAAGTGCCTCTGCAGATCAGTTCTGTTTATAACAACATAACTGTAGATTAACACATTTAAATAGATGTTTCTGCTTTGCTTTCTGTTGCAGCTCCACCCTGTGGAACGATGGAGTTCTGCAGTTAATTTCCTCATACTACTAAATATATATATACCATATACAATATATATACCAGTACCAGCCTTTTTTCATATTATAACAGATTTGCTTGTAACAAACAGAAAGAAGTAGATAAAACCTGAACCTGAGGCTTCAGTTTCTCAACTAACTACAAACAGATTATGTCTGGATTTTGGTGGAAAGTCAGCTCCTTAATATTGTCTTTTGTATGTGATGTTTGATGTAAAACAAAAAAAAACATTTTTTTATTTTATTACAGATGTATGTGTCACCCTGCTAGTTTTCACATTACATGGCTCACACTTGTCACAGTGTAGGAAAGCTCATCACCATTTGAGTGACAACTTTGTTTTGCTCATTTTCTGTTACCAGTGTAGCATGAAAGCATGGTGGAATTAGCTAGCTAGCTAACTAGCCAGCCGCTAAATGAGTAAACATGAACAACTTCATGGCTTCGTCCACACACTCTTGTCCATCTTGTCACAGCATAAGAAAGCACATTGCTATTGCCAGATAATTCACCAATCATAGCACTGTGTAGTACTAGCCAATCACAACACGAGGGCGTGACAGAGCGGCAGTATTTGACGACCTGAACGGGCGTCACACCCTGCACGCTGTTATTAGTTTTACATGGTCAGCCATATTGTTTTGTAGTCCATGCAGCTTCAGTCACTATTCTGAGACAAGAAGCCATCTTGTCTTTGTACATGACGTACATGAAGCAGGAAGAGTTGAAAACATCACATCTGCATGGAGCGATGAGGAGACGGTAACCTTCTGGCTCAGGCCCCTGCTTGAAAATGACATTCCCAAAATGAAGAGAATATCTCTGCAACTACATATGAATAATCTTGGTATGATAAGAAAGGCAACACTTGGGAGATTTCTGCAAAGGTGTAAGCTTCTGTATATACTGTATGTTACTGGCTATTTGCAAATAAAGAAAGATTTAATTTCTGAGTTTTTTAGAGTGAATATCCCTTTGGAATGATGCAGTTGCAGAACATTACCTCTAGCAAACCATATCACAACATCTGAACATTACCTGTGCACACATTGATGCTAATAAAGTAAAGAGTGAATAAAGAGCTAATGGAACAATGGCCAAGCGTCAGGGAGAAGAAAACACTGTTAAGTATGCATGATTGTTTCAAATATAAATAATACATAATAGCCTACAGAGATTTCTATTAAGTGACATTTTTCAACATACTATACTATGACTTTTTTTCAAAATACTATATATACTAGGACTTTATTTAATTTTTTCTGACATACTATAAAAGGAGCCACTGGTTGGATTCAATCTCACTGTGGTAAGGACTCATCCTTGGTACATCTGCTCTACCAGGTGAGCTAACACAACATACCATACCATAATAGGAATTTATTTTAATTTTTTCATCATACTATACTATGACTGTTTTTGACATATTATACTATGATTTTTAAAAAATTTTAAACATACTATACTATGACTTTTATTTTACGATTTTGGTCTTTTTGCCTTCATGAGTTAGTGAAAGGGAGAGAGAGAGAGGACGATATACAGAAAAGAGGCCACAGGTTGGATTCGAACCTGCTGCAATGAGGACTCAACCTGAGTACACGGGGCATCTGTTCTTCCAGGTGAGCTAACACAATTTACTATACTATAACCTTTTTTAAATTTTCGGACACACTATGACTTTTTTTCGACATAATATACTATTATATTTTTTCGACATACTATAATATGACTTAAAATGGCGGACCCTCCACGCGAGGGCGCAAACGGAGTGGAAGTGTGTAGGGAGAATTACAATGAAACTCGTGAGCTCGTGTTTACAACTCGTGAAGTCCTGTACACAAGATATAATCTATAATACATATATAATATGCTTGATGTTCAAGTGGTTAAAGCCGTGAGAACTCCACTGCGAAGCAACGGCAACATTAACTAACAAGATAACAAGTGGGTAACATAAGGGAGGAGTTTATAAGGCTTTTATTTTGTAGTACATACAGGTGCACTGTGGGTAACATAAGGGAGGAGTTTCTAAGGCTTTTATTTTGTAGTACCTACAGGTGCACTGTGGGTAACATAACGTAGGGGTTTATAAGGCTTTTATTTTGTAGTACCTGCAGGTGCACTGTGGGTAGGTGTCCGGTGCTCGCTCCGCACTAATAATGGTCAGTAACATCATTGAAGTTGTCTCTCAGTGTGCTACAGTCTCCAGTATCAGATTGTTTAACGCTGTAACTCACGTTCAACACATTTAGTAACTTATCAGTCCCGTGAATGCGTCATTTCCGGTTGAGAGGTTGATACTATTGACGTAGCCTGCTAGTTTAACGTGTAACATCCGGGTATCTAGCTAGTTGCTAATGCAGCACCTTTCTGTCCTTTCATCCAGGTGTGAGCGGGCTGTGATGACCATCTGAACGCTGTTCCTCACCTGTCTGCTGGTGTGTGTCCCATCATACAGATGTGGGATGTTAGTTGCATGTTCTATATGTTAAGTAGCTTCTTCATTTTGGCTCTAATTCACTTTGTTATCAGGCTTTTATTGACCTGTTAACCTGCTGTGTTCTGTAACCCTCCTGAAGGTGGCAGCAGAGCACCATTTATATGTAAATCTCTTCTGTTGTTAAAGAGAAATGAAAACCACATTTAGAGTTTGGGATAAAGAAACACACTAGCTGTGCTGTTAAAACCACATTTAATTAGATAACATTGATATGACTGTATGTGAATGACAAAGTGTGGAATGTGAAAAGAGGTTTTATGTTTTTTATGCTCATGTTTTACAATACAATTGTAAACAAAGTAATTTTATAACTTTGTATTTAAATGTTTTTCCATTATGGATTTAGAAGGGTGTAAGGAAAATATAGAGTATCGCGATATTATGTTTTGTGATACTGTATCGATTCTCAAATCCACTCTATCTATTTTTAATTAATAGTTTACATGCAAAGATTAACTCAATCAATACTTTAGCATTTGCAAAGAGATGCACCCTCTCAGTGTACTGTCCTCTCAAAGTAGTGCTGTGATGCTGGATGTTACAGGGACTGTGATAAATGATTGCATAAACTTTTTTTACTCCGATTTTATGCATATGGTGTTTTACGACAGTTTTCCTAAAATTGTATTTAAAAAATTGCAATTTATCGCCTTCCTTACAGTATCGCAATATATTGAATCGCTCCCCCTGTATCGTGATACGTATCGTATTGCCCAATTCTTGCCAACACACAGCCCTGCTATACGATCATAATGTAACCTACAGCAGAAAGAAACTCTCAGGCTGTGGTTGGAGCGGGCTGTGCCGACCATCTTAACAGTAGTCCTGACCTGCCTGGTTGTGTGTGCCCCATTATACAGATGAGAAATAAATACTCAATTGTTCCATCGACCTCGACTCCCGCGCCATAATTGGGTCAACATGGAGGACGGAAACAGAGTGGTCACAAATATACGACTAAAATTACAATATATTAACTTATTATGCAGCGGAAAATGAACTTCCGTGGCCTCCGTCAGCAAACACGTCACAACTTGTGAACTCTGAGCTTTCAGAAACTTTCCACTTATCTTACCTAAACACGACAACATTTGAAGGCACCAAGACCCGTGTGCCAGCCTCTTTCAATATGCCTTGAGTTGGTAACGTTACATTGCATTATATTGTGAGAATGAACATGGCGTTTTATATCTCTTTTGTTAAAGTTTTCCTGCTGTTGATATCAGAGGTAAATCAGTGCCACCTGTGGATGAGCACTTGGCGAAAGCGTACCGGCTCTGGAACAACATCAAGAGGAAAGAAAGAGGATAAAACACACAATACTCACAATTAGTGTAAGATTGTAGATGTTAATACAGTTTAATGGCTCATGTGTTTCATCATATAGCCAACCTACCGACTGGTGTTTACATGATCGTGGGAACTATGGAAGTCTCCAGGTATTTAGGTTAATACTAACTATAAATATAACTATAAATTCTATAAAAGTGTATTATGATTTTTACTGTTGCATGTTAAGACTTTTATTTGTCACACACTTGTAGATATGTGGCATCAATGGAAGACATCTGGAGGAAGAAGAGGAAGCGTATACAGACCATCTGAAGGACCATCTTCTCTTCACTGAAGCTCTGAGGTAGGATATGTTTTCTCTCAGTATTACCAGCTGCTGTGTTTAATGTTGATGGAACTGAGTTAACTTTAAAGGGTCAGATCATCACAGAATCTCTTTGGCAGACCTCCATTCAGTGCTTGAAGTGGAGACAAATAAGTGTCAGTACTCCCCTTATTCATATGTTACCGTGTGTAAGCCGCAATCTCTTTTGACTTATTCCTATTTATGTATGATTTTTAAGCATGTTATACTATTTCAGTCATCATCAGCTGGGATTTTATTTTTATATTATTATACTTGGGGTTATGCATCTTCTATAGTTGGCCTATAATACTCCAATAATATTCCAAATGGAACATTATAGGGTTAAGGTGGTGTGTTTGTATATAGTGTTCATACTTACAGTGCTTTCCTGTGTTATTTGTAGCATCACTCTATAATATATTATAGGATGCCTATCCACCTTATTCCTAGTCCCCATGATGCCTTGCGTGAATTATGGGCACAACCTCCGTCGTGTCGCGTCACTGAGCCGGAACCGCTGTTTTCCAACGGTACGCTAATCCTCTCTCCATATTAAAACATCTAGTAAAACATGTGTGAACACCATCTCTTACAGCTCAAACAGGATCATGTGATCAAAGCATTGAGCTATTTCTTTTAGTGTAATGCTGCCCATAAACTGCCTTACATTTAAACTGTACATAAAATAGTAAAAGTAACTGGCTGTCATTAAACAGACGCTACAATGCTGTATCCTCCCTACACATGAAATCATAGCTGACGTTCTCCTGGCTCTGCTATCAGTCCTTTTAAGGACCCGACGTCTCTCCTCCGCTGCTCTTTCGTAGCCCAACCACGAAGTAGGATACAGGTTTTCCTCCGTTGAGCACACTTACAGTGTTTTAGGTGGTCTCTTCAAGTTTAGGTTTCTCAGCCACATTCTTGTGGATTCCTCGTCTGTAGGTCGGCGATGGAAGCTGTACCGTCGGTCACAAGAACAATCCCTTTTTTGTTTTGGGGTGCATGTTCAACACACTGTTGTTGAAGCCACACATTTAGCTTTGTCTGGTTGTTGGTATGGGGATGCCCATCATATACTTCTATCATAATGTTCTAAACCCTTATACACTTTCACTATTTATTTTAATGAATTAATGTTTATTTCTGATTAATGACTAGAACAACTTGACACTCAGTGCTGAGCTACATCTCAAATTAATCTCCAGGTTCCCAGCTTTCAGATGATGTACACCACTTCTATGTGACATCTACTGTTGACCTGCTATCTCCCTCTAAAGACCCCCTGGATCCCTCTAAAAAAGACTAAAACTGGTCTATTGTGGGTCTTAGAGGGTTCATTCAGCCTGTTCAAGCCAAGAGAGATTCTTATGACCACATCATGTTAAATGGCTGTGAACCGCTGTGAACACACACAGTCACAGATGAACTCAGCTGATTTCCTGTAAATAGAGAGGGGAGGAGCCACACTGACCATGTGATTCAAGTACATGAGTACAGGGGGGGGAACCGTGAAAGTGTTCAGTCCGGTTCAGAGAGTTCAGACTCCATTTTGTGTCAACGGCACAGAGAGGTGACGACTGAAGACTGAAGCAGGGTGAGTGTTAATCCAACATTTTATTAGTTTACTGTTAAAGTGTCTGAGTCAGTTTCCTCCCTGTGGACTGTAGAGGAGAGAAATGTTAGAATGAACTCAACAGTTTGATTCATCTGAGAACACAAAGTCGTGATTGGCTGAATAATCCTCATTAAACCTGCTGTAAGACAAGAACATTTAAAGGGATTTAAGATTTAAAGGTGTGTGTGTGTGTGTGTGTGTGTGTGTGTGTGTGCGTGTGTGTGTGTGCGCGCGCAGTTGTGTTACTTCCTGTTCTCTCAGTCTTGCATGTGACTCTTGTACAAACTTGTTTCCTGTACATGGTCACAGTCAGTGTTAATGTTTAACCTCTCAGACTGACTTCAGATCCGAAGATGATTGACTGTGTGGAGGAAGAGGAGGACAGAGCAGAGTCTCTAGTCTCTGGCTGTCTGTCTATGAAGAGTGATCAGTCTAAAGAAGATCTTCTATTCTTCAGTAATGAAGCTGGACCCTCAGAGTCAAAGTAAGAGAGCTGCTACTAACTCATTTATAGGACTCATTTTCACTTTCCTCTACCAATACCATGTTTTCTGTTGATTTTGTGTTTCTATTTTAAAGTTTCTACTAAAATGTATTTGCTAACTGAAGTTGAACAAACGTTTCTTGACACAAAGAGAATTACCCCCCCCCCCCAGTCACAGTCACATGACCACGGGGACAGTCACAGAAACAGTCACATGACCACGGGGAGAGTCACAGGGACAGTCACATGACCACAGGGACAGTCACATGACCACAGGGATGACCACAGGGACAGTCGCATGACCATGGGCACAATCACATGACCACAGGGACAGTCACATGACCACAGGGATGACCACAGGGACAGTCGCATGACCATGGGCACAATCACATGACCACAGGGACAGTCACACTCTCTCACTCGCTCTCTTCTTCACCGTCTGGGAAGATACAGGATGATATAAAACAAAGTGATGCCATGCCAATGCCATGATTTAGTTGATTGTGTGTTTGTTTATTAAATTTCTACTAAATGTATTTACTAAGTGAAGTTTAACACACTGTTGGTGACACAAAGAGAATGAATTAGTGCATTCTTCCTCTTCGTATCTGTGACAGCTGTCAGTCACCCAGAACATCTGTAATCTAAGAGGACTAATACAAACTTTAAACCACATTATTGACAGTAGCAGTAGTTTGTGTATTTAGAAACTGAAATGTCTTTGTCATCAGAGAATTTATCAAGGATTCATGTGATGTGAATAAAATCATCTTGGTGTTTGCAGAGTTCAGTCCAGACAGAGAGCAGAGTCTCCAGTACCCAGCTGTCTGTCTATGAAGAGTGACTGGTCCATGTGGAATCCTCTGAACTTCAGTAATGAACCTCGACCCTCAGACACAAAGTAAGAGACTGTTTCTACTGTGCACTGACCTGATGGATGATGATGCATTGAGGATGAAGACTAAATGTTCTGTTAACAGATTTATATTCCTGATGCAGAACTATTAGTGCAGATACTGTTTCAAACTAAGATGGATCTTAGTCTGGGTTTTAGAGCCACAAACTACTGATTGTATTTCTGTAACAAAACACCTGAGAACCTCCATTTCACAATTTACACTTCAAGAAAATATTCATATTTCTGCCTGAACGTTGAAGTCGCTGTAAAGATTTACAACTATTAAGAATGTGAAAGAATGAGCTTCAAATGTGTAATTCATTTTCTCACATTAGTCCTCAAAATACTGTGTTGGTTTGACTTCTCCTAAAATCAGCTGTTATGACAGCTTCTTTGAAGTGGGGTTGTACGTATACTCCCGTGGCCTGGGAAGTTAAATTACTGCTTTTGTGAATGGAGTCTGGTGGCTTTGAAGAGAGCGATATAACAGCTTCAGTTCCCGTCAGAAAGGGCTGTCTGATGGAGAGGTAAAGCAGCTGTGGACGGGAGCTTTACCTCGAGAATAGAGAGGTCCTGATAGATCAGAGCAATAGAGAGGACATGATAGACCAGAGCAATAGAGACCAGGTAGTTATATCGCTCTCTTCAGAGCCACCAGACTTCATTCACAAAAGCAGTATTTTCCCTCTCAGAACACAGGAGTTGCTGCTCTACTGCTGCTTCTATCGGTTAGTTAGTTTGTGTTATTGTGTGACTTTCTGATCCAAACTAACGCGTGTTGAATGTTTGAGTTTGTTCTTTAACTAACTACTGATGTAAAATATGGTGAAGGGAATTTAAGCTCACTTACTAAAGATTCAGAGCTTGCAGTTGAACGTTTTGGATCATTAGTAAGTGGACCTTTGACCTTAGATTTTCTCCACCATATGTTGTTCCTTAAGGTCAAGAACAAACATCCCTGGGCAGTAGTGATGTTAAAGTTATCTGCTCATACAAAAAGGGGCAGTAATGTAAATTTGGACCACTTCTCTTTTTAGAATATTTGAATTACATTCATGCCTTCATTTGATAGTTGACAGTAGAAAGTGACAGAAAACAGAATGACATAAAAATAAATGTAAACCATCTGGATTTGAACCAGAGACACCACTGTTACATACTGTGTGTCTTAGACTGCTGGTCTACCACACTATTTAGATCACTTCTAACCTCAGTTGAAACCCAACTAACTCAAGCTAAGCTGCCCAAAGTGACCGTGAGACTGTTAAGGACATGATCAGCTCTCTTTAATGGAGGACTTTCACTGTGAAGTAGCTGTAGAAAGTGTTGAACCTACAAAATAAAACAGGAAACAAACTACAACCAAAACCCAAGACCATGACAGTCCCCCCCTTTCTCAAGGGACGGATCCCAGACGTCCCTAAAACAGAGTCTATAAACTCCATCAGGGTGGGTGGAGGGAGTCCGGAGGAGGGATTAAGGGGCAAGCGGCCGGGCACTGAACAGGGACGGGGCAGGAAAACTCAGGCGTACGACCCGGGGACAGGACAGACAGGAGAAACTGATCAGGAGGGCGACGGAGGCGAGACCCCTCTGAAACCCAACGTGTAACAACAGCTCTCAGTGTGCTGACTTGACTATGACATGTGATTATCATAAAGTGGGCATGTCTGTAAAGGGCAGACTCGTGGGTACCCATAGAACCCATTTACATTCACATATCTGGAGGTCAGAGCGTTCTTCCAGACAAGCTAGCATGACATGGTTGGTAACGATGGATTCTTTAGGTTTTCTATAGTTTCATGTTACCAGTATCTTCACTCTAGCTTTAAAACTGAGCTGCTACAACCTCTGAAAGACAGAATATCGTCCGTTGGATTGTAAAGAGGTTAATAAGACAGCCAGATAGTAAAATTCAGCTCATTAGTGTTTATGAAAGCAGGAGAGTTGAAATAAAAGGATCACTGTCATCACAGACTGAATGCTGAATTCAAACAGAAAAGTAACAACACTTTAACTGTTCCCTGTGACCATCTGAGCTTTGAGACAGTGTCGGCCAATCAACAAAGCCTTTTAGTTATAAAGACATGTCTTCACAGGAAGAGGAGTGATGTCTCTGTGGAGGACCAGCTGTCCTGCTGTGCTGTGTACTGGGACCAGTCTGCTTCATCAGGAGACTCCTCCTGTCCCCAGTGTGGACAAAGATCCAGAACCAGAGCTGGACTGCAGCCAGCCGGTCAGACCAGCACTGTACAAAGTAAGACTCTACATCTGTCTGCTGACATGTCCATGTCTGAAACACTACTTGTTCTTTCAATAGATAAAAAGTCATAAAAGTCCCACCAGGTCCTGCGAGGACACTAGGGGACGCACTGCTCCACTCAACTGGCCGTTCAAGCCATAGACATATATACAGACGTAGGCAAAGTTGTTGGTAACGTTCCGTTAAAGAGAGAAAAACCCACAATGGTCACTGAAATAACTTGAAACTGACAAAAGTAATAATAAATAAAAATTCACTGAAAATTAACTAATGAAAATCAGACATTGTTTTTGAATTATGGTTCAGCAGAATCATTTAAAAAAACAAACTAATGAAACTGACCTGGACAAAAATGATGGTACCCTTAACTTAATATTTTGTTGCACAACCTTTTGAGGCAATCACTGCAATCAAGCGATTTCTGTAACTCTCAATGAGACTTCTGCACCTGTCGACAGGTATTTTGGCCCACTCCTCGTGAGCAAACTGCTCCAGCTGTCTCAGGTTTGAAGGGTGCCTTCTCCGAATGCATGTTTCAGCTCCTTCCACAGATGTTCAATAGGATTTAGATCAGGGCTCATAGAAGGCCACTTCAGAATAGTCCAATGTTTTGTTCTTAGCCATTCTTGGGTGTTTTTAGCTGTGTTTTGGGTCATTATCCTGTTGGAGGACCCATGACCTGCAACTGAGACCAATCTTTCTGACACTGGGTAGCACATTTCTCTCCAGAATGCCTTGATAGTGTGGTATATTTTCAGGAGTTACACAAGACAGCGGGGCCCCTAAATGTAAACACACATGTTTTTATGCTCAGGAGTTACACAAAGACAGCGGGGCCCCTAAATGTAAACATGGGTAAACAGCATAACAGGGACAAAGGGTCGGACCAAAGTCAAGGGGTCGAAAGATAAACATGTAGGACACACATGTTCTTATGCTCAGCTCACATGTTGCATGACAGATGTTGCATAACATCTGAGCCCGATATAAGGAGGCACGAGAGCCCCGAAGTGCAGGACTTTCAGATTCGACTTGAGACCTCCGGACGCTCTAGACGTCCGTTATGACATGTGTTGCTTGTTTGTAATAAACTCTATTATACCAGCAAGAACAGTGTCCTCGGAGCATCCTTCCTCATCACTTCAACAGCACTGTCGCAGGATAGATACGACAATAGTCTTGAGATTTCATTGCACCCTGCACAGATTCAAGACACCCCGTGCCAGATGCAACAAAGCAGCCCCATAACATAACCGAGCCTCCTCCATGTTTCACATTAGGTACAGTATTCTTTTCTTTGGATGCTTCATCTCTTCGTCTGTGAACATAGAGCTGATGTGACTTGCCAAAAAGCTCCAGTTTTGTCTCATCTGTCCAAAGGACATTCTCCCAGAAGCTTTGTGGCTTGTCAATATGCAGAAAGTGGAGATGGATCGGGCATACACTCAGAAAACAAGAAACAAACATAACAAGACAATCTCTGGACTACAACCCCCAAGGAAAGAGGAAGCCAGGGAGACCAAAAAACAACTGGAGACGGTCTATGCTTGACGAGTTAAACAAGATCGGGACCTCCTGGCAAGAAGCAAAGACCACTGCACAGAAGAGAGTGAGGTGGAGATCCATGGTGGACGCCCTATGCTCCCAAGGGGGCCAAGAGGACTAAGAAGAAGAAGAATATGCATTTTGGAAAATTCCAGTCTCGCTTTTTTATGATTTGCGTCCTCCTCGGTCGTCTTCCATTAAGTCTACTTTGGCTCAAACAGTGACGGATGGTGCGATCTGACACTGATGTACCTTGACCTTGGAGTTCACCTCTAATCTCTTTGGATGTTGTTCTGGGCTCTTTGGTTACCATTCGTATTATCCGTCTCTTCAATATGTCATCAATTTTCCTCTTGCGGCCACGTCCAGGGAGGTTGGCTACAGTCCCATGGACCTTAAACTTCTGAATAGTATGAGCAGCTGTAGTCACAGGAACATCAGGCTGCTTGGAGATGGTCTTATAGCCTTTACCTTTAACATGAAGGTCTATAATGTTCTTTCTGATCTCCTGAGACAACTCTCTCCTTAGCTTTCTGTGGTCCATGTTCAGTGTGGTACACACCATGATACCAAACAGCACAGTGACTACTTTTCACCCTTTAAATAGGCAGACTGACTGATTACAAGTTTGAAGACACCTGTGATGCTAATTACAGGACACACCTTAGTTTAACATGTCCCTATGGTCACATTATTTTACATCTTTTCTAGGGCTACCATCATTTTTGTCTAGGCCAGTTTCATCAGTTTGTTTTTTAAAATGATTCTGTTGAACCACAATTCAAAAGCAATGTCTGATTTTCATTAGTTAATTTTCAGTAAATTTTTATTTATTATTACTTTTGTCAGTTTCAAGTTATTTCAGTGACCATTGTGGGTTTTTCTCTCTTTAACGGAACGTTACCAACAACTTTGCCTACGTCTGTACATACACCAACATTGGCGTACGATCCAGAGGTCAATGAGGAAATTCCGACACTCAGACGACCAATCATGTAACTTCATCACTCAGTGACAGACTTTTAGGGTTGTAGGGCTGGCCGTCTGCGGTCCAGCCAAAAAGACAGAGAAAACAAGAGACATAAATAAATAACCCTCAAATACTCAACATGATTTACTGTGGAGACGGACGCTCTTAGTTTCACTTTCCTCCTCTGCATTTCATTCATTACATCCAACGTGCAGTAAATGTCGTCACAGTGAGATAAAACCTAATGTTTATTTTTTTCCAGCGTGTTTTTTAGATGAAACGGACGACACACTGAACGGCAGACTGCAGAGTGTGTTTACTGCTGCGACCACCAACAGCTCTCGTCACATGTCATGTTGCTTTTTCATACATCAGAGGACTAATTTGCTGAATCTTCACAGGTCTTTAAACTGTAGTGGAAACAGACAACAGTGGACTGAAGGAACCTTTTAGTTCCTTAAAAGTAGTAAGACTAAAAAGTCCCTGGAACTTTTGGTGGAAACCCGGCTTTTGTTATTGATGCTGTTCAATAAAAACATGTCCACACAACGAGATATGAACATATTCTGCATTATTTGATGAGTATATCAGTTTTAAATATTACAGTGAGGAAGGAACAGCCACAGTGAGCTGTTTAGATGAAGAGCTGCAGACAGACATCTTCTTTATTTTTTAACTTTTGTCCTTCTCTTTCAGCAGATAGAGGTCTGCAGGAGGTTGTAGATGAACATAAGATCAGTCTGAGGAGGAGATGTGAATGTGTGACTGAAGGAACGGATGAAACAGGAAGTGGAACCCTCCTCAACAGGATCTACACTGAGCTCTACATCACAGAGGGACAGAGTGAAGAGGTTAATACCCAACATGAGGTGAGGCAGCTTGAGACAGCTTCCAAGAAGAAGAGCCTCCATGACGCTCCAATCAAGTGCCAGGACATCTTTAAAGCCTTACCTGACCAACAGGGACACATCAGAGTCGTTCTGACGAACGGCGTCGCTGGCGTTGGAAAAACCTTCTCAGTGCAGAAGTTCACTCTGGACTGGGCAGAGGGCTTGGAAAACCAAGATGTCAGTCTGGTGGTTCTCCTTTCGTTCAGGGAGCTGAACTTGATCAGAGATGAGCAGTACAGTCTTCTCATGCTGCTCCATGTTTTCCATCCAACATTACAGAAGGTCACAGCAGAGAAGCTCGCTGTCTGTAAAGTTCTGTTCATCTTTGACGGCCTGGATGAAAGCAGACTTTCACTGGATTTCAAGAACAAGAAGGTTGTGTCTGATGTCACCCAGAAGTCATCAGTCAACGTGCTGTTGACAAACCTCATCCAGGGGAATCTGCTTCCCTCAGCTCTCGTCTGGATAACTTCCCGACCTGCAGCGGCCAATCAGATCCCTCCTGCATGTGTTGACAGGGTAACAGAAGTACGATGCTTCACTGACGCCCAGAAGGAGGAGTACTTCAGGAGGAGAGTCAGTGATGAAGAGCTGTCCAGCAGAATCATCTCACACATCAAGACATCCAGGAGCCTCCACATCATGTGTCTAATCCCAGTCTTCTGCTGGATCACTGCTACAGTTCTGGACCACATGTTGACTACAGACCAGAGAGGAGAGCTGCCCAAGACCCTGACTGACATGTACTCACACTTCCTGTTGGTTCAGACAAAGAGGAAGAAGCAGAAGTATGGTGAGGAACATGAGACGAGTCCACAGGAGCTGACGGAGGCTGACGGGGAAGTTCTTCTGAAGCTGGGGAGGCTGGCGTTTGAACATCTGGAGAAAGGAAACATCATGTTCTACCAAGAAGACCTGGAGCAGTGTGGTCTTGATGTCACAGAGGCCTCGGTGTACTCAGGAGTTTGTACAGCGATCTTCAAAAGAGAGTGTGTGATCTTCCAGAAAACAGTCTACTGCTTTGTTCACCTGAGTATTCAGGAGTTTCTGGCTGCAGTCTACATGTTCCACTGTTACACAAACAGCAACACAGAGGTACTGAAGGACTTCCTGGGAGGAGAATATGTTCATTCAACCCTGGAGGACTTCCTGAAGAGAGCCATGAAGAAATCCCTGAGGAGTAAAAATGGCCACCTGGACCTGTTTGTTCGCTTCCTTCATGGCCTCTCTCTGAAGTACAACCAGAGACTCTTAGGAGGTCTGCTGGGTCAGACAGACAACAGTCCAGAAATCATCCAGAGAGCCATCAACAACCTGAAGGAGATGAACATGTATGATACCAAAACCTCTCCTGATAGAAGCATCAACATCTTCCACTGTCTGACGGAGATGAACGACCACTCGGTACATCAGGACATCCGAGAGTTCCTGAAGTCAGAGAACAGATCAGAGAAGAAACTCTCTTTGATCCACTGCTCAGCTCTGGCCTACATGCTGCAGATGTCAGAGGAGGTTCTGGATGAGTTGGACCTGCAGAAGTACAATACATCAGTGAAGGGACGATGGAGACTGATTCCAGCTGTGAGGAACTGCAGAAAAGCTGTGTAAGTCCAGATGTGATTAACTTTATAGATCAGTGTAGATTAGTAGTTTAGTTCTTCAAATATACACATTATAAATTATTCTATAAATATAATATTCTTATAAATGTTCCACGTGTTTATTACATAATTATGTATTTGTATTTTGTCACAGATGTTCTTGAGCTGTTTCAAAGTCTTTCCTTTTATTCTGTTACTCACAGAAGGAAACTCTGGTGTTTCTCTCTCTTGTTGCTGTAGAGAAGAGTAGTAACAGGAAATACACAGCTTCCACCAATAACAGCAGTCTGATGAATATATAACAGCAGAATGGTAGAATTCAGACTTTTTAAGAGATCTTATACAAACCAAAGATCAATGTTATGTTTTTAATGTTGATACACTGATATCATCTTTCTGATGTCATTATGTTGTAAATAATGCAACCTCATTGGTTCATTCATTGTGTTTGTGAGCTGAATACGTTTGATGCTCAGAAAAGAGTGTTAATGACAAAACGCCATGCAGTCATCAAAATATCTAGTTATATGAATGTTTAATTATGTACAGGTCTAATATTATCAAGCGATTTGTTTAATTTTCCCATTTATGGACGTGAACCTGAAAGCAGCAGGTAGCTAGCAAAGAGAGGTCATCTTTATCAACTGTATTATTATTACTTATTCACTGAGTTTTAAAAATGCTTTTCTAATCAAGAAGGCCTCATGCTAACTTTGTGGAGACAGACCTGGGATCAGATCACACTGACAGACTGGACATTAGGGAAGCCTCAATGTAACTACATGTTCTCTCTCTTCATCTGCAAGATTAAAGAAAAACAAAGATTAAAAGTCTGCAGGTTTGAGAGAGAGTGATGAGAATTATTGTTTCATGTCAACCAGTGAGATAAGATTAGCTGAACCACTGATGTGAGGAGTAAATGTTAATCAAAGAAGTAAATATCAAACTGTTTAGTCATCAAATGCATGAAGTAAATATAAACTGTCCTCTTTCATAATAATGTATATTTTGTAATTTTTGTGTCATCACAGACTTTATGGCTGTAGACTCTCAGATACTCACTGTGAAGTTGTGGCCTCAGCTCTGAAGTCCAACCCCTCCCATCTGAGAGAGCTGGAGCTGAGTCACAACTACCTGCATGATTCAGGAGTGAAGCTGCTTTCTGCTGGACTAAAGAGTCCAAACTGTAGACTGGAGACTCTGAGGTCAGTTCACTGACTGTAGTTTGTGTAGTTTGTACACACACTCTCTACACACTGGCTCTGCTCCAGATGGCTCTAGAGAGGGACTTTCACGTTTTCACGTCGGCCACCGTAGCTCTCCAACAGGCTTGGCACACAGGAGAGGCTTCAGTTGGTTGTAATCTCCTCACCTCACCACTAGATACCTCCAGATCCTACACACTGGACCTTTAACACAGACCTTATTTCAGCCATCTAACTAAAAACCCATTGACTTCCAGACGAGGGAACAGGAAGTGCTAAAATGCTAATTCATTTCTGGGTTTTAGGACTCATTCCTGTAGCGCTCTATTTGAACATGTCTAAAGGTGCAGCACTCTTCAACAAACACGTATTGCACCAACTTAAAGGCACACAAGTGATGATTATGAACGACACCATCTAATCAGAGGTCTCTATGGTTCTAAGTTATTCCCACGTTCTTTTTGACAGCAGATCTAACTGTGATCTGTTTTCATGTCAGCATCGTCTAATTATTTGAAGCAAAAACCAAATAAATATTCTGCATCTGAAACCTTTTTGCAGGTTCATATTTTGTTCAAGTCTATCTGAATACAATACTCACATGTTCATATGTACATTCAAAGAGTTATTGATGTCTGTCATCATTCCTTCTGTCTGTGAAGCAACCCCCGTATAACCTGAGTGTTACGAGATGAGGACTAAATCCACAGTCTTGTTCTGTGTAAAATGACCTGTAAAGTTGATCTTAAACTAATCAGAGGCTTCAGCAGTCTGAGTTAGATGTATTAGGGCTGGGTGACTTGGAGAAAATCAAATATAATATTTTTTTGTGTAAATGACCAATAATAGAACAGCTAGAACAGTCTGGTAAGTTCAGAGAATGACATCACTTTACTGTAATGTAGCCTTTAAAACCAGGAAGAGACAACACTTACAACACAACACGATATTACTAGGGCTGTCAATCCATTAAAATATTTAATCACGATTAATCGCAAATTATTCACAATTTTTGTATCTGTTCTAAATGAACCTTAAAGGGAGATCTGTCAAGTATTTAATATTCTTATCAACATGGGAGTGGACAAATATGATTTATGTAAATGTATGTATATATTTATTATTGTAAATCAATTAAGACACAAAACAATGACAGATATTGTCCAGAAACCCTCACAGGTACTGCATTTAGCATAAAACAATATGCTCCAATCAGAACATGGCAAACTGCAGCCCAACAGGCAACAACAGCTGTCAGAGTGTCAGTGTGCTGACTTGACTATGACTTTCCCCAAACTGCATGTGATTATCATAAAGTGGGCATGTCTGTAAAGGGGAGACTCGTGGGTACCCATAGAACCCATTTACATTCACATATCTGGAGGTCAGAGGTCAAGAGACCCCTTTGAAGATGGCCATGACAGTTTTTCCTTGCCAAACTTTAGAGTAAGTTTGGAGCGTTATTTAACCTCCTTCCCGACGAGCTAGTTTGACATGGTTGGTACCGATGGATTCATCAGGTTTTCCAGTTTCCTATGATACCAGTATCTTCACTCTAGCTTTAAAACTGAGCCGCTATAACCTCCGGAAGATCGATTGCATTAATGCGTTAAAGAAAATAGTGGCGTTAAAACGATTAACTTTGACAACCCTAGATATTAGGATATCCAAAATCAAAGACGATATCTAGTCTCATATCACAATATGGATATAATATGGATATATTGCCCAGCCTTAGTATGTATCCAGTCAGTATGTTGTGTTTGACAGTTTCCTTGTTGAGCTGCAGGAGGAATAGTAACTCAAAGAGGGAATTTGGTACTAAACAGTCTGTAACTTTGATTTGTCGACTCAGACTGCTGAATCTTCATATTAGTTTCACTTGAACTTGTGAAGTCATTTCTTACAGTGTAGTTGTGTTATGAAGGGACCACTTCACAGGAGGAATGATTACTGCCACCAATAACTCTTTTAATGTACATATGACATGTGGCTGTTGTTTACAGACACACTTGAACAAATGTGGACCTTTCCTGTAAATGACATAAACCTGCTAGGCTAGCAGATACAGTGAGAAGAAGGCCATGTAATAAATGAAGTAATGAAGTCCAACAAGTCTGATTTGATATTGATCCTCTAATTCCAGACTTGACTGAGATCAGCAGCATGTTATTGATGTGTGTTGACATGAACAGGTGTATGAATGTTGTGGTGACATTTGGATGATGTCTGTAGAAGGCTGACATTATGATGATCCACAATAACACAATGACAAAGTCACTCTACTCATTTTAGGGAAAAGATCATTGATTAGGACATAATGATGTTGAGCTACACATTTAAAACCTGAACACATCTGACTGGATTATAAAATGATTTTAATCTTCATCATTTATTCTTTATTCAGATTGAGGAACTGCAGTTTGTCAGAGATCAGCTGTGCTTCTCTGGCCTCAGCTCTGAAGTCCAACCCCTCCCATCTGAGAGAGCTGGATCTGAGAGACAACATCAACCTGCAGGATTCAGGAGTGAAGGTCCTGTGTGGTTTTCTGGAGAATCCACAATGTAGACTGGAGACTCTGAGGTCAGTTCACTGACTCTCTGTTACTATTAGAGATCTTATATGTTGAATTAACAATTGAACCTGATTTATGTACAAACATAACTTACATCCATAAAGTTATTAATGTCCTTTTCTTCATATTTTCATGTTTCTTAAACTAAATCTAGTCTGCACTCACAAAAGACTTGTGTTTCTTAAAGAAAGTGTAGAAAATGTCCACTGTTAGTTGTTAAAGTAAATGAATGTTTATCATTGTTGGTAAATGGTCACATCTGGATACAGAAGATCCTCTCAACTAATATTCAGGGTTCCTACGCAGTATGGAGAAGTATGGAATTTGATTTTAGTCATTTCCAGGTCTGGATGAGTATGGAAAAAAGAAAAGAGAGAATGGAAAAACATGTCTGTTTCCAGACTGTTGTCCCTATTCTGCTTTCTAAGATATCAAATTCAGAATTTCTAAAATAAATAGATCATACAAGCAGAGTGTTTTTCATGGTGTTTGGAGCAGCCGGTGCAGCCACAATGTTTACTACTGTGTGAGAGAGCGCGGGCCAGAGAGAGCTTGATGTCGTTGAAAGCAGCACAGGAAGTAGGCTCTGACTGAACGCACACTCCTACAGAGCTGCCTCTACGCCTGTACGTCACAGCCAGGGCCGGCGCCTCCATAGAGGCCAACTAGGCAACCGCCTAGGGCGGCACTTTGGCAGCCAAATATGGGCCAACTATTCATCATGAGCAACATAACAATAATTATATAATAATAAAAAGTAACCGGTAACTGCAGGCAGACGGCACAGAGCAGAACGCTGCCTGTCAGACTGGGACAATCTAATACTTTACATATTGAGTGGGGGGGACGAGCGGCCCCTCCTAATTTGGACTGATCCTCGTTCTGGCTGAAATCTGATTGGCTCAGTCATTTACATCATGAACGTGATGAACTGTGACCAGTGTTCCAGCTGGCCGGTCTGGTTTTGATTCAGTGATGACGTGCTGATACAAACTGAGGAGGTGTCATCCATGATGAAGAGTCTTGAAGGTCTTCTTCATCATCATCACATTCTCTTTATACCACTAAAACTCTATTAGTGGTAAAATTACTAACCCACAATGTTTCGTCTCGCGCCCTCCGGCCGCTCACATAAGACACCTCTCCGTCTCAAAGTCCTGGGATTGGTTTGTGTCCCAGTCTGTCCCTGGTGCTAATAGAGGGGCGGCATCATTGTGATTCACCTAGAGCAGGATGTTTGACAGCAGAACGTCGTCCAGCTTTCTCTGTAGGACTGTAGACTGAACGACCACGATGAGTAAAGTGTTCTGAGGGCTGGCTTGATGATCCCAAACACAAAGCCTGGTTGGTTAACAATTACAAATGGGGAAAAGAGAGCTGGATGCAAACTTTGAGGAAAATGGTTTGACATCTCAACCATGGTGGGGGGGGGGGGGGGGGGGGGGCTGTAGTCTTGTAACAGCGTCCTCTGAACCCCGAGTCACAAAGTCAAATATGGTCTGAAAAATCTACAGAGAAGTCTGGAAAAGTCTGGAATGTAAAATGTAAAATGTGTAGGAACCCTGAATATTTGTTCTGAATTGATCAAGTTTACTTCATGAAGTAGAAATATTTCTCTGGTTTCTGATTGTTTCAACATGTTCCACAAATAATGTCTGATCATCGATATTGATCCTTCAGCACACACACATAGATGAACACAGAGATCAGCAGCATGTTATTGATGTGTGTTGACATGAACAGGTGTATGAATGTTGTGGTGACATTTGGATGATGTCTGTAGAAGGCTGACATTATGATGATCCACAATAACACAATGACAAAGTCACTCTACTCATTTTAGGGAAAAGATCATTGATTAGGACATAGTGATGTTGAGCTACACATTTAAAACCTGAACACATCTGACTGGATTATAAAGTGATTTTTATCTCCATTTATTCTTTATTCAGATTGTGGAACTGCAGGTTGTCAGAGATCAGCTGTGCTTCTCTGGCCTCAGCTCTGAAGTCCAACCCCTCCCATCTGAGAGAGCTGGAGCTGAGAGTCAACGGCCTGAAGGAATCAGACGTGAAGCTGCTGTCTGATCTTGTGAAGAGTCCACACTGCAGACTGGAGACTCTGAGGTCAGTAGACAGTCGGAGTCGGTCCATGCTGGTTTCAGCAGTATTGTTGTGATGTGTTTCCTCCGTTAAGCTGTGAGAGGAGAACAGTGACACACAGAGAGAGAACAGTCAACCAATCAGATCAGCCAGAAGCTTGTTGTGATCATGTGTTTGAGTCGATGTGAAGAAGATGTTGTTGTTGTGTTCATGTCTCCAGGAAATAAAGCTGGATTACAGCTGACAGCATCACATCATGTATAGAGACAGTGGTCCTCATCCATCAAACTGTCGTACCATCAAATCTGATCAGAAAGTGTGTTCTCTCATTGAGAGATAGAACCATCATAGAACCATTGTTACATTTAGTAACCATGTGGTCTTTATAAAGACCAGAACCTGAGCTGAAGTCCAGTAATCACAGCTGAGGTTTTACTGTTCAGTCTGTGTATGAACATGTAGGACCTTTAAAGAGGACCTGTTAAGCTGATGTTCAGGTTCATACTTGTATTTTGGGTTTCTACTAGAACATGTTTACATGCTTTAATGTTCAAAAAACACTTTACTTTTCTTCTAGCGGCTGTGCTGCAGCACCTCTTTACACCCTCTGTCTGAAACGCTCTGTTTGATCTCCTTGTCCAAAAAAGACTCCATATTTAGTCGGGCTGTCAAAGTTAACGCAATAATAACGCGTTAACGCTAGATCGTTTTAACACCACTAATTTACTTTAACGCAACTTGTGATTTTTAGGTTGTAAAATGTGCGATTAATTTGAGATTAATCACGATTAACTATGGACAATCATGCGATTAATCACGACTATATATTTTAATGGATTGACAGCCCTAATATTTACATATTTGTCATGTAATATTTAAAAGTAGATGAAACATTGAAATGTGACTGAAACCAACCTAGCAGCAGTAAATCCATCATTAAAGTGGGCAGTGAAAAGCTCTCTGTTTCTGCAGTAATGATGCTCTCAGAGCTCTCAGCAGTTTATTTCCACTGTGTGGATCATAAGATAATATTACACAGAGACAAAGAATTTGAACACATAATCCAGGCTAAAAGCAACACAGTTTAAACTGACACATGCAGAAAGGTCACCGACTGTGTGAATGTGTAAATGAACAGACTTGTAATATCACTGCCCCGTCTAGAGCACCAGAGATCTGACTAGAACTACTTTGTGTACTCTGCTGAGTTAATGTGATCACATGTACTGTTATGACCTGTATGACAATAATGTAGCCTTCTTCTCTCAGGTGCAAACCCAGTGGTGTGAAATGAACATAAATGACATTTATATAACCACAATAACACAAAATCAGTACATGATCTCTTATCATATATTCATATATGATATTCATATAGTCACTCATCTGAATCAGCTTCTTGAGCCGTATGTTGCAGTGAGACACGTCAGAGTCGTGCTCCTACAGTCCCTCAGACTGAATGTGTTGCCTTGGTTAGTTTGCTACCAATACTTTTATGTATGCTGTGGGTGATTAGAAGAAGTGAAAGTAAGCCTGCTTACCGCTGTGAATTATGTTTATAGATTTATTATTTACCTTCTCCTAAGTCTGTTTCACACCGCCGGGGTTGGAGCTGAAAGAATAAGACTAAAGTATTATAATTCCTCCAGGAGATGAATAAAGTATTTTCTATTCTATTCTATAAGAACACATCTAATCAACACATTGATTTAATGGAAGACGCGTGTAATCAGTTCTAGTCTGCTGACCGTAGACTGGTCCATGTCTGTGATTGGTCATGTGCTACAAACCCCGCCCCTTCTATGTGAACGCGCTCATAGCCAGACTGAGAAACCCTGGGTTGATTTACCGAGTTGATAACAACTGTCATAGGACCGCTTAGCGGGATCTTGGTTGAGGGGTTAGTTAAACCAGATAAGGAGAAGATACCCTGGGTGTGTTGGACTGGCTTCGTAGTACAGGCCTCTGGTCTGTGAGCTCTGAGCTCAGTGTGTTCACTCCAATACGTTAACATGAGAGCTGAAAGGAAGCTGGCTACGCTACACAGACTGAAGTCCCTTCTGCTCTTTATACTGGATGCTGACTGACAGCTGATGAAGGGAGTCTCTGTAAACACTTATTGATGACTTCTGTTGTCTTCTTCTTCTCTCATCAGATGGGAGTGGTGGATATAGTGATCTCTAACCACCATCATCCCTGTGTGTTCCTCTGGACCTGACAGAGTATCATCAGTGTATCTGGACTCTGTCCTTCTGCACAGTCTCTGCAGACACACTGAGACTCCTCCACTCCTTCTGCTCCACACTCAACCACCTCCTCCACCTGGACCTGGGTTTCACTTTGTCTTCATTCATTCATATATTCTGAACCCAAAGTGCCTCTGCAGATTAGTTCTGTTTATGACAACAGAACTGTAGATTAACACCTTTAAATAGATGTTTCTGCTTTGCTTTCTGTTGCAGCTCCACCCTGTGGAACGATGGAGTTTTGCAGTTAATTTCCACATACTACTAAATATATATATACCATATACAATATATATACCAATACCAGCTGTTTTTCATATTATAACATTATGCTTGTAACAAACAGAAAGAAGTAGATAAAACCTGAACCTGAGGCTTCAGTTTCTCAACTAACTACAAACAGATTATGTCTGGATTTTGGTGGAAAGTCAGCTCCTTAATATTGTCTTTTGTATGTGATGTTTGATGTAAAACAAAAAAAAACTTTTTCTTTTAGTTTATTACAGATGTACACACGTGGACAAAATTGTTGGTACCCTTCCGTTAAAGAAAGAAAAACCCACAATGGTCACTGAAATAACTTGAAACAGACAAAAGTAATAATAAATAAAAATTTACTGAAAATGAACTAATGAAAATCAGACATTGCTTTTGAATTGTGGTTCAACAGAATCATTTTAAAAAACAAACTAATGAAACTGGCCTGGACAAAAATGATGGTACCCTTAACTTAATATTTTGTTGCACAACCTTTTGAGGCAATCACTGCAAACAAGCAATTTCTGTAACTCTCAATGAGACTTCTGCACCTGTCGACAGGTATGTTGGCCCACTCCTCGTGAGCAAACTGCTCCAGCTGTCTCAGGTTTGAAGGGTGCCTTCTCCGAATGTATGTTTCAGCTCCTTCCACAGATGTTCAATAGGATTTAGATCAGGGCTCATAGAAGGCCACTTCAGAATAGTCCAATGTTTTGTTCTTAGTCATTCTTGGGTGTTTTTAGCTGTGTTTTGGGTCATTATCCTGTTTGAGGACCCATGACCTGCAACTGAGACCAAGCTTTCTGACACTGGGCAGCACATTTCGCTCCAGAATGCCTTGATAGTCTTGAGATTTCATTGTACCCTGCACAGATTCAAGACACCCTGTGCCAGATGCAGCAAAGCAGCCCCAGAACATAACCGTGCCTCCTCCATGTTTCACATTAGGTACAGTGTTCTTTTCTTTGTATGCTTAATTTTTGCGTCTGTGAACATAGAGCTGATGTGACTTGCCAACAAGCTCCAGTTTTGTCTCATCTGTCCAAAGGACATTCTCCCAGAAGCTTTGTGGCTTGTCAATATGCATTTTGGCAAATTCAAGTCTCGCTTTTTTATGATTTGCGTCCTCCTCGGTCGTCTTCCATTAAGTCCACTTTGGCTCAAACAGCGACGGATGGTGCGATCTGACACTGATGTACCTTGACCTTGGAGTTCACCTCTAATCTCTTTGGAAGTTGTTCTGGGCTCTTTGGTTACCATTCGTATTATCCGTCTCTTCAATTTGTCATCAATTTTCCTCTTGCGGCCACGTCCAGGGAGGTTGGCTACAGTCCCATGGACCTTAAACTTCTGAATAACATGTGCAACTGTAGTCACAGGAACATCAAGCTGCTTGGAGATGGTCTTATAGCCTTTACCTTTAACATGAAGGTCTATAATTGTCCTTCTAATATCCTGAGACAACTCTCTCCTTAGCTTTCTGTGGTCCATGTTCAGTGTGGTACACACCATGATACCAAACAGCACAGTGACTACTTTTCACCCTTTAAATAGGCAGACTGACTGATTACAAGTTTGAAGATACCTGTGATGCTATTTACAGGACACACCTTAGTTTAACATGTCCCTATGGTCACATTATTTTACATCTTTTCTAGGGGTACCATCATTTTTGTCCTGGCCAGTTTCATTAGTTTGTTTTTTAAAATGATTCTGTTGAACCACAATTCAAAAGCAATGTCTGATTTTCATTAGTTAATTTTCAGTGAATTTTTATTTATTATTACTTTGTCAGTTTCAAGTTATTTCAGTGACCATTGTGGGTTTTTCTTTCTTTAACAGACGGGTACCAACAATTCTGTCCACGTGTGTATGTGTCACCCTGCTAGTTTTCACATAACATGGCTCAACACAGACACATGAAGTCAACCTGTGGAGCTTTTCCCTTCAGAAATCAATGTTGAGTCGCCGTTATCACCACCGTGTTCTGTAGCTCCTGGTGGAATGTTGTTAAAAAATTAAATGTAATCATAATTTACTTTATTTAAAATGATGAAAAATGCAATCTATAGAGTGAATGAAGAGAGGGAGCTCCGTTAGTGAAAGCAAAGCAGTGAATCAGAGAAATAAAACATTATTTTCTGATTGTTTCACGGCTTTAACGTTCTAAAGCACCAATAAACACGCCTCCGCACAACCCTGCAGGAAGGTGCCTTATTGCCGGATTTTTAACGAATGCAGCCGAAGGTCAGGCTTCATCTTGTCCTCTCTGCTCGGCCTGTGCCACGCGTTATTTTTTTCCCAGTGTTGGGCCTCGTCCGCCCTACTGTGCTGTGATTGGCTAGTATTCGTTGCCTCTGCCTCGACTGTTCGGCTCATTTTGCACACGGGAGAAGTCTTTGCCTTCAGGGCTTTCTGTCAGAAAGGGTTTATTTGAACCCAAACCATTATCTTTTCCTAAACCTAACCAAGTAGAGTTGCTGCCTAAACCTGAAGAGGTTTCTGACAGAGGCAAACTTCTCCCATGTGCACTCAATTCAAACAGTTTAGCATTTAAATGGAATTAGCAAGCTAACTAGCCAGCCACTACATTAGTAAAATTTGAACAACGCACACACTTGTCACAGTGTAGGAAAGCTCATCACCATTTGAGTGACAACTTTGTTTTGCTCATTTTCTGTTACCAGTGTAGAGACGGTAACCTTCTGGCTCAGGCCCCTGCTTGAAAATGACATTCCCAAAATGAAGAGAATATCTCTGCAACTACATATGAATAATCTTGGTATGATAAGAAAGGCAACACTTGGTAGATTTCTGCAAAGGTGTAAGCTTCTGTATATACTGTATGTTACTGGCTATTTGCAAATAAAGAAAGATTTAATCTCCGAGTTTTTTAGAGTGAATATCCCTTTGGAATGATGCAGTTGCAGAACATTACCTCTAGCAAACCATATCACAACATCTGAACATTACCTGTGCACACATTGATGCTAATAAAGTAAAGAGTGAATAAAGAGCTAATCGAACAATGGCCAAGCGTCAGGGAGAAGAAAACACTGTTAAGTATGCATGATTGTTTCAAATATAAATAATACATAATAGCCTACAGAGATTTCTATTAAGTGACATTTTTCAACATACTATACTATGACTTTTTTTCAAAATACTATATATACTAGGACTTTATTTATTTTTTTCCCGACATACTATAAAAGGAGCCACTGGTTGGATTCAATCTCACTGTGGTAAGGACTCATCCTTGGTACATGGGACGCCTGCTCTACCAGGTGAGCTAACACAACATACCATACCATAATAGGAATTTATTATTTTTTCATCATACTATACTATGACTGTTTTTGACATATTATACTATGATTTTTGAATTTTTTAAACATACTATACTATTTTTTTTATTTTTTTTTTACGATTTTTTAATTTTTGCCTTCATGAGTTAGTGAAAGGGAGAGAGAGAGGACGATATACAGAAAAGAGGCCACAGGTCGGATTCAAACCTGCTGCAATGAGGACTACAACCTGAGTACACGGGGCATCTGTTCTTCCAGGTGAGCTAACACAATTTACTATAACTTTTTTTAAATTTTCCGACACACTATGACTTTTTTTCGACATACTATACTATTATATTTTTTCGACATACTATAATATGACTTAAAATGGCGGACCCTCCACGCGAGGGCGCAAACGGAGTGGAAGTGTGTAGGGAGAATTACAATGAAACTCGTGAGCTCGTGTTTACAACTCGTGAAGTCCTGTACACAAGATATAATCTATAATACATATATAATATGCTTGATGTTCAAGTGGTTAAAGCCGTGAGAACTCCACTGCGAAGCAACGGCAACATTAACTAACAAGCGAACAAGTGGGTAACATAAGGGAGGAGTTTATGAGGCTTTTATTTTGTAGTACCTGCAGGTGCACTGTGGGTAACATAACGTAGGGGTTAATTAGACTTTTATTTTGTAGTACCTGCAGGTGCACTGTGGGTAACATAACGTAGGGGTTTATATAAGGCTAGTTGCTAATGCAGCACCTTTCTGTCCTTTCATCCAGGTGTGAGCGGGCTGTGATGACCATCTGAATGCTGTTCCTCACCTGTCTGCTGGTGTGTGTCCCATCATACAGGTGTGGGATGTTAGTTGCATGTTCTATATGTTAAGTAGCTTCTTCATTTTGGCTCTAATTCACTTTGTTATCAGGCTTTTATTGACCTGTTAACCTGCTGTGTTCTGTAACCCTCCTGAAGGTGGCAGCAGAGCACCATTTCTATGTAAATCTCTTCTGTTGTTAAAGAGAAATGAAAACCACATTTAGAGTTTGGGATAAAGAAACACACTAGCTGTGCTGTTAAAACCACATTTGATTAGATAGCATTGATATGACTGTATGTGAATGACAAAGTGTGGAATGTGAAAAGAGGTTTTATGTATTTTATGCTCATGTTTTACAATACAATTGTAAACAAAGTAATTTTATAACTTTGTATTGAAATATTTTTCCATTATGGATTTAGAAGGGTGTAAGGAAAATATAGAGTATCGCGATATTATGTTTTGTGATACTGTATTGATTCTCAAATCCACTCTATCTATTTTTAATTAATAGTTTACATGCAAAGATTAACTCAGTCAATACTTTTGCATTTGCAAAGAGATGCACCTTCTCAGTGTACTGTCCTCTCAAAGTAGTGCTGTGATGCTGGATGTTACAGGGACTGTGATAAATGATTGCATATACTTTTTTTACACCGGTTTTATGCATATGGTGTTTTACGACAGTTTTCCTAAAATTGTATTTAAAAAATTGCAATTTATCGCCTTCCTTACAGTATCGCAGTATATTGAATCGCTCCCCCTGTATCGTGATACGTATCGTATTGCCAAATTCTTGCCAACACACAGCCCTGCTATACGATCATAATGTAACCTACAGCAGAAACAAACTCTCAGGCTGTGGTTGGAGCGGGCTGTGCCGACCATCTTAACAGTAGTCCTGACCTGCCTGGTTGTGTGTGCCCCATTATACAGATGAGAAATAAATACTCAATTGTTCCATCGACCTCGACTCCCGCGCCATAATTGGGTCAACATGGAGGACGGAAACAGAGTGGTCACAAATATACGACTAAAATTACAATATATTAACTTATTATGCAGCGGAAAATGAACTTCCGTGGCCTCCGTCAGCAAACACGTCACAACTTGTGAACTCTGAGCTTTCAGAAACTTTCCACTTATCTTACCTAAACACGACAACATTTGAAGGCACCAAGACCCGTGTGCCAGCCTCTTTCAATATGCCTTGAGTTGGTAACGTTACATTACATTATATTGTGAGAATGAACATGGCGTTTTATATCTCTTTTGTTAAAATTTTCCTGCTGTTGATATCAGAGGTAAATCAGTGCCACCTGTGGATGAGCACTTGGCGAAAGCGTACCGGCTCTGGAACAACATCAAGAGGAAAGAAAGAGGATAAAACACACAATACTCACAATTAGTGTAAGATTGTAGATGTTAATACAGTTTAATGGCTCATGTGTTTCATCATATAGCCAACCTACCGACTGGTGTTTACATGATCGTGGGAACTATGGAAGTCTCCAGGTATTTAGGTTAATACTAACTATAAATATAACTATAAATTCTATAAAAGTGTATTATGAGTTTTACTGTTGCATGTTAAGACTTTTATTTGTCACACACTTGTAGATATGTGGCATCAATGGAAGACATCTGGAGGAAGAAGAGGAAGCGTATACAGACCAACTGAAGGACCATCTTCTCTTCACTGAAGCTCTGAGGTAGGATATGTTTTCTCTCAGTATTACCAGCTGCTGTGTTTAATGTTGATGGAACTGAGTTAACTTTAAAGGGTCAGATCAGTGGCGGCCGGCCAATAGAGGGCCACGGGGCCTGGCCCCACCCACCTTGAGCCACCAAAAAAAAAAAAAAAAAAAATTATAAAATTATTAATTATGAAAATTCTAAAAATTATAAAAATTGTCAATATGTGTGTTTTTGACCTATGGAATATACCCGTAATATTTGTAAAATAGGATAACTGCGCCAAATATCTGCTTTCCTCCTTGAACTCTCTGCTAGTGCACCTCTCAGCTGCTCTGCTGCACGTGCACTTTCTGGGGCCAAATGGATTTGGCCCAAGGAAGGCGGGTCTAATAAGCAGTACAGCCAATCACTGATTAAAGATATATGATTACAAGCATGAATGACATACAATTCATCCAATCAGCGCCGTAAAAAAGACTTCCGGGAGGGCCAAACTGATTTGGCCCATGGTGTGCGCGCGCACGTTCACGTGTGTCTCTCTCTGTTCTCGTCAGGGCTCATGTCAGTTCTCGCGTGATCTTGTCTTCTCGTCTCTCGCTTCTCTCCACTTCTCTTCTCTCACAGTCATTGAGAGGTTTGCCACTCAGAAGGACAGAAGAGCAAAGTTCCTTTATAAATGATCTGTCGTATGTTATATTAACATACTGAATTGCATGAATAAGATGTCCTTATGTCAGTGTTGGAATAAATGATAAAAATGTAACTGCAAAGTAGTAATGCGTTTTTGATACCTTTTTTTGCATTGAATCGTACTAGGATGTTTGTTGAAATTGATTGGCCCTACCCAAAAAAAAATCCACCAGCCGCCACTGGGTCAGATCATCACAGAATCTCTTTGGCAGACCTCCATTCAGTGCTTGAAGTGGAGACAAATAAGTGTCAGTACTCCCCTTATTCATATGTTACCGTGTGTAAGCCGCAATCTCTTTTGACTTATTCCTATTTATGTATGATTTTTAAGCATGTTATACTGTTTCAGTCATCATCAGCTGGGATTTTATTGCTATATTATTATACTTGGGGTTATGCATCTTCTATAGTTGGCCTATAATACTCCAATAATATTCCAAATGGAACATTATAGGGTTAAGGTGGTGTGTTTGTATATAGTGTTCATACTTAAAGTGCTTTCCTGTGTTATTTGTAGCATCACTCTATAATATATTATAGGATGCCTATCCACCTTATTCCTAGTCCCCATGATGCCTTGCGTGAATTATGGGCGCAACTTCCGTCGTGTCGCGTCACTGAGCCGGAACCGCTGTTTTCCAACGGTACGCTAATCCTCTCTCCATATTAAAACATCTAGTAAAACATGTGTGAACACCACCTCTTACAGCTCAAACAGGATCATGTGATCAAAGCATTGAGCTATTTTTTTTAGTGTAATGCTGCCCATAAACTGCCTTACATTTAAACTGTACATAAAATAGTAAAAGTAACTGGCTGTCATTAAACAGACGCTACAATGCTGTATCCTCCCTACACATGAAATCATAGCTGACGTTCTCCTGGCTCTGCTATCAGTCCTTTTAAGGACCCGACGTCTCTCCTCCGCTGCTCTTTCGTAGCCCAACCACGAAGTAGGATACAGGTTTTCCTCCGTTGAGCACACTTACAGTGTTTTAGGTGGTCTCTTCAAGTTTAGGTTTCTCAGCCACATTCTTGTGGATTCCTCGTCTGTAGGTCGGCGATGGAAGCTGTACCGTCGGTCACAAGAACAATCCCTTCTTTGTTTTGGGGTCCATGTTCAACACACTGTTGTTGAAGCCACACATTTAGCTTTGTCTGGTTGTTGGTATGGGGATGCCCATCATATACTTCTATCATAATGTTCTAAACCCTTATACACTTTCACTATTTATTTTAATGAATTAATGAATTAATGTTTATTTCTGATTAATGAAGTCAAGGCCCAGTTACGTGTTGGTTAATCTTGTGTGACAAAGAGAATTTCCAAACAGATGAGTTAAAGCATAATGATTCAATTTATTCCGAACAATCAATGTTGCATAAGTAAAATAAAAGAGTTTACAGATATCTGGATTCAATCAACGTGTCCCTGACAACATACAGTGCATGGGTCAGTTCGCGAAGTCTGAACCCCGAGCTATCCCTGATTCAGCCTATTCATGGTTTACACAATATTAAAATTCATGAGCTTATGGCACGTGATGTTTTTGCTGCATATCTTCTTCTTTGTTATCTCCTTCTGACTCCTTCCTCTTCTTGACCTTGCAAAATGAACAGCACCTGCCACCTCCCTTTCCTCGCAATCACTCCATTCACAACAAATCCAACAGTCAGGTTATTGTAAGCACTTTTGTACATAATAAATCCAACACCGGAGAGGTGATCTGAAAGGGTTAAAAAAAAGCATTTTTTCATTTCATCTCGACTTTATTATCCCCAAAGGAGAAATTTGTGTGTGCCTCCAGAGCAAAAGTACATTTACATACAACAACAAACAACATAAATACGGAAAACTTGTGCGTTATTGTGATTAGCGAGCTATGGAATTCATCACCGCTAAAACGCTGTGCCTTTTCAACACATTCTCACTCCCAACTCGTCAAATACCGATGCTTCGTCACCGGCACTATACGCTTCAAACTTGTTCCCAGGAAAGGTACAATTTCCGCTCATTAAATGCATGTGTCTTTTCAAAATAAACTTCCGATGTAGGTTTACTTAGTTTTTTAGGTTTACTTGGGTAGGTGTAGGAAAAGATCAAAAATCTAAATAAGTATGTTTGTTACGTAACATAGGTAGGCTATGCTGCGTAAGTTAAGCACGTAAGTTACGTAACAAAACTACAGTAAAACTAGAATGGCACTCGGAGAGCGCAGACCTCCGCCTCCCTCTCCGCTCAGCTTGCACCTTCATCCACGTGTATTTTGTTTATGTTGAGATCAGCTATACGTAGCGGAGCATCGTAAAACACTTCATTCAAACTGGACAGAAACAAAATAAAACTCACCTAACCCGTCGTTGTTACTCTTTCCAACAATCACCAAGTGTGCTTTGGTCCAACTCAACTGTAATTTCACAGAGTTTAATGTGAAAAAAACGCAGAACCTACAGTCGTCGTCTTAATGCTCAGGCTGATCGGAATTCTTAAAATTATTCCTGAATCGAACGCCACCAAAATCTAATGGATTGTTCATTGTGCCACACTCCATTCAAAAAACTGCATTCAAATCCATTGCGGACTTTTGGCGTAATCCTGCTAACGGACAAACAAACAATTCCAGAGCTGTGCAACCATGAGGGACCAAAAGACGTTAACCGTCACAGTTAATGCTCCATCAAAATGATTCTCCCACGCCGCCGCTCAACCCTGCAGCGAATAGCCGCAACGTCTGATCTGGTGTGAGCGCAGCCTAGTTGAAAGCCCGGTGTGTCTCATAGAGACGCTGAAGGGTGCCTCCGTGCGTCGGTATTTGACGAGTTGGGAGTGAGAACGGGCTGGCCTTTTTCCATCTGTTATGTATCTGAGACCAGATGGGAGTAGCGTGAGAAATGGGTTAAGGGGGAGGTCAGGGTCATGTGCTATGGTAATTACCATGCGAGTGATGGCTGGTCACTGTAATGTAATTTCATAGTCTAGAATATGCTACATATTGATTAAGTTTTGCCTTATGATGACCAAACATAATGGTTGGAGTACTGTTATCAGTTCTGATATACAGCATGTACTTGCATCACTTTACAGCTGAATTACTCCAGTTTTTCAGTCTTGCTATTTATTGCCTAAAACTGACCCTCTGACTTTCTCTGACTCTGTCCAGGTCCCTGATCCTCTGTCACTCTAAGACTAATGATCACTGTCCAGAAGAGAGGCATGCTGGGGAGGTGGCAGATGGGTGCAGAACATGGGGCCCAGGCTGCCGGGCAGACGGGACTGCTGGGGATCAAACGCGGTACCGAGATACAGAAAACAGACACTGGAGGGCAACCCAGCAATCGGCCCAGGAGAAAAGAGGAGGCACCGAGGCAGATAACCAGCTGCATCACACCACCACACTCAGGGAGAATAAAAGGAGCATACGGAGGTCCTTCAGCATCAAGGTATGACTTTGCACTAGTGATCCTTTTCCCATAATAATCTGAGCATATTCTTGGACTAATTGTAAACTTTCTCACCGTTACTCTACTTTAAACAGAGCAAGAGATAAGGTCCTTGTTGTAGTAATTATTTGGCCATGCTAGCAGCATGACTCTAGGGATGACAATGGCGGTTAGTCGGTTGGTCAGTCCACCTCTTTGGCCCTGACTGAAATAACTATTGACTGGGTTCAAAGTTTTGTACAGCGATTCATGGTCCCCAGAGGAGGAATTCTACTGACTTCAGTGACTTTTCCTCTAGCTCCACCAGCAGGGTGACTTTCTTTGTACGTTGATGTATTTTTCCTACAGTGGCATTGAGCTCTGCCCTTGTCATGATCTTAGACATTGTGAACAGAGCTGCTGGAAGTCTTTCGCTGGGCGACAAACCCACGCATTAAAGAATTTGAGAGAAGAAGTGTGATTATAGAACTGTTATGCAGATATTGTAAAGTAGTCTCTGTTGAAGGGATCATTAAATCAGATTAAATAGAGGAGAGGTTGGCTTGCTAGCTAGGTTTGTTTCTCTCATAATCATTTTTACAAAGTTTGCATTGCTCAAAATACAGGGGTCTGTGGCACTCTGTCAGGGTATAATTTGCTATAACTGTGAGGGCTTTGGTTTAGGACACAGAAGCAGACACAGACACAGTTGGATGGTGGTTGAAAGTCAGGTGGATTTATTATAATAAAGGTGGTGAGGGCGCTGTAGAAGGCAGGGGACAGGCAGGCTGTTGAGCAGGGTGGAGTAGCTGGAGGAATGAGCTGCGGCGGCGTGAGGATGGCTCGATGGGAGGCTGGCATGGTAGGCAGAATAATCTGGCGAGGACTGGCAGGAAAGCTGGTGTTCTTGTACTGTGGGTTGATTAGGTGATTGTTGACAGGTGCAGAGTGGAGAGTGAGACCAGGTGCCTGATGAGGAAGCCGCGCCCCTGCCACACCCACACAGACAGGCAGGGGAGGGGGAGACCCAGGGGAAGCAGAACACTGGAAAACTACTGGAGTCAAGGCCAGAGCCGTGACAAGTTCAATGTGGTTATAATTTAGGGTACAGTGTTATTTATTGCCAGTGTCATTATTAGGGTGTTGTGCCAGTAGATCGCCAGTAGGTGGCAGTGTCGCTACAGAAGCCGTGGCTGTATTCGAAACCGCATACTGCATACTACTCAGGAGCGCAGTATGCAGTATGCAGTACATACTGTATACTGCGTTCCTGAGTAGTATGCAGTATGTGACAGTTAAAGTGATGTATTTAGCAGTATGCTAGACGAGGCTTAAGCCTTCAAACCAGCTCTTAAAGCACAGGACAAAAAAACTAACTTGTACCACTATTACAATATTATCAAAAAATACAACTTTGATTTTGTTGTTTATGTTATGTTTGTTTACTTTATAAGATACTGCAGGTTTAAACTATTTATTCTGACAGCTCATAAAGAAGTCCGACAAACAGGATCATCAACGAGGAGAGACGGGAAATATAAAACATTCATCCACAACGTTTACTTTACTCAAACTGCTTTTTCAGTTACAGCAAAAGGACTGATCTCCCTCCAGATATTAGAGAAATGTTAAAAAAGTGTCATGTTGTCTCATCAGGAATCTCTCTGCCCCGTCAGAAGCTGCTCTTTCCCTCGCCACTCTGCTGCTCTGCAGCCGCTCTGTGAGCATCACTGGCCGGCTCTCCAGCGAGCGTCACAGGGAAGTCTCGCGTGAATACGTGAGATAATGAGAATCTCTGTGTACTAGTTAGAAGTAAAATAAACTGTGTAGCGATGTCAACCTAAAGCATTATTTTACATTTTGCAGGTAAGCTGGTGATGTTAGTTAGCAATTCTGTGTTAGGGTAATGTTTACACTGTACTTCGGTGACGCTGTGTTCAGTTCAGTGAATGTTTAGCGTGTGTTGGCGTCTGTTTTGCTGCTTCAATTTAGCCAGTTAGCTAGCAGCTAATACGAGGGTTACAGTCGCCATGGTAACATTAGTAGTAGCGCGCGGCGCTGGGAGCTTTGACAATGAGCCCTCGTGTGAGGGAGCCCTCCCGCTGCTATGATTACTGTTTATGTTGTTGTTTACTGTTTATTAAGAAATAAGGTGAAATATGGTGTTATGCTGCTGAGCTAAGGTTATTTAAACAGTAATTATTTCGATATATGACACTCTAAAGAGTTCGAGATGGTGTAATCTTTGATTTTGTGCATTTCTGGCATTTTGTTACTGTTCTTGTGAATACGTGAGATAATGAGAATCTCTGTGTACTAGTTAGAAGTAGAATGCACTGTGTAGCGATGTCAACCTAAAGCATTATTTTACATTTTGCAGAACATCCTAAATAAATGTGTAGCACCAGACTGAGCCTGTGGGACATCATTCTGTGCACCGCTACAATAACTTCTTCATATTTGTCTAATATAGTTTACTCTTCCTTTGTAAAATGTTCCGCTGTGCCTGCAGATTTGGAAACCGCAACACACATCACAATGGCTTTGTCATAAATAGCTGTATTTACTATAATATAAATAAAACAATTGGTCCCTGGAATTGTTGGTTTAAAAGTGGTTTAAAAGTCAGTTTCCCTCTAACGAGAGTCACAGGGGTAAAAAGTCTATTTCTTTCTTTCTTTATTTTATTTTTTAGAGTGTGACCAGCACCCCCCAGAAGGTGGTACCCTAGGCAACCGCCTATAAGGCCTATGCCTTAAACCATTGTAGGGGATTTTAATATCCATGTTGATGACCCATCAAACCATTATGCCACTGAATTCCTAAACATTACTGATTCTTTCAACCTGGTGCAGCACGTCTCTGGTTCAACTCATAACCGAGAACACGCCCTTGACCTCGTCTTTACTCTGGGCCTGAATATAAACTCCCTCTCATTGATAGAGCTCGTCTCTGACCATAAAGTTAATCTATTGTACTCCTGTCTCCAGGCATAAGCAGTCTGTCCATGACCTTTTATGGTATACTATACTGTGACTTTTTCATGACATTTGTTATGACATACCATGATACTACATACTATGACTTTTTTTTGAGTTTTTCATGACATAATACACTTTGACTTTTTTGTCATATATTTTTTTTAACTCAAAATGCAGTTAAAAAAACAGTATGTTGATTCTCTGTGGTCTAAAGAAAAGATGAATTAATTGGGTTTAAATTTAATTAAAGTTTATTTTCACGGCTGAGTGTTAAAAATCCTTATTTCTTGTTTCAGTGGATGTTAATAACATCAGCTGACAAGTAAACATGGACCCAAACTGTTGCCTAGCAACGTAATTCAGATATATACACATACACAACTTATTCTAAACACACTCATTTGCATATTCCGGAAAGAACTTGGCTGTGATGCCCTTATAACATCATAATGACAACATTCCAACACTCCTTAGAAGCTCAGGACACAGACACAGTTACACATTTAGACACACTCAGACACATCTTGTTGCTCTGAGAGTTGTGCTGTTAGAAACGTCTTAGAAACTTTATCATTGACAGCCTCAGCAGAGGACACTAACTCTCTCTCTTCTCCAGCTCTTGGAACAAGTTGAGGTAAGTGAAAAATCCAGTCACTCACGTTAATATGACTTATTTAGGAGTAAGCACTAATTCAGACTTAATACCTGGAAATACTTAAAAAAAAATACAATTTCCATTTGTTCCGCTGTGTTTTTCTGATTCGTAGAGCTCCGTCAGAAATGAGTTCAGCGCCTGCAATGAATAGGACTAGGAAGACTAGGAGGCTTCAAAGGAGGACCTGTCCTTACACAAAGACTGACTGGCAGCACAGGACAAAGGTCTCAGAAGATGAATACCCAGACACCTCTCTGCACGATGCCCTTGTGAGACTATTGAAGAGGACAGCCAGAGAAGACGAAGCAGGACTGTCCTCTTCAGTGGACGTTCACAGAGGTAAGCTGATCATGTGAAACTGCTGTTGGGAGTGTATACCATCATCATCTACTGAACACCAGGTTCACACAGAGGTGGAAGTTGATATATAGATAGATAGATAGATAGAATACACTATAAATATGCCAGACTACTACAACTAGCTTAGAAAATATAAAATATGAACATAGAATAACAATATCATACTATAAACAATAGCAAAGTGTGAAAAGAAATGACGAGCTATTCCTTTAAAGGTCCCATAACGGCTCATTTTCAGGTTCATACTTGTATTTTGTGTTTCTAATAGACCATGTTTACATGCTGTAATGTTAAAAAAAAACTTTATTTTTCTCATACTGTCTGCCTGAATATGCCTGTATATTGAGCGTTTTGATAGTTTAACAGTATTTATATAGCACTTAAACCTGCTTTATAATATAAAAGACCTAAAAATCTCACTTTTTTACTATATGGGACCTTTAACTGAGATGCAGCAGAGCAGAAAAGACTCATATTTGTCATATTGGAAGTCACAGAATGACGGTCTGTGTTGTCATTTAGTTTGGAGGACTTATTGTCCACGTTAGGTCCTGTGACTGTCAACAACCTGATGTTCCTCTGTTTTTTTTCTCATCTGTAGAAAACCTCATCTCATCTGCAGAGGACGACAGACGACTGACAGAGACGAAGGACAACAAACTGAACACCGCACAAAATGTGCCCGCACATGTGCAAAGAGGTCAGTAGATAGTGATACATGTCGAGTTTGGCTTTATGTTAAGTGTAAGCACTAATTCAGAGTTAATACCTTGAAATACATTTTTAAAAATTACAATTTCAATTTGTTCCACTGTGTTTTTCTAATTCGTAGAGCTCCCTAGCACGTCAGAACCAAGTTCAACGCCTGCAATGGATAGGACTAGGACGACTAGGAGGCTTAAAAGAAGGACCTGTCCTTACACAAAGACTGACTGGCAGCACAGGACAAGGGTCTCTGAAGGTGAACACCCAGACACCTCTCTGCACGATGAGCTTGTGAGACTATTGAAGAGGACAGCCAGAGAAGACGAAGCAGGACCGTCCTCTTCAGTGGACGTTCACAGAGGTAAGCTGATCATGTGAAACTTCTGTTGGGATCATTATCTACTGAACACCAGGTTCACACAGAAGTGGAAGTTGATATATAGATAGATAGATAGATAGATGGACAGATAGACAGGTAGATAGATAGATAGATAGATAGACAGACAGACAGACAGATAGATAGATAGATAGATAGATAGATATAATGAATATGTTAGAATACACTATAAATATGCCAGACTACTACAACTAGCTTAGAAAATATAAAATATGAACATAGAATAACAATATCATACTATAAACAATAGCAAAGTGGGAAAAGAAATGATGAGCTATTACTTTAAAGGTCCCATATTGTAGAAAGTGAGATTTTCAGGTCTTTTACATTATAAAGCAGGTTTAAGTGATATATAAATACTCTTATCAAAACGCTCAATATAGGGAGAAATACACACAGCCCGTATTCAGAAATTGTGCGTTTGAAACAAGCCATCAGGATTTCTGTCCATTTGTGATGTCACAAATCTACAATATTTAGACCATTTCAAAGATTTAAACTTAAACATTATAAATGTATCCCAGTTTATTTCCTGTTGCAGTGTATGTGAATGACATCAGCTGACAGGAAGTAAACATGGACCAAAACTGTTGCTTAGCAACGCAATTCCGTTGCAATTCCATTGAAATGTACTAAAACGGAGCGTTTCAGACAGAAAGTAATTACAGGTATATTCAGTCTGACAGTACGAGGAAAATAATGTGTTTCTTGAACATTACAGCATGTAGACATGTTCTATTAGAAACACAAAATACAAGTATGAACCTGAAAATGAGCATGATATGGGACCTTTAACTAAGAGAAAGCAGAGCAGAAACAATTCAAATTTGTCATTTTGGAAGTCACAGAATGACGGTCTGTTTTGTCATTTAGTTTGGAGGACTTATTGTCCACGTTAGGTCTTGTGACTGTCAACAAGCTGATGTCCCTCTGTTTTTTTCTCATCTGTAGAAAACCTCATCTCATCTGTGGAGGATGAGAGCAAGAGAGTCGGTAAGAGAAAGCTTACCGACGATGAAGAGAAGAGGAAGCCAGACCTGGACCTGACAGAGACCAGAGACGACAAACTGAGCACCCCACAAAATGTGCCCGCACACGTGCGATTTGGTCAGTAGATAGTGATACATGTCGGGTTTGGCTTTATGTTAAGTGTAAGCACTAATTCAGAGTTAATACCAGGAAATACATTTTAAAAATTACAATTTGTTCCACTGTGTTTTTCTAATTCGTAGAGCTCCCTAGCACGCCAGAACCAAGTTCAGCGCCTGCAATGTATAGGACTAGGACGACTAGGAGGCCTAAAAGGAAGGCATATCCTGACATAAAGACCGTCTGGCAGCACAGGACAAGGGTCTCTGAAGGTGAACACCCAGACAGCTCTAAGGACGATGTCTGTGTGAGACTATTGAAGAGGACAGCCAGAGAAGACGAAGCAGGACCGTCCTCTTCAGTGGACGTTCACAGAGGTAAGCTGATCATGTGAAACTGCTGTTGGGAGTGTATACTATCATCATCTACTGAACACCAGGTGGAAGTTGTACTCAGATCTTTCACAGAAATACCCATCAACAGGGTTTTTGGTATCTTGATCTAAATAGACATCAGTTCACCTAAATTACAAAGAAAAACAAATACTCACTTCCCTCTAGTGGTATCTATTTATGCAGATAGTTTGGGACTTTAACCCTCCAGGTTTTTAAATATCTGTCTATGAGATTTTTGCATTCACCCCAGTGCAACAGAGGTAAACGGTATTCTATTTTGGTGCTCACAGCATCGACAAATGACGTGAAAATTTAAAAGCAACAGCTCTTTCCAACAATATTGTCCTGGATGGAATAGATGATCCACTGAACACACCATAGTTTCTATTTCTTTGGTAGAAGGTTGTTCCAATAGAACGTGTTCACAGTGAGGCTCGTGGATTGTCCAGAGTAACAAGGACCCTGTGTTTGGAAATAGATGTTGCCGTTAACTGCTTCAATGCTGTGAGCACCACAAACTAAATTGCATTCCACTCCATTGTATTAGGATGAAGACAGATAGAGTATATCTGCATGGATAGATACCACCAGAGGACAGAGAGAAATAGTAGTTTGAATTGGAGGGTGTATTTTATTTTACTTTGGACAGAGCCAGGCTAACTGTTTCCCCCAGCCTCACGAGTCTTTATGCTAAGTTAGGCTAAGTTAGGATACATTAGGCTACGTTAGGCTAAATTAGGCTAAATTATGCTAAGTTAGGCTAAATTAGGCTAAGTTAGGCTAAGTTAGGCTAAATTATGCTACGTTAGGCTAAATTAGGCTAAGTTAGACTAAGTTAGGCTAAATTAGGCTATGTTAGGCTAAATTAGGCTAAGTTAGGCTAAATTAGGCTAAGTTAGGCTAAATTAGACTAAGTTAGGCTAAATTAGACTAAGTTAGGCTAAATTAGACTAAGTTAGGCTAAGTTAGGCTAAGTTAGAGTAGCCACAGCTCAACTCCACTTCAGAATCAGAATCAGAAATAGTTTATTGATCCCCGGGGGGACGTTGGGGCGTTACAGTTGCTCTTGTATGAACATAAGGAATGTGAGAAAATAGAAATAAAGGAGTATGTAACTTGTAAATTATGTACATAATGCTACAATATAATATATAATATAAACACAATATACAGTATATGTAAAGAAATATAAGTACTAAGATTAAGAATAGAAAATGAGATGGATAGATAGATAGATAGATAGATAGATAGAATACACTATAAATATGACAGACTACTACAACTAGTTTAGAAAATATAAAATATGAACATAGAATAATAATATCATACTATATACAATAGCAAAGTGTGAAAAGAAATGACGAGCTATTCCTTTAACTGAGAGGCAGCAGGGCAGAAAAGACTCCAATGTGTCATATTGGAAGTCACTGAATGACGGTCTGTGTTGTCATTTAGTTTGGAGGACTTATTGTCCACGTTAGGTCCTGTGACTGTCAACAAGCTGATGTCCCTCTGTTTTTCTTTTCTCATCTGTAGAAAACCGTATCTCATCTGCGGAAGATGAGAGCAAGAGAGGCGGTAAGAGACGCGGTAAGAGAGGCGGTAAGAGAGGCGGTAAGAGAGGCGGTAAGAGAAAGAAGAAGCAGAGACCAGACCTGACAGAGTCCGAGGACGGCAAACTGAACACCGCACACAATTTGCCCGTACGTGTGCAAAGAGGTGAGTGATACATGTCAGGTTTGGCTTTATGTTAAGTGTAAAATTCATATTAGAGCTTAAGCAGAGGCGGATTAAAGTGTTCAGGGGCCCCTGGGCTACTCTTTGTATGCCCCCCCCCAACCTTACTCATCATGCTTTAATGTTACCAGAAAAAAGTCATTTAGTGTCATGTATAAAAGCGTGCTAGTTATATTTCACGGCCCACACGTACACAGTGGGGGAACACTGGCGTATACAACCTCATTGAGACAGCCTTTAATCTAAACCTCGTCATAACTCGTCAATTTAGGGGTTTTCTTTAGTAGATTCTGGTCACGGTGTTCTTTCAGAACTTGTGCTGTTTGTTTTTGTGCTCCGTGATCATATTTTCTTTTTGACATTTTGTCACTATTCTGTCCAGTAGTGACGTATTATTTGAAAACCAAATTGACCTCATGAACCTGGTCACATCATCGGACCAGGCTCATAAGGTCAGCTGATTGGGTACATGTGTCCCTCTTCATTTTTTTTATGTTTCTTGTGGGCCAATAAGGGAAAAGTTTTTTTTTTTTTTTTAATAATTAAAATAATCTGGTCAATATGGGGTCCCTGTAAATAGCAGCGTAGGCCATTCTGTGTATGAATCCACCCCAGAGCTTCAGTAACATGTAGTCAGTGTTCCTCACAACTCTATTAAAACTAAACCTTGTTTGTCTTTTTAGCTGCATTCGAGGACAAATATCAACAGCAAGAGAAGCTCGGCGAAGGAGGGTGTGGATCTGTGTTTGCTGGATATCGCAAAGCAGATCATTTGCCTGTAAGTATTACACACACATGTTTGCACACACACGCACACACACACACGCACACACACACACACACACACACACACACACACACACAGTATGGACAGGAAGTGCTGACAAAGTTTGTGTCTCGTAGGTTGCCATCAAATACATCCCGAGCGACAATCAGTGTATCAAACACGTGGTGAGTTAAGATGTGCTGTATTCAACACGGCACTCTCTTATTGGATGTATTCTGGATGAATCCTGCTTCTCTGTGGAGCTTCTCTCACTCATCCTCCTCTTTGTTGTGATGTTTCAGGACGAGCATGGGAATACGCTCTCTGTGGAGGTCGCCATCTTGTTGAAACTGGCGGCCAATACAAGTGGCTCAGCGGCCTCCTCGGCACCTGTGTCCCTACTGGACTGGTACGATCTGGAACAGGAGCTGATCCTGGTGCTGGAGAGACCAGTCCCCTGCATGGACTTGTTCACGTACATCTGGTCAGAGGGAAGCTTCTTAAAAGAGGAAGAGGCCAAGGTAAGCTGCTGGAGGATCTTGTGTGTGTTTTAAACGTTGTACAGGAACAGGAGGGGATTATTTTGACCATCATTTCTAGTCATTATTGTACATTGTCCTCACCAAAGTAATTACACTTCCACGTTGGCGTCACTTCTCAGACCCGGAGGTAGCCCGCTGAGTAACAGCCATGAAGAAATGTCAAAGCACCCTCCTCTACGATCCTTCATCTCTCTCTTTTTGTTTCTCAGATCATCCTGAAACAGCTGGTTGATGCATTAATTGATCTTGAGGATAAGAGCATCTTTCACCGGGACATCAAGGTGGAAAATATCTTGATCGAGACCGGCTCGGACGTCCCGCGAGTTCGCCTCATTGACTTTGGACTGAGCTGCTTCGTGAAGAGAGGAGTCAATTACCGCGACTACTACGGTAAGATGTCTAGCTTCTACTCCTGCTCTTCACTAACTTACCCATCCGTGACTTTTACGTTTAAAGAAATATCCTCCTCCTCCTCCTCCTCACCGTCTTATCATTATGTCTGTGTACTCTAGGTACCTTTAATTACATCCCTCCGGAGTGGTACAATGGTCAAGGCTACAGTGCCGGCCCGACCACAGCGTGGCAGGTTGGAGTGGTCCTGTTTCATACGCTCCACAGGAACGCATTTTTTGAGACCCTCGCGTTCCTCGAAAATGGCATGACGTTCAACGAGAGGATGTCCAAAGGTAACAAAAACATACACAAACATGTCAACAGAAACTAATCTGTTCATTTTAGTTCACTGATGGATCTCTGTAGCCGTCACCTTCATCTTTCTTCTCCTTCTTTCTCTCCAGATTGCAAGGATTTCTTGCAAATGTGTCTGACTGAAGACCCCGAACAGCGCCTGACCCTGGAGCAGCTCAAGCATCACCCATGGCTCAGATAAACCAACCCGGAACACACACGTCCTCGCCATACGATACTCAAGTCTTCCAAGTATTAATGCTGTGTTCTCTTTGACAGGAAGAACGTGAGGAACCGGGGCGGCCAGCCTGTGATAGGCTGGCGAGGTCACCGGCCTGTGATAGGCTGGCACTACAGAGCCGGCCCCATGTGGTTCTGTTTGAACGACGATGGCCTGGCAACCCGGTCACCAGACTGTGATGGCCTGGCGACCCGGTAGCCAGCCTGTGATGGCCTGGCGACCCGGTCGCTAGCCTGTGATGGCCTGGCGACCCGGTAGCCAGCCTGTGATGGCCTGGCGACCCGGTCGCCAGCCTGTGATGGCCTGGCGACCCGGTCACTAGCCTGTGATGGCCTGGCGACCCGGTCACCAGCCTGTGATGGCCTTGCGACCCGGTCGCCAACCTGTGATGGCCTGGAGACTGGTCGCCAGCCCGTGATGGCCTGGCGACCCTGGACAGGTCACCAGTGTGTTTGCCTCGCCAGATGGGAGTGGTCCTGTTACAAATGCTCCAAGGGACACATTTTTTTAGACCATCGCGTTCCTCGAATACGGCGTGACGTTCAACAAGAGGATGTCCAAAGGTAACAAAAACATACACAAACATGTCAACAGACACTAATCTGTTCATTTTAGTTCACATTCTGATGGATCTCTGTAGCCGTCACCTTCATCTTTCTTCTCCTTCTTTTTTTACCAGATTGCAAGGATTTCTTGCAAATGTGTCTGACTGAAGACCCTGAAAAGCGCCTGACCCTGGAGCAGCTCAAGCATCACCCATTGGCTCAGATAAACCAACCCGGAACACACACGTCCTCGCCATACGATACTCAAGTCTTCCAAGTATTAATGCTGTGTTCTCTTTGACAGGAAGAATGTGAGGAACCGGGGCGGCCAGCCTGTGATAGGCTGGCAAGGTCACCGGCCTGTGATAGGCTGGCGAGGTCGCCGGCCTGTGATAGGCTGGCGAGGTCATCGGCCTGTGATAGGCTGGCGCTACAAAGCCGGCCCCATGTGGTCCTGTTTGAACGACGTTGGCCTGGCGACCCGGTTGCCAGCCTGTGATGGCCTGGCGACCCTGGACAGGTCGCCAGACTGTGATGGCCTGGCAACCCGGTCACTAGCCTGTGATGGCCTGGCGACCCGATCACTAGCCTGTGATGGCCTGGCGACTTTTGCCCAATGTCAGCTGGGATCGGCTCCAGCCCCCCCCGCGACCCTGTGATAGGATAAGCGGTTACAGATGATGGATGGTTATTATTCATCGTTTGCCCTTTTTTTGCAGATCCTGTAACACCCCCAGCCGTTCGAGGAGAGGGGATCTCTCTTTGAATTGCCTTTCCCGAGGTTTCTTCCCATTTTCCATCTGGCCTCAGGACTTTGGAGGAGTTTTTCCTCGTCTTCTTAGAGAGCTTGGGCTGGGCAGGTTCTGCTCATATTCCAATTAGCCATTATTTAATGTGATTTTTAATACTCAGCCATGAAAATAAACTTTAATTAAATTAAACCCAATTAATTCATCTTTTCTTTAGACCACAGAGAATCAACATACTGTTTTTTTTCTAACTGCATTTTGAGTTAAATAAATATATGTTAAAAAAGTCAAAGTGTATTATGTCATGAAAAACTTATAAAAAAGTCATAGTATGTAGTAGCATAGTATGTCATAACAAATGTCATGAAAAAGTCATAGTATAGTATACCATAAAAGGTCATGGACAGACTGCTTATGCCTGGATACAGGAGTCCAATAGATTACCTTTATGGTCAGAGACGAGGTCTATCAATGAGAGGGAGTTTATATTCAGGCCCAGAGTAAAGACGAGGTCAAGGGCGTGTTCTCGGTTATGAGTTGAACCAGAGATGTGCTGCACCAGGTTGAAAGAATCAGTAATGTTTAGGAATTCAGCGGCACCCTCTAGAAAACAAAATTAAATGAAAATAATGTCAGATGCCCTTCCTCATTTTCTGAATTGAGGTAACAAATTAACAAATAAATAAAGAAAGAAAGAAATACACTTTTTACCCCTGTAACTATCGTTAGAGTGAACTGACTTGACATTTTTAAACCAACAATACCAGGGACCAATTGTTTATTTAGATTATAATAAATGCAGTTATTTATGAAAAAGAAAAAATCTTTATTTTTGTCTTAAAGCCATTGTGATGTGTGATGCGGTTTCCAAATCTCAATTTTGTCTGGGGCACCCAAAGGGCTACACCAATTTTTAAGTTAAAACAACTACTAAAATGTATACATAGTGTACAATTTCTATGCTGTCCATTGAGCTTAACAATATATGCCATTTAACATTAAATACTTAACTTTTATTGACATAAACATTATAACACAAATATATGTTTTTATTTCTACTCAAATATTTTAAGTTACATAAACAAAGAGATGGAGTTGTACTCAGCCTTTAAATATAATGTTGCTTTGACTAATAGAAAATAATAAGTTGGTAAAAACACAAACAAATTGTGGTAGTTTTATGTTAAGACAGCAAAAAAATTGTGTCCAGCATAACTCTGCAACTCTTGTTATGTGTTTGTTATGTAAAGTGAACACAAATTTTTCACGTTATTGAACAAGAAAATAACTACATATTTGCAACATCTTTTTTAGTTCATTCAACTATCCAATTATATGCTAAGTGCACAATGTATGTGTTGTTAATTGACCTCTAACTAATTAGGCTATATTGGCTAAAAAATTATGTTAAGCTCACAAGGGATGAGTGTTTGTGTCAAGTGAACATAAAGTTTTGATGTCACTGGCGACCCGGTCACCAGCCTGTGATGGCCTGGCGGCCCGGTCGCTAGCCTGTGATTGCCTGGCGACCCGGTCGCCCTGAACATTTGTGTAGACTTAACAATAACATTTTGTTTCATGGATGGATTGGGGTTTACAGTGTAGGAGAACGCATGAAAAATAGCATATCATAGGAAACGTTATATGCGGATATGTTGGGTAACGCAGCGCTGTCTTCTTAGAACTTTAACCCTTTCACGGTGTGTTCTCAGTTCATGAAAGCTAATTGCAACATTTTAGTCGCCTAAAAATGTCTTGTTCGGCATTCGGGATGGACTGTCAAGATGGCGATGGCCAAAGTCGAGGCTTCAAAACCGAAGTCCACAAACCAATGGGTGACATCATGGTGACTACATCCACTTCTTATATACAGTAGAGTCAATGGTTGCAGCCCATTCTCTACGAATCAATCAGGTATACTTGGGGTGAAAATCAGGCTGTAGAGATCTGCTCGTCATAAGTAATCCATTACAGTGAATGCCATGCCAATTAGTTTTTTAATCTTTTATTAGTATTTATTTTGTGAAAATGACATCATTGTATGGTAATACAGCAGATGTGCACCAGTCTGGGTTGGAGGTAATGAGCAAAATTCTTGCTCATTACCACAGACGTGCGCAGAGTAGCTCTGGCTTGGTCATGTATTCAAATGAATACATGGAGAGAGGGCTCGGGGCTCCGGTCTTTTTCTGCTTATAGACAATCACAGTTGGATTACTTGCAACACTTGGATGCAAAAACTCCTCCAACATACGACTAAATATCTTGTTTATCATTGCGTTTAAAAACAACCCATATTTGTGTGTTCTGATCTGGGCCAACATAAGTTAGGAAGGTAACTATGGTTCTGTGAATTCCTGGATAAACAAAGGGGATATGTGTCCGCCCAGGTCGAGATCTTATATTTAGTCACATGCATGACTTGTAGGCTACCTGCACATCCCAGTTATTCATAGTTTTCACGTGACGTCACGGCCCTATGGGAACGCCCACCTGGAGGGCAAAACAAAGCTGCCATCCACTGTCCGCCAGCGACAGCTCAGCTTTTACAACACTGTTAGTTGTTGTTCAATTTGATGCACAAACCGAAGAGAAGACAAGCCTGGACTGTGTTTCTACAGCACCGTCTCAGAACCAAAACCCAGAGCAGAGGATTGTGGATTTATGCAATTAAATTAGACGTGCCGCCATCCCTGACGAGAGCGGACAACACTGACACTGACTACAAGTGAACACCCATGCAAACAACGACTACGACCGAGCTAGCCGTCTCTCCCGTCTCCATGGTCAAACCAGTTCATTTAACCATTCAACCATTTAAATCATTTTGCGAGTGACGGCTAGCTCGACCGCAGTAACCAACGTTAATTTCTTGTCCTTCACCTCGCAAACAAAAGGACTAGTGACCCATCCAGATTGAAAGTACAGATAACTGTGATGTTCCACTTTCATCTTGGCGACAGTATAAGGGATGGAGTCTCCACAAGATATAACGTTATGTAGCTAAACATCACCAAAGTACAGCTCCGGGGACGTAGCTGAGACAACTTTTCAACTAGCAAGCTATGCTAGCTAACGCTGTCTGGTTATCAACTCCTTGATCAGAACAGAATATAGTAACTTTCATCACTGCTCATTTTTAGAAAGGCCACCGCAAGAAAACATGTTCTTTGTTTAGATTATCAAACAGACAATGGATCATAGATGTTTGTTACTTGCTGTCAGCTTTAGCTGGTGTAGCTAGCATAATAGCGAGCTAACAAGCCTACATTTTCCCAGTATCAGACAGGAATTATACAGTGAAAGCGAGGCTTATGGGAAACCAATAAGCACACATTACATAAACAAAGAAGAGGTTTTGTTGCGGTGACGTTTCTAAAATGAGCAGTGGTTAAAGTTATTAGATGCTGTTATGACCAGGGAGTTGATAAGCTAGCGTGCTAGATAGCTGAAAAGTTGTCTACTTCCACTTAAATGATTGAAATACCGCAGCAGGTACTGTATATGGGTCACAGGTGCCTAAGACTTGCAGTTTGTATATATATCTTTGTTTTTCCTTGTTTGAGAGGTGATCTAAACACTTGCTGATTGTAAAAGATAAAGATTTGACAGCCTTGTGCTCTTCCTGGGGGCTTGGTTTTGACCTCCAGGCTATGCGCGAGTCACGTGACTGAAAACTATGAATAGATATCACGTTGTAGCTTACACCCATGATTTACACTCTGGCCCTGTTCAGTCCTGGTATTAATATGCGTCCTCAGTGATCGGATCCCAAGTGGACAGCTCTAAGTACGTCTGTTCACACCTGGCATTATAATGTGTCTCCACATGCGTCTTCAGTGACCACTTGTGATCCGATCTTACTTCCCCGCTCTATATGCAAATAAACACGTAGTAAACACACGGCTAATACAGCAGCCGTTGTGACGTAATATTACATGAATGTCAGTAATAATATCCTACATATTCCTGAATTCTGGTACATTGTATTAACATCAAAATAAAAGGTTATTGTACCGGCGGTCCCTGTGGACCTGCGGTACAACAGCATGGTACAACACAGTACAACAGCGCGGTATTACAGCGCAGTACCGCGCTCCAGAGAGCCGGGGAGGACAGAGGGCAGTCGGGTGGTCGGGTGTCAGCTCCGCGCAAATCAGCGGAACAAAAACACCGACACATCACCGACAGTATGATAATTATGCACTTTACGTGCCTAGTCTGATAGTCTGTAGATATGTAGCCTATAAACAAGATATATTTTAATAAAATACATTTGTACCGACAGAATACAGTAGAGCACAGAGGCTGTTTCCATGCTGACAAGCGCCCGTGTCTGCCCGTTTATTCACCTGAGGGGCGCGGTGATCCCGCGGAGCCCAGCTGGACATCAGGTGATTAGGCGGTCATTAATGTGGCCAGGATGCATTCGCGTACACACTGCTAAAAGAATGTGGTCATATGTGGCCCAGACCACGTCTGAATGTGGTCTGAAACATCCGATCTTAAAGGTCTCATATTATGCTCATTTCCAGGTTCATAGATGTATTTTAATGTTGCACTAGAACATGTTTACATGCTGCAATGTTCAAAAAACCCTTTATTCTTCTCATACTGCAGCCTGAGTCTGCCTGCCTCAGAGCCTAATTCAGCCTCTGTCTGAAAACCCCTGATTCACAGCCTGTCTCCTCCCACTCTGCTCTGATTGGTCAGCGTTTTCTGTCAATCAAACGTCCTCAACAACACAGCGTCACCCTCCCCGCCCCCCTCGCGGCCTGAGAGCAGGGAGAGAGAAGCAGAGAGTAAAATAAACTACTTTAAAGTTTATAAACCAGAAACTTCACCCAGCGCACGTTACCGGAGGAATCTGATCAGAAATCGGCGACACATGATGAACATCTGCGGTCCAGATTCCAGGTTCTCCTGACGGTTTCTCTCAGGTAAATAATGCTATTTATATCTCTGTTAGTTAGCTCAGTGTTTACCTTCTGCATCAACTCTGTAAACCGTAAACATACACTCTGTTTTACGTCTGTCTTTACAGATCCATCTGTGAGAAATGACCGACAGAATCATCCCAGAGGAGAGCAGACAGCTGAGAGCAGACAGCTGTGGGCAGATAGCTCTGTTTACATGGAGATACAGAGCTAACCCGTTAGCATGTAGCTACATGCTAACGGGTTAGCTACATGCTACCGCTATGAGACGGTGTGTAAACACAGCGACCATCAGGGTGGAAAATAGAAGATGTGAAACAGTAGTCAGTTCATTATTTCTGCTAAAAGATAAATGTATGGAAGATCAGAGTAATGGTATATTATTTACAGTAGTAGCTGTCTCTGTGTTACCATGACTACAGACCACCGGAGCTTAGTTTACTGTAGTTTACCAGAGCTGAAGACTTTCTCCTGTACCATGTCATCATAACTAACTAACAGGTGGGATGATTACAAATGCTGTGAATAATTAATATTGTCATCTGTCAACTCAAATAAAGTTTGACTGTGAAACAGAAATGTGTTGTGTTGCTTACAAGTCACTATTTACTACCTGTACTCTGCTACATGCATGACATCAAATATATATAATATATAAATATCATCTGTTTAAACAGTGTAATTACATAAAGCCTTTGTGAAAGAACATGTTATATTTAGATGATGGGAGAACATGAAGCCTGTTCTGCTGGTTCTTGCAGACTAACAGTAGGAGCTACTTTGCTCAAGTTCGGTTGAGGAGGAGAGACAGTGACGCGCTGTGGGGCGGGGTCAGCTACTGAAGGTTCTGCTCTGGTTCGACCAGGAAACCCTTATATGGCTAATTTTCAAATGACGTCAGAAGAAAAGAAAAGCTGCGCAGCGTTTTTCGACACCCATTTCCGGACAAACGGAGCAGGAGAAAAAGAGAGGATGGTCTTTTATGATACTATGGTGACTTGTAGACACACTGGGGACAGATATTGATGTTTAAAAGACATGGAAAAGTGCATTTTGCATAATAGGTGACCTTTAATGTGTCTTGTCACTTGTGATCGGATCACTGAGGACTCATGTTAATTCCAGGTGTGAACAGGGCCTCTGTCTCATTCACTCCTGGCTGCCATTGGCAATAAACAAAGTGGTCGATGATTCCTACCAGTATCACGGGGAGACAGACACAGACCTAATGGTCAGTCAGATGCCGATGGAAGAAAGGCTGAGGCCAGCTTGGATCCAGAAGCCACATTAAGGCGATAAATACATTCTGACTCTGTCTTTTACACCAACCTCCCCGTTTTCACCAGTGATTTCTACCTGGACCATTTACAGCCTCAGCTTTTATTTCATCTCAGTTTAGACTTTTTTTTTTTTTTCCAAACACAAATCATACTTTATCGTTGGATTATTTTAAGGACATGATTAAAATATTATCAGAATTAGAAATACTTTATTCATCTGCGGGGGGAAATTGGGGCGTTACAGTTGCTCTTATATAAACATAAAGAATCAAAGAAAATAGAAATAAAGGAGTACGTAACATGTCAATTACAGTATGTGCACATGCTACAATATAAACACAATATATGTAAAGAAATGTAATTAAGTAATCAGATTATATATACAGTATATATATATATATACAAAACAATTAAATGCCGAAAATGAAGCAGACAAGACAATTTCTAATGTCTGATATACGGTTTGGCTATAATCCAAATACAGATATCTTTGTGACATGAACAGATACCGATACAGTAGCCTTGCGTTACACCTGAAACTGGAACTGGGCATTCCAGATTGGGAGAAGAACAGTTAAAACCGGATCTGTTGATCACAAAACTGTGTTTGATCTGTTACGTTTGCATTTTATATGTCGTCCATGGATCGATGTCTCTTCAGTGTTTCCAAGTTTGTTCCAGAATTCGAGTCCATTTCAACAGGATGTGTCATAAAATCAGTTACATGTTTGAATGTTCATACACAATACTCTTAGTGCTGAATTAATCTGGATATTAATCAGTGTTCAGTTTGGCCTGTAACCAGTATTACAGCCGGGGCATGTGAAGTGATATATACATAATATTTGAATCATTTAGATGTCAGATTTTATTTGTATAGACCAGGGGTCAGCAACCTTTACTATCAAAAGAGCCATTTTAGGCAAAAAAATAATAATAATCTGTCTGGAGCCGCAAAACATTTGAGCATTGTGATGACGGTAACAGTCTAAGTATATAGTATATAAGTCTAATGCAGTGAGGGCTAAAGAGCAAATGTACTACGGAGTATTAGGGCCACATTGAAGGAAAAAACATCAGAGATTTCCTGAATAAAGTCGTAATAATACAAGAATAAAGTCATAACTTTACGAGACAAAAGTCGTAATAATACAAGAATAAATTCATAACTTTACAAGATAAAAAAGTCGTAATATTACAAGAATAAAGTCATAACTTTACAAGATAAAAAAGTCGTAATATTACAAGAATAAAGTCATAACTTCACGAGAAAAAAGAAAATCACGTAAAATTACTACTTTATAATATTATGACTTTATTCTCATAATACTACGACTTTTTTCTAGTAAATCTTTGAATTTATTTTCATAATATTATGAATTTATTTTCGTAATATTATGACTTCTGTCTCGTGATCTCCGGTTTATATTTTTTTCCTACTGTCGTACCATAGACCTACAACAATGATAAATACAATTTAAATTGTAAATAAAAAACAGTTATTCATTTCCATTTTTAAAAATCCACAGGGAGCCACCGGAGAGGCCAAAATCACCAAATTTGCCTCAAAAATCAAATTTCATGAGGAAGACTTCAGGAAGTACGACTTTTCTTGGAGTCTCATATTGTTATGATCGCGATCTCTTTGATTAAATTCATATTCATTTTTGACACAGATTGTTTTACAGTTTGTTCTCTAATATTTCCAGTAGATGGCAGAGGCGTTTCCATATTTTAGGGCAGCAATCCATCCATTAACACCAAGACAGATTGATGCAGCAAATATAACTTTGTCTAAATAACTAATAATTCCTCCATGGGGTTGATGCCCATCTATCAGAGGTCTCTGTGTATACTGAGAAACATTAATTCCAAATATATGTTATTTTTACATAAACTGTAGATGTTGTGAAATAAAAAAGCATAATTACCTGAAATTCAGCTACAGTGGGAATCAGCAGCCTAACTATAATTTACCACCATTTTGTGTGTTGGTTTAAACAAAAATTGTACTCAGTATTGAGAAATGGATGTAACCAATAGTAAAACACTGTAACACACTCCGGGTACGAAATGAGTCCTTACCCCAAGTGAAGGAGTTCAAGGGTTCTCGGGGTCTTGTTGGTGAGTGAGGGGACTATGGAATGTGAGATTGGCCGGAGAATCGGAGCAGTGTGGGGGCGATATTGCATTCGCTTTACCGCACCGTTGTGACGAAAAGAGAGCTGAGCCGGAAGGCAAAGCTCTCGATCTACCGGTCAATCTCCGTTCCTACTCTCACCTATGGTCATGAGGGCTGGGTCAGGACCCAAAGAACTAGATCGTGGGTTTTCTCAGGAGGGTGGCTGGCGTCTCCCTTAGAGATAGGGTGAGAAGCTCAGTCATCCGTGAGGGACTCGGAGTAGAGACGCTGGTCCTTTATGTTGAAAGGAGCCAGCTGTGGTGGTTCAGGCATCTAGTTAGGATGCCCCCCTTAGGGAGGTGTTCCAGGCACGACCTGCTGGGAGGAGACCACGGGGAAGACCCAGGACTAGGTGGAGAGATTATATCTCCACACTGGCCTGGGAACGCCTCGGGATCCCCCAGTCAGAGCTGGTTAATGTGGCCCGGGAAAGGGAAGTTTGGGGTCCCCTGCTGGAGCTGTTGCCCCCGAGACCCGACCCCGGATAAGAGGTTGAAGATGAGTGAGTGTGATGTAACACACAGCTAAATGAATGGTATCAGTAGATGTGTAGTTAGACTGAATAGATTTAAATGAGTTCAATTTGTTTTTCATACTGATTTCATATGCCACACACTATTATCCACGTTGCTAATATTTCATACTTAGTTGACAAAAATAGCAACATTCTGTACATGAACACCTGTAAGTCTCACTTCCAAAATCCAACTCCTCACTGCTGGTTTAACAAACTGAAGGAGACCTCTATCAGAAGCCCCCCCGGCCACAATGACACAAGTGAGCCACTAGAGGGAGGCACAACAAAATGCATGGCGAGTTCCTCACACAGAGGAGATCTGACTCATTTATCAAAAGGATACAAGCATCTTGGTATGAACAGTTCCGTTACATGTGTCTGTGGGGATGGAAACCTCGCACAGCGTCTGAAGACCAGCCTGGGAGACCACTGAGGGACTACTGAGGTTGCTCACCAGTGTTATCGCAGCTCAGTGAGCTGCCCCAAGTAGGTCTACCTGCAGACTCTCAGTGGCTACAGTTAGGCTTAGGGAAAGCTGTATAATATATACAGTACGTTGCATCTTATTTCCAGGTAAGCTAGTCAGAAAGCCTTCAAAGAGTGGTTTAGTTCTGCACAGGACTGCAGAGATAGACATGCTTGCTGTCACTATGTAAACTATTGTTGCTCAAGAAACTGCTCCAATGTTGCTCTTAAAGCCACGTCTCGTTTGCTGTTTCTAATCATGGCAAATACACAGCGTGAATCCTGATTATAAAAAATACTTTGATATTCTATTGGATCAATGGGCCAAGACTTATTTAAGTGGTTAATCTGTTTGTGTGAATAAAGGAGTCTGAGTGGAGACAGTGGTGTAGGGAGTGAATGAGAGTGTAGCAGAGCTATGAAGAAATTTAGATATGAAAATGGATGTCTGCCTCAGAACGCTGGACCAGGACCCCAACGCCCAAGAGATCACTTTGGATAGCAGATCCACTTAAGAGAAGGTTTTGATCCAGAAAAAGGGCATCTCCTAAAGGGATAGTTCAGGTGTTTTGAAGTGGGGTTGTATGAGCTACTTATCCATAGTCAGTGTATTACCTTCAGTAGATGGTGGTTGACACGCCCCCAGTTGGGAGAAACGTACTTTAGACACCTAAAACAAAGGCCCACCTAAAAAAAACAACGGCCATTTAAGTGTACGCTGTATTTACAATATGTTCAGCGCTTTATCTTGCCATCAGACAGCCCTTTCCGATGGGGAACTGAAAGTGAAACTTATCATTGCTCTCTCCAAAGCCTCCAGTCTCTGTTGACAAAAACATTAGAGATACATTTCACTTTCAGCTCGGTTCGCCATCGGAAAATATTCTGAATATAGCGAACAATTAAACTGATATTATTTTTTTTGGGTGAGCCTTAGGTGGCTAAAATAAGCTTTGCAGTACATTGATTTTCTCCCGTGCTGGTACTCCTGTCTGCTTCTCCAAACTGGGGGCGCGCCGACCGTCATCTACTGTAGGTGATACACTGACTATGGAGAAGGACCTCATATAACCCCACTTCAAAAACAGCCCAAACTATCCCTTTAAGTCTTGTAGCCTATAGTTATAAGGAACCATAACGTCAACACACAACCCTCTCATTTTTAAGTATTTCATTTAGACCTTGTGGTCCTTAACTCCCAGTGCATCACAAGTGTTCTGAATGGTAGATGCACGGGTTCTAGGAAGTCACCAAAAATGGGATCAATCCCTTCACTCAGACATCGGCTCTCTATTTGCCTTCTGAATGTGACATGAGACACAACCTGTGTACCTGTTGTTAGTAAAACTGCTGTATTACTGTAGGCTAATGCCAAATAGTGCCACAAGGTGGTGCCTCCTTTTATTGGGATGTACTGAGAGTTGAGTTGAAAGTTGAGTGGAGAGTTGTGCACACACACACACACACACAGTTCTATCGCAACTACTCCGACCGACGTCCACAAGAGATACCTGAGTTGGTACAGGTTATGCTGTCTACGTTCTACTGCTCATGTATGATTAGTGAATATGCTTCCGTAGAGACCTGGCATTGTACGGTCAATGTTAAGTACTGTAGAATAAAGTAACAGTGTGGAGATCTCCGTTTCGTTGTCTGTGGACTCTCTGAGCTAATCGGCTATCCCGGAGCTCCTGCTGACTAACCCCACGCTGCTAGCTCTCTTCACCTCCAGTATACACCAACACGTTACAAGGTCAGTGAGGCTGCCAGGCAATGTATGGCTCATTGAAAATACTGGGGGCTTCACTTGCACTTTCTCAGATACACTTGACATATTTAGAAATCTAAAGCGTTTGTACCAATTTAATTATGAATATGCTGTCGAATGTTGCATTACCATGTAACAAAAATCCGGAGGAGACACTCCCAGACGCAAAATATTAAAACAAGTCGTATATGGTGAATGATTTATCTTTGTAAAGTTGAAGCAACAGTGGCATTGAACTATGTCACCTCCTATTACCTCTGGAGGTCAGTGTCAATAAACCAGTCATGGTTAGTACTACTCAGTTGTTGTACTAACCAGTTTTGACAAGTTAATCTTGGCTTATGCTCTACTACTTTGATTTTGACCATACTTTTCATTCATCTATCTCTCACAAGTCCCCCACATTTGTGCGCACAGTTCACTGTAACACATTTACACCTTAATATCCTTTTTCCCCCAAAATTAGCACAAGCTGCAAAAATGTAAAAATATAAGTGCAGCAGACATATTAATCCAGAAACATCAGATCTAATAGGAAAACCCTGACATGGAACACATTAACGCACAATGAACTCTTTAACTTTAGGTACATTTAGCTGACAATTAGGGCAAATTAATCACACATTTTAATCAAGTATTTAATATTCTTATCAACATGGAAGTGGGCAAATATGCTGCTTAATGCAAACGTATGTATATATTTATTATTGGAAATCAATTAACAACACAAAACAATGACGGATATTGTCCAGAAACCCTCACAGGTACTGCATTTAGCATACAAAATACAGACGTAGGCAAAATTGTTGGTAACGTTCCGTTAAAGAGAGAAAAACCCACAATGGTCACTGAAATAACTTGAAACTGACAAAAGTAGTAATAAATAAAAATTCACTGAAAATTAACTAATGAAAATCAGATATTGTTTTTGAATTATGGTTCAGCAGAATCATTTAAAAAAACAAACTAATGAAACTGGCCTAGACAAAAATGATGGTAACATTAACTTAATATTTTGTTGCACAACCTTTTGAGGCAATCACTGCAATCAAGTGATTTCTGTAACTCTCAATGAGACTTCTGCACCTGTTGACAGGTATGTTGGCCCACTCCTCGTGAGCAAACTGCTCCAGCTGTCTCAGGTTTGAAGGGTGTCTTCTCCAGACAGCATGTTTCAGCTCCTTCCACAGATGTTCAATAGGATTTAGATCAGGGCTCATAGAAGGCCACTTCAGAATAGTCCAATGTTTTGTTCTTAGCCATTCTTGGGTGTTTTTAGCTGTGTTTTGGGTCATTATCCTGTTTGAGGACCCATGACCTGCAACTGAGACCAAGCTTTCTGACACTGGGCAGCACATTTCGCTCCAGAATGCCTTGATAGTCTTGAGATTTCATTGCACCCTGCACAGATTCAAGACACCCTGTGCCAGATGCAGCAAAGCAGCCCCAGAACATAACCTAGCCTCCTCCATGTTTCACATTAGGTACAGTGTTCTTTTCTTTGGATGCTTAATTTTTGCGTCTGTGAACATAGAGCTGATGTGACTTGCCAAAAAGCTCCAGTTTTGTCTCATCTGTCAAAAGGACATTCTCCCAGAAGCTTTGTGGCTTGTCAATATGCATTTTGGAAAATTCCAGTCTCGCTTTTTTATGATTTGGTGTCCTCCTGGGTTGTCTTCCATTAAGTCCACTTTGGCTCAAACAGTGACGGATGGTGCGATCTGACACTGATGTACCTTGACCTTGGAGTTCACCTCTAATCTCTTTGGAAGTTGTTCTGGGCTCTTTGGTTACCATTCGTATTATCCGTCTCTTCAATATGTCATCAATTTTCCCCTTGCGGCCACGTCCAGGGAGGTTGGCTACAGTCCCATGGACCTTAAACTTCTGAATAATATGTGCAGCTGTAGTCACAGGAACATCAAGCTGCTTGGAGATGGTCTTATAGCCTTTACCTTTAACATGAAGGTCTATAATGTTCTTTCTGATCTCCTGAGACAACTCTCTCCTTAGCTTTCTGTGGTCCATGTTCAGTGTGGTACACACCATGATGCCAAACAGCACAGTGACTACTTTTCACCCTTTAAATAGGCAGACTGACTGATTACAAGTTTGAAGATACCTGTGATGCTATTTACAGGACACACCTTAGTTTAACATGTCCCTATGGTCACATTATTTTACATCTTTTCTAGGGGTACCATCATTTTTGTCCTGGCCAGTTTCATTAGTTTGTTTTTTAAAATGATTCTGTTGAACCACAATTCAAAAACAATATCTGATTTTCATTAGTTCATTTTCAGTAAATTTTTATTTATTATTACTTTTGTCAGTTTCAAGTTATTTCAGTGACCATTGTGGGTTTTTCTCTCTTTAACAGAACGTTACCAACAACTTTGCCTACGTCTGTATGCTCAAATCATAACATGGCAAACTCAACAGCTGTCAGTGTGTCAGTGTGCTGACTTTACAGACATGCCCACTTTATGATAATCACATGCAGTTTGGGGCAAGGTCAAGGGGAGACTCGTGGGTACCCATAGAACCCATTTTCATTCACATATCTGGAGGTCAGAGGTCAAGGGACCCCAGTTTTGGAGCGTTATTTGGTGTTCTTCCCGACAAGCTATTATGGTATTTGTATACCAATGGATTCCTTAGGTTTTTCTAGTTTCATAGGATCTTCACTTTAGCTTTAAAACTGAGCCTGCAGCTACCTAAAATTGCAAGTTGCGTTAATGTGTTAAAGAAATTAGTGGCGTTAAAATGATTTTGTGTAAATGCGTTAAATTCGACAGCCCTACTGATAATACTTTTACTTCAGTAAGGTTTTGAATACAGGAGTTTTACTTGCAGTGGAGCATTTTCATGGTGTGGTATTGGTATACTGTAGTAAAAGCAAAGGATCTGAAAACAGATTGCACTCACACCATTTGCTCTAAATGTTAAATGCATGAAGTTTATAGATGGTAATGTTTTAAAGCCCCAGTCAGCTTATAATAACATCATTGGTCTAAGCTTGTTATCTTAACCACTGTGTATGTGTGTGTGTGTGTGTGTGTCAGGCTCAGACAGAGGAATCCAGATGATGACCTCGTTCCTGTGGTGATGAGAGACACCATTAGCTTCCTTTCAGAGCAAGGTGACTCTTTTCTTGTTGTGATAGAAATACAAACATAATGCACTAATCAACTTTAACTGTAGATCGCCTCAGTGAATCGTTCTCTCATTAAGAACCGCCTTGTTGTTCTTCACTGTGTGTGTCAGGTTTGGAGATTGAAGGCATCTTCAGACGATCTGCCAACGTGACTCTGGTGAAGGAGGTCCAGCTCAGATACAATTCGGGTAGGATCAACATGCCTGTTTAACCAGTCGATTGAGCTTATGCGTTTAAGCACAAGGAAGCGCTCCAACTCCGTTGTTTTGTCTTTTTACTTCCTGTCTACACAGGAAGTGGGAAAGCGTCATGTTGTAAAAGATTGCTGCTTGTGTTCACCTTGCGCCTACATGTGTGTGTTTTGTAGGTGAGACGGTGAATTTCAGAGAGATAGAAGACGTCCACTTGGCTGCTGTGATTCTGAAGACATTCCTGAGGGAACTATCGGAGCCTCTGCTGACCTTCCAGCTCTACAACGACATTGTCAACTTCACCTGTATGTTCAAACATTCAGCACTATTTTCCGTTTCATTATCAGAACAACACAAAACAATGACAGATATTGTCCAGAAACCCTCACAGGTACTGCATTTAGCATAAAACAATATGCTCACATCATAACATGGCAAACTGCAGCCCAACAGGCAACAACAGCTGTCAGTGTGTCAGTGTGTTGACTTGACTATGACTTGCCCCAAACTGCATGTGATTATCATAAAGTGGGCATGTCTGTGAAGGGGAGACTTGTGGGTACCCATAGAACCCATTTTCACCCCTTTGAAAATGGCCATGGCAGTTTTTCCTCACCAAAATATAGCGTAAGTTTAGAGAGTTCTTTGTGAATGCATGGTTAGTCTCACACAACCACTGGCTGCAGTTCGGTCACATAGTACATTTCTGACTCTTCCGCCACCCCATTACACCCAACCAACCTTTCAAAACTTCCAGTCCTAAGTGCATGTGTTTATACCTGTCTCAGGCTGTCATCCTTTATCTCTGTAGGGAGATTAATAGCAGTTAGACGTGCTCAGTCATGCTCTGTATTCCTGTGCTGTGCTGTTGTCAGTCTGTCTCTCTGCTGTTTTCTATGTAGTGCCAAAAAACTGCATAATCAATGATAACACAGTGCAGTTATCAAACGTCCCCTCTAGGATTATGATCCCAAACTTAAAGAGAGGAGAGATGAAGAGAATGGAGGTGTGAACGTCTCAGGTTAAATTACAAATGGTGAACTTGGTACCAAATGTTGTGGACAATCTTTAAATGCTGTAACTATAGTAACCAGGAGAAACCGAGCTGTGTGATTCCACCAGCAGGTCATTAATTGTTAGAACCCAAACACAGCTGTGCATGTGGATGAAATGAGTGCTGGACCTGGACCTGGACCTGGACCTGGACCTGGACCTGGACCTGGACCTGGACCTGGACCTGGACCTGGACCTGGACCTGGACCTGGACCTGGACCTGGACCTGGACCTGGACCTGGACCTGGACCTGGACCTGGACCTGGACCTGGACTGATTTCAGACTGAGGAGCTCTGTAATATACTGTACTATATCCTAATAGTGACTGATATTTATGATTCTTTATGGCTCTCTCATTACTAAAGGCCTATTTGACTTTAACATTGTATTAATAATATAATCTCTGTATTTCCACACTTTTTCCCATCACATTATAATTGTCTTAAGCACTTTTTTACACCATTTTTTTTTTTAATGGTATGGGATAATAATATTTAGTAATACAAAAACAGAAGTACTAAGACACAAGCCGTTCAGCACGTCATTACCAGGAGTTTTTAAATAGTGTGCAGGGCTTTTATTTACCTTAATGGCAGAGAGAACCAGGTCTTTATTTTGAATTTAATGCAACACTTCCTCCATGTTTTCCTGCAGGTCTTTTAATCTGTCACAATTACTGGTAAAGAAAACTTGGACTTGTGTTATGAAATAGTGTGCAGCTAATCAACTCTTCATTTTCCTGCCAACAGATACACGTTTAATCAATGTTTGAGCAGGAGAGGAATGTGTTTGTCAGTGCAGAGCAACACACAAACAAGTAATGACTTGTTCAGGACGTGAAACAAAGTTTAAGACTTTGACTTGACTTCGGACTTGTCAGTTTTGACTTAACTAAAACCTCAAAGTCAAGACGTGGGACTATTTACTGCACAAGTGTGTGTAAATGTAGCTTAAGGTAGTGGTTCCTAACTCTCCAGCTGGGACCCTGCACGGTGTCTAACCATCACTGCTATCCAAAATTGTGTTTATTGTTTCAGGCTTATCTCAAATCTCACATAAACCACCTTTGATGAGGGTTCATCTGGTTATTTTAAGGGGCCAAAAGGGGTTGGGAACTAGTGGCTTATGGTACAGTTGTGATACACAGGACAGCTGTCTGAGCACCTAGTAGGCCAGTGCTGGTGGAATGTCCGACCCAATTTAGGTACATCATCAGTCCACACTAACAGCAGCCTAGGGTTTAAGTTTGGCTAAAAGAGTAGAGCTGTGTAAATAGAATCAGCTCAAATTCCTGCATTTTCCAACACGTCGGACTGTTCTTTTATTATAATGAATCTTGTATTTCTGCAGTTATCATTGTCTGTACTCTGTGGTGCATCCTCAAGCTTTATTTTGGTCTTTCGTTCAGTTCCCAAAGCCTTAATTTAAAGAACCTTTTTCTCATTTTCTGCCATCTGATCTGTCTCGGCTCATCTAAAGCATTCTATGAAAAATGAAAAAAAAAAATACGTTGCAGCTCAGTGTGCTTTTGACCTATAGTTGTTAACAGGTATGATATGTTATACTGTACGTGACTTTGGTTGGAAGTCACAGGAACAAAACCGAGTTAGCTGTTTGACCTTTGTGACCATTATCAGTTGTGTCTCTCTCTTCCTGTAGTCGTGCAGTTTATGTAAAAGACTCCTGGCCAAACTGTGCTATTGAATCTTTTATTTTTGTAAATGGCCAAAATACTAGCAGTAGTTAAATATTAGTGTACTTAGTATGATGTGACTGAAAAGCACCAAAAGATCAGTGATTTTAGTTTGACTGAAGCTGAAAGCAAGAAAAAAAAATCTCAAATGTTTACCTGTTGTAATTCCCAGTCCTGTCAATACCATGGTATGGTATGGTATGGCATGGCATGGTATGGCATGGCATGGTATGGCATTGACAGGACTGTTAGTGTATATGTGGGTGTGTGTACTTGTGTGTTTTTTGTGCTAACTCAGCTGGACCCAGCACATTTGAATAGACAGAATATGTCTGTTGGTGTTTAAATATATAGTATAGCTGTATAACTAGGGCTTGTGTCAGTTTATATATATATATATATATATATATATATATATATATATATTAGTGTGTGTGTATTATTGTTGTCAGGTGAAAACATGTTAACTCCAATTTTTTATTATTCGACATGATGAAAAAAATAATTAAGGTTGACAAAAAGCAACAAAATATACGACGGCGTATTAGGGCCACATTGAGGAAAAAAATAAATCTGAGATTTCGAGAATAAAGTCGTAATATTACGAATTAAAAGTCATAGGTTTACGAGAAAAAAAAGTTGTAATATTATGAGAACAAAGTCAGAAGTTTACGGGAAAAAAGTGTTAGTATTATGGGAATAAAGTCAGAATATTATAAATGAGGAACGTGGAGCATCTTGTGAAGTTCTACTTTAGTTTAGGTTTCACAAATAACCAAATACTTCATCTTTTGGCACATCAGCACCACATTATCATCAGTATCAGGACCTGGAGAAGATTGTGAAAGAAACTGCGTTTATTCTGAAGAAAGAGCCACACGGACCTGCTGGAGAAACTGACTTTAAATTACTCTTTTTCTTGTAAAGTTATGACTTTATTCTCTGATTTTTTTTCCCTCAATGTGGCCCTAATACTCCGTCGTAAAAAGAAGATGAAACCAAGGCAGTTTTTCTTAGCTTATGAAAAATTGACACCTCGGTGTCACAACAACAAGTTTTTCATTTGACAACAGCAATATGTATGTGTGTGCGCATGCTTGTGCCTTATTTGTTTCTCCCAAATGATCATGTGATTGGCCATCAAAGTGCCAGTGTGCCCGTTCTGCCATAGATTATAACGATGCGAGGTGAGTTCAACAAAGCTTTGGTGTTACACGGTGGTCAAAACAGGCTGAAGGTGCCTTGAACAGAAAACACATAGGGGACAATGGAGCTCCTGTGCAAACTCCTAGGCTCGTTGAACACAGCTCTAACTGTAATGGATGATCACAGGCTTGAGAAATGTAACCTCATAAATATGAAATCCTTATCTACAGAAGAGGAAAACTTTCTGTCTTTAAAGCTAGGGTTGGTAATCTTAAAAAACAGCAAGAGTACGCTAGATTTAAAAAAAAAAAATGATCCAACCGTAAAAACCCAGTCCAGTGTTGCCAACTGTTTTTCAATAAAAGTAGCTAAATCTAGCGAGAAAGTCAGCAACATGGATATATAAAGAGAACTGGATGCAGCGTTTGAGGCGTTCATTCCTATGAAAGTTGCTCAGTGGTGCATGAAGCCAAAATGGCTCGACTCCCGAGAGATAAAGTACCCGGATCTTCCAGCGATCATCCGCATCCATTGGGCCCATAGAGCAGGCGCAGTAGCGTTTCCTTTAACTCCGCCTCCAAGCCTTCGGTCCATCCGCGGTCTGGGAACATGAACAGAGGAAGGGAAAACATTTTTAAGGACATAATGATTTAAATAAGGGCTATTCAAGTGTTCGTACTGGGAAGTTGATTTACCTAAAAAATGATCAGCTGATTTACAGACGTCTCTTTCCCAATGTAAGTCTATGGGAAAAAGTCTTTTTGGGCCCAATGGCATCGTTTGGCCTCTTCGAAAATTTGCTTCAAAGCCCGGGTGCACTTCCTGGGGGCTTGGCTGACAGCAGGCCATCCTCCAAAATAGTCTAATCTTAACCAATTACCGACCCTCGTTAACCGATTATTAACCGTTAACCGACAAGATTTGTGCCTGGCATGCAGTGGTGCGCCAGCTGCAGTGTATGAGCACAACAGACAACTGAGTCCTCAGTTCACCGTCAGGAGAGTTACTGTAGCAGCCATGACGGGAGCCAACTTCCTGTGCCGTAACTCCGGCTCAGACTCTCTTAAGGTGGGCTCTTAAGGTGGACCAGCTTTTCTCCTTAAAGTGACAAGTTTTTCTCAGCTTTTTAATTAATTATTAACATTTCTTTTAACCGTTTTAATCAATAGCGTTAATCGGTTCAAATGCTTAATGTCGGTTATCGGTTAAAGAAGATTACCAACCCTAGCTTTAATTTCACGATTCTTTGAAGTTATTCAAATTGAGCATGCCTCAGTACACTATAATTTACCGATCTCCTGAGAAAACTCATTTGTTTTTTTGTTTGTATTTTTATTCTATGGCCACATATGTTCATAATTTATCAATATCCAGTCAACCACATAATAATTTCTAGTTCACAAACATTTTCTAGGATCAGCTGTTCAGATGTATACAAATGTTGCACAACCAAATTCTCTCTCCACTTTATAATCTGACTGTATCTTTTTATATTTACAGTAATATCAACCAAGTACAATTCCTGTTTATTTAATTTCATAACACTGTTTCTCCTCAGCTCTGCTGATCAATTACAGCCCTGCCCAATCTATGGATCTTTGTACTGTAACTGTTGTGAACAGTATTTCTCTGTTGGAGAAATGATTTGGTTTCCAGTCTGACTTATTGACAGTGATCTTATTTTCTTAACAATGTTTTTTTTTCATCCATTACTTTTGATATGTTGTGGATGTTAATCTTGTATATGTATGATTATAATGGTAATATAAGATTTACCATCTCCTCCAGGAGATAAATTAATGGAAAGCAGCCAATGCTGGAGGTTTGCGGGCTTCTAACAGGTCCGAACAACGGGAGTGCACAACTATAATATGACTATTTTAATTTTTTTGACATACTATAATATGACTTTTTATTTTTTTGACATACTATAATATGCTGCAGTGAGGACTCAACCTTAGTACATGGGGCACCTGTTCTACCAGGTGACCTAACCCAATTTACTACACTGTGACTTTTTTTCAATTTTTTCCACATAATATGACTTTTTTTTGACATACTATAATATGACTTTATTTTTTCCGACATGCTATACTATGACTTTATTTGAACCCTCCCGCTCCCTACACACCCACAGTCACAGATGAACTGAGCTGATTTCCTGTAAATGGAGAGAGGAGGAGCCACACTGACCATGTCATCCAGGCTCATGAGAACAAGGTCTGTGGAAAGGAGGCTGCATCACGCGTCATATCATCGGAGTTAAACGCATGCACAGTAGAATCTGCTCTGCACGACCGCAGCTTCAGTTACACTGCGCATGCGTTATACCCGACACCAAGACCAGTGACCCAGCCTCCTTTCTATAGTCCTTGATGAAAACAGAGAGGAAGCATGATAGTGAAAGCATTTAGTTTGTTATTCCAGACTCCATTTTCAGACAACGGCACAGAGATGTGACGACTGAAAACTGAAGCAGGGTGAGTGTTAATCCAACATTTTATTATTTTACTGTCAAAGTGTCAGTCAGTTTCTCTCTGTGTGTGAGAGTGTGAGAGAGAGGTTGTGTGTTACTTCCTGTTCTCTCAGTCTTGTCTGTGACTCTTGTACAAACTTGTTTCATGTTCACTGTCAGCGTTAATGTTTAACCTCAGACTGACTTCAGATCAGAAGATGATTGACTGTGTGGAGGAAGAGGAGGACGGAGCAGAGTCTCTAGTCTCTGGCTGTCTGTCTATGAAGAGTGATCAGTCTAAAGAAGAACCTCTACTCTTCAGTAATGAAGCTGGACCCTCAGAGTCAAAGTAAGAGAGCTGCTACTAACTCATTTATAGGACTCATTTTCACTTTCCTCTACCAATACCATGTTTTCTGTTGATTTTGTGTTTCTATTTTAAAGTTTCTACTAAAATGTATTTGCTAACTGAAGTTGAACAAACTTTTCTTGACACAAAGAGAATTAACCCCCCCCCCCCCCCTTCCAGCCAGTTTCACTTCCTGTGTTTTGGTTAACGTTCTTCCTCAAACAGAGAATGGAGATGTGGTTAATAGTCAGCTGTAACTCATCACCAAGGCAACCAGACTGTTTATCAGCCCACAAATAAGACAAGAATTAGCTCAACACACCGACTCTCTCTCACTCGCTCTCTTCTTCACCGTCTGGGAAGATACAGAATGATATAAAACAAAGTGATGCCATGCCAATGCCATGATTTAGTTGATTGTGTGTTTGTTTATTAAATTTCTACTAAAATGTATTTACTAAGTGAAGTTTAACACACTGTTGGTGACACAAAGAGAATGAATTAGTGCATTCTTCCTCTTCGTATCTGTGACAGCTGTCAGTCACCCAGAACATCTGTAATCTAAGAGGACTAATACAAACTTTAAACCACATTATTGACAGTAGCAGTAGTTTGTGTATTTAGAAACTGAAATGTCTTTGTCATCAGAGAGTTTATCAAGGATTCATGTGATGTGAATAAAATCATCTTGGTGTTTGCAGAGTTCAGTTCAGACCGAGAGCAGAGTCTCCAGTACCCAGCTGTCTGTCTATGAAGAGTGACTGGTCCAAAGAGGAACCTCCATTCTTCAGTAATGAACCTGGACCCTCAAACACAAAGTAAGAGACTGTTTCTACTGTAAGCTGACCTGATGGATGATGATGCATTGAGGATGAAGACTAAATGTTCTGCTAACAGATTTATATTCCTGATGCAGAACTATAGAGAGGTCCCGATAGACCAGAGAAATTTAGAGGTCCCGATAGACCAGAGCAATAGAGAGGTCCCGATACACCAGGGTTGCGTTCGAATAGTCTTTTTTGCTTAGGAAGGTTCCTAACTGAGTGAAATGACCCGGAAGTACCTCAGTAGCAGCCGTGATAAGAGCCGTTCGAATTCACCAAAGCTTCAACCGAAGCTTCAATGCTTCCTTTATTATCTCCTTTAGCAGAGGATACACTGGACCATCCTTTACCAAAAGAAACGAGAGAATAACATCCCACAATTCCTTGCGGCCGTAGCATGTAAAGCGACGCACCATTCGGCCGTTCATAATAACAAACTATATGCTTATCTTGCATATTATTTTCATACGCTCATACACTAATTGGGATTCATGTTTAATATGAGTGGACAGTGACAACCATTTCGTTTCAATTTATTTTTAATTAATTATTTATTTGGAACATATAACAAATACCTCAGTAAAAAACAAAACAAGAATAACTAATCAAATGAACAGTAAACAACCAATTAACAAATAATCAACACAAATACATATTACGAATAGTTCAAAAAGAAGTTGGAAGTACAGCCTACACTTACAGTATATGATCCAACCCCTTCTCCATAACTCCAACATTAACTCAATATTTATCATATATTCCTGTTTATTTCAATTCCAGCCGTGGTAATGAAGTGATATTTTTCCACGTTAGGTCAGATGATCCTTTATTATCTGTTGATAGTGTTCCAGCAGCAGGAGGAGGAGCTGTGGTATCTCTCTTTAACACACCGCGGGTGAAGCAGTCTGTCACTGAAAGACCTATTTAAGAACGCACGGGGAGAAGCAGCGCCTTTTGTAGTCCATCTTCACAACAATGTAGTTTCACCACAGCAGACTGACGTCACTAACATCCGCCTCCGTCGCATCATAATGACGGAGTCTAGTGAAAGAGCAGTCGGATTCTCCAAACACCGCTGTCGTCGTTTCCTAACTCCTGAATTCTCCTTCTCATCTTTCCTTGACCTCATGACGTTTTCCACTGAGGTCAAGGAGAAGTGGTTAGGAAAAGACGTTAGGACGTAATTATTTGTCTATTCGAACGCAGCCCAGATCAATAGAGAGGTCACGATAGACCAGATCAATAGAGAGGTCACGATAGACCAGAACAATAGAGAGGTCACGATAGACCAGAGCAATAGAGAGGTCATGATAGACCAGAGCAATAGAGACCAGGTAGTTATATCACTCTCTTCAGAACCACCAGACTTCATTCACAAAAGCAGTAATTTCCCTCTCAGAACACAGGAGTTGCTGCTCTACTGCTGCTTCTATCGGTTAGTTAGTTTGTGTTATTGTGTGACTTTCTGATCCAAACTAACGCGAGTTGAATGTTTGAGTTTGTTCTTTAACTAATTACTGATGTAGAATATGGTGAAGGGAATTTAAGCTCACTTACTAAAGATTCAGAGCTTGCAGTTGAAAGTTTTGGATCATTAGTAAGTTGACCTTTGACCTTAGATTTTCTCCACCATATGTTGTTCCTTAAGGTCAAGAACAAACATCCCTGGGCAGTAGTGATGTTAAAGTTATCTGCTCATACTAAAAGGGGCAGTAATGTAAATTTGGACCACTTCTCTTTTTAGAATATTTGAATTCATGCCTTCATTTGATAGTTGACAGTAGAAAGTGACAGAAAACAGAACGATATAAAAATAAATGTAAACCATCTGGATTTGAACCAGAGACACCACTGTTACATACTGTGTGTCTTAGACTGCTGGTCTACCACACTATTTATACCACTTCTAACCTCAGTTCAAACCTAACTAACTCAAGCTAAGCTGCCCAAAGTGACCGTGAGACTGTTAAGAACATGATCAGCTCTCTTTAATGGAGGACTTTCACTGTGAAGTAGCTGTAGAAAGTGTTGAACCTACAAAATAAAACAGGAAACAAACTACAACCAAAACCCAAGACCATGACAGTCCCCCCCCTTTCTCAAGGGACGGATCCCAGACGTCCCTAAAACAGAGTCTGTGAACTCCATCAGGGTGGGTGGAGGGAGTCCGGAGGAGGGATTAAGGGGCTAGCGGCCGGGCACTGAACAGGGACGGGGCAGGAAAACTCAGGCGTACGACCCGGGGACAGGACAGACGGGAGAAACTGATCAGGAGGGCGACCCCTCTGGAGGACGACCCCTCTGAAACCCAACGTGTAACAACAGCTGTCAGTGTGCTGACTTCACTATGACATGTGATTATCATAAAGTGGGCATGTCTGTAAAGGGCAGACTCGTGGGTACCCATAGAACCCATTTACATTCACATATCTGGAGGTCAGAGCGTTCTTCCAGACAAGCTAGCATGACATGGTTGGTAACGATGGATCCTTAGGTTTTCTATAGTTTCACATGTTACCAGTATCTTCACTCTAGCTTTAAAACTGAGCCGCTACAACCTCTGAAAGACTGAATATCGTCCGTCAGATTGTAAAGAGGTTAATAAGACAGCCAGATAGTAAAATTCAGCTCATTAGTGTTTATGAAAGCAGGAGAGTTGAAATAAAAGCAACACTGTCATCACAGACTGAATGCTGAATTCAAACAGAAAAGTAACAACACTTTAACTGTTCCCTGTGACCATCTGAGCTTTGAGACAGTGTCGGCCAATCAACAAAGCCTTTTAGTTATAAAGACATGTCTTCACAGGAAGAGGAAGAGGAGTGATGTCTCTGTGGAGGACCAGCTGTCCTGCTGTGCTGTGTACTTGGACCAGTCTGCTTCATCAGGAGACTCCTCCTGTCCCCAGTGTGGACAAAGATCCAGAACCAGAGCTGGACTGCAGCCAGCCGGTCAGACCAGCACTGTACAAAGTAAGACTCTACATCTGTCTGCTGACGTCTCCATGTCTGAAACACTACTTGTTCTTTTAATACATAAAAAGTCATAAAAGTCTCACCAGGTCCTGCGAGGACACTAGGGGACGCCCTGCTCCACTCAACTGGCCGTTCAAGCCAAAGACATACTGTATATACATACGCCAACGTTGGCATACGATCCAGAGGTCAATGAGGAAACTCCGACACTCAGACGACCAATCGTGTAACTTCATCACTCAGTGACAGACTTTTAGGGTTGTAGGGCTGGCCGTCTGCGGTCCAGCCAAAAAGACAGAGAAAACAAGAGACATAAATAAATAACCCTCAAATACTCAACATGATTTACTGTGGAGACGGACGCTCTTAGTTTCACTTTCCTCCTCTGCATTTCATTCATTACATCCAACGTGCAGTAAATGTCGTCACAGTGAGATTAAACCTAATGTTTATTATTTTCCATCGTGTTTTTTAGATGAAACGGACGACACACTGAACGGCAGACTGCAGAGTGTGTTTACTACTGCGACCACCAACAGCCCTCGTCACATGTCATGTTGCTTTTTCATACATCAGAGGACTAATTTGCTGAGTCTTCACAGGTCTTTAGACCGTAGTGGAAACAGACAACAGTGGACTGAAGGAACCTTTTAGTTCCTTAAAAGTAGTAGGACTAAAAAGTCCCAGGAACTTTTGGTGGAAACCCGGCTTTTGTTATTGGTGCTGTTAAATAAAAACATGTCCACACAACGAGTTATGAACATATTCTGCATTATTTGATGAGTGGATCAGTTTTAAATATTACAGGGAGGAAGGAACAGCCACAGTGAGCTGTTTAGATGAAGAGCTGCAGACGGACAGCTGAGGCTCCGCCTCCTCTGCTGTCAATCAAACATGTACACCGACTGAGAGAAAAAGGAGCATTTCTGATGCTTCCACTAAAACTAGACTGTTTAACCTTTACTGCTTTTTATTTACTTTATATTGATCACTTCAATATTGGCAATGAAAATAATAAGCACATTTTCTCTATTTTTAACTTTTGTCCTTCTCTTTCAGCAGATAGAGGTCTGCAGGAGGTTGTAGATGAACATAAGATCAGTCTGAGGAGGAGATGTGAATGTGTGACTGAAGGAACTGATGAAACAGGAAGTGGAACCCTCCTCAACAGGATCTACACTGAGCTCTACATCACAGAGGGACAGAGTGAAGAGGTTAATACCCAACATGAGGTGAGGCAGCTTGAGACAACTTCCAAGAAGAAGAGCCTCCATGACGCTCCAATCAAGTGCCAGGACATCTTTAAAGCCTTACCTGACCAACAGGGACACATCAGAGTCGTTCTGACGAACGGCGTCGCTGGCGTTGGAAAAACCTTCTCAGTGCAGAAGTTCACTCTGGACTGGGCAGAGGGCTTGGAAAACCAAGATGTCAGTCTGGTGGTTCTGCTCTCGTTCAGGGAGCTGAACTTGATCAGAGATGAGCAGTACAGTCTTCTCATGCTGCTCCATGTTTTCCATCCAACATTACAGAAGGTCACAGCAGAGAAGCTCGCTGTCTGTAAAGTTCTGTTCATCTTTGACGGCCTGGATGAAAGCAGACTTTCACTGGATTTCAAGAACAGTGAGGTTGTGTCTGATGTCACCCAGAAGTCATCAGTCAACGTGCTGTTGACAAACCTCATCCAGGGGAATCTGCTTCCCTCAGCTCTCGTCTGGATAACTTCCCGACCTGCAGCGGCCAATCAGATCCCTCCTGCATGTGTTGACAGGGCAACAGAAGTACGAGGCTTCACTGACGCCCAGAAGGAGGAGTACTTCAGGAGGAGAGTCAGTGATGAAGAGCTGTCCAGCAGAATCATCTCACACATCAAGACATCCAGGAGCCTCCACATCATGTGTCTAATCCCAGTCTTCTGCTGGATCACTGCTACAGTTCTGGACCACATGTTGACTACAGACCAGAGAGGAGAGCTGCCCAAGACCCTGACTGACATGTACTCACACTTCCTGTTGGTTCAGACAAAGAGGAAGAAGCAGAAGTATGGTGAGGAACATGAGACGAGTCCACAGGAGCTGACGGAGGCTGACGGGGAAGTTCTTCTGAAGCTGGGGAGGCTGGCGTTTGAACAGCTGGAGAAAGGAAACATCATGTTCTACCAAGAAGACCTGGAGCAGTGTGGTCTGGATGTCACAGAGGCCTCGGTGTACTCAGGAGTTTGTACAGAGATCTTCAAAAGAGAGTGTGTGATCTTCCAGAAAACAGTCTACTGCTTTGTTCACCTGAGCATTCAGGAGTTTCTGGCTGCAGTCTACATGTTCCACTGTTACACAAACAGCAACACAGAGGTACTGAAGGACTTCCTGGGAGAAGAATATGTTCATTCAACCCTGGATGACTTCCTGAGGAGAGCCATGGAGAAATCCCTGAGGAGTAAAAATGGCCACCTGGACCTGTTTGTTCGCTTCCTTCATGGCCTCTCTCTGGAGTCCAACCAGAGACTCTTAGGAGGTCTGCTGGGTCAGACAGACAACAGTCCAGAAATCATCCAGAGAGCCATCAACAACCTGAAGGAGAAGAACAAGGATGAAACCAGAACCTCTTGCAACATGTTGATGCGGAACATGGTTAATACAAAGAAGACCAAAACCTCTCCTGACAGAAGCATCAACATCTTCCACTGTCTGACGGAGATGAACGACCACTCGGTACATCAGGAGATCCAAGAGTTCCTGAAGTCAGAGAACAGATCAGAGAAGAGACTCTCAGAGATCCACTGCTCAGCTCTGGCCTACATGCTGCAGATGTCAGAGGAGGTTCTGGATGAGTTGGACCTGCAGAAGTACAACACATCAGACGAGGGACGACTGAGACTGATTCCAGCTGTGAGGAACTGCAGAAAAGCTCTGTAAGTCCAGATGTGATTAACTTTATAGATCAGTGTAGATTACTAGTTTAGTTCTTCAAATATACACACTATAAATTATTCTTAAAATATAATATTCTTATAAATGTTCCACGTGTTTATTACATAAATATGTATTTGTGTTTTGTCACAGATGTTCTTGAGCTGTTTCAAATGTTGAGTTCAAAATGTTTCAGTAGTTTGTGTTTCTAGCTGTCAAGTTAATGAACACTTATTCTATTTATTTCTAATAATTGTTACATTTGACAGTTTTTTCTTATTTATGTTTTGGGGTGATGGAGACGACATGTGAACCTGGTAAAACAAATGAAAAAAACAAAAGATCAGCTGTCTGGTGGAGTGCTGGGTCTAACCGGTGTAACGGCAGCAACAGAACGTTTGCTGATCCGGCGGGGAGTCGGGGCGGTCCTGGGATCAGAGTCCTGGTGCTGGGGTTTGCTTTCAATAGGCATTGCACCACATTACACCTTACCTCGTGTGTTTTTGGGCTCATCTCTTTCGTTGGCTTCAAATCCAAACTGTTGCCATGTTGATGTGGTTTTAGTTTTCTTTGAGACCAGCTCTGCCATGTCTCGTCTCATCACCCCAAAAAACACATGAACTTCCTAGTAAACAAACCTCTTCTTGTTTATACACCAACATTATATCATAATATTACGTTAATCACGTTGTCATATTGCTTATTAGTAATGCAATACAGGCTGGATTTAGCACTGTGACTCTGTCGGCACAGGTTGTTGATGTCGGCTACTTTTTAATTTGCCAGAACGTGTCGTTAGCATAAAGTCAAACCGGTTTAAGCTCGTACACCGGACCGGACCGGACCGGACCGGCAAAACCGAAAATCGACCCAACTCTAGCATTAGCCACCGTAAACTACTGGTCATACGAGACAAAGCTTGTCGTTGTAAAACCCCTGAGTGTGTTGAATCGAGCAATGGTGCATTTTATTGCTAATGAATTCAAGTTGTGTTCCATCATCTTGTTTTGAAGTCTTTCCTTTTATTCTGTTACTCACAGAAGGAAACTCTGGTGTTTCTCTCTCTTGTTGCTGTAGAGAAGAGTAGTAACAGGAAATACACAGCTTCCACCAATAACAGCAGTCTGATGAATATATAACAGCAGAATGGTAGAATTCAGACTTTTTAAGAGATCTTATACAAACCAAAGATCAATGTTCTGTTTTTAATGCTGATACACTGATATCATCTTTCTGATGTCATTATGTGGTAAATAATGTAACCTCATTGGTTCATTCATTGTGTTTGTGAGCTGAATACATTTGATGCTCAGAAAAGAGTGTTAATGACAAAACACCATGCAGTCATCAAAATATCTAGTTATATGAATGTTTAATTATGTACAGGTCTAATATTATAGCGATTTGCTCAATTTTCCCATTTATAGACGTGCACCTGAAAGCAGCATGTATCTAGCAAAGAGAGGTCATCTTTATCAACTGTATTATTATTACTTATTCACTGAGTTTTAAAAATGCTTTTCTAATCAAGAAGGCCTCATGCTAACTTTGTGGAGACAGACCTGGTATCAGATCACACTGACAGACTGGACATTAGGGAAGCCTCAATGTAACTACATGTTCTCTCTCTTCATCTGCAAGATTAAAGAAAAACAAAGATTAAAAGTCTGCAGGTTTGAGAGAGAGTGATGAGAATTATTGTTTCATGTCAAATAGTGAGATAAGATTAGCTGAACCACTGATGTCAGGAGTAAATGTTGATTAAAGAGGTTTATATCAAACTGTTTAGTCATCAAATGCATGAAGTAAATATAAACTGTCCTCTTTCATAATAACATTTTTTGTAATTTTTGTGTCATCACAGACTTTCTAACTGTGAACTCTCAGATAATCACTGTGAAGTTGTGGCCTCAGCTCTGAAGTCCAACCCCTCCCATCTGAGAGAGCTGGACCTGGGTGGAAACTACAACCTGAAGGATTCAGGAGTGAAGCTGCTTTCTGCTGGACTGAAGAGTCCAAACTGTAGACTGGAGACTCTGAGGTCAGTTCACTGACTGTAGTTTATGTAGTTTGTACACACACTCTCTACACACTGGCTCTGCTCCAGATGGCTCTAGAGAGGGACTTTCACGTTTTCACGTCGGCCATCGTAGCTCTCCAACAAGCTTGGCACACAGGAGAGGATTCAGTTGGTTGTAATCTCCTCACCTCACCACTAGATACCTCCAGATCCTACACACTGGACCTTTAACCACAGACCTTATTTCAGGCATCTAACTAAAAACCCATTGACTTCCAGACGAGGGAACAGGAAGTGCTAAAATGCTAATTCATTTCTGGGTTTTAGGACTCATTCCTGTAGCGCTCTATTTGAACATGTCTAAAGGTGCAGCACTCTTCAACAAACACGTATTGCACCAACTTAAAGGCACACAAGTGATGATTATGAATGACATCATCTAATCAGAGGTCTCTATGGTTCTAAGTTATTCCCACGTTCTTTTTGACAGCAGATCTAATTGTGATCTGTTTTCATGTCAGCATTTATCTGAATACAATACTCACATGTTCATATGTACATTCAAAGAGTTATTGATGTCTGTCATCATTCCTTCTGTCTGTGAAGCAACCCCCGTATAACCTGAGTGTTACGAGATGAGGACTAAATCCACAGTCTTGTTCTGTGTAAAATGACCTGTAAAGTTGATCTTAAACTAATCATAGGCTTCAGCAGTCTGAGTTAGATGTATTAGGGCTGGGTGACTTGGAGAAAATCAAATATCATAATATCTTTTTGTGTAAATGACCAATAATAGAACAGCTAGAACAGTCTGGTAAGTTCAGAGAATGACATCACTTTACTGTAATGTAGCCTTTAAAACCAGGAAGAGATGACACTTACAACACAACACGATATTACTAGGGCTGTCAATCCATTCAAATATTTAATCACGATTAATCGCAAATTATTCACAATTTTTGTATCTCTTCTAAATGAACCTTAAGGGGAGATCTGTCAAGTATTTAATATTCTTATCAACATGGGAGTGGACAAATATGATTTATGTAAATGTATGTATATATTTATTATTGTAAATCAATTAAGACACAAAACAATGACAGATATTGTCCAGAAACCCTCACAGGTACTGCATTTAGCATAAAACAATATGCTCCAATCATAACATGGTAAACTGCAGCCCAACAGGAAACAACAGCTGTCAGTGTGTCAGTGTGCTGACTTGACTATGACTTGCCTCAAACTGCATGTGATTATCATAAAGTGGGCATGTCTGTAAAGGGGAGACTCGTGGGTACCCATAGAACCCATTTTCATTCACATATCTGGAGGTCAGAGGTCAAGAGACCCCTTTGAAGATGGACATTTTTCCTCGCCAAATTTTAGAGTAAGTTTGGAGCGTTATTTAACCTCCTTCCCGACGAGCTAGTTTGACATGGTTGGTACCGATGGATTCATCAGGTTTTCCAGTTTCCCATGATACCAGTATCTTCACTTTAGCTTTAAAACTGAGCCGCTATAACCTCCGGAAGATCGATTGCATTAATGCGTTAAAGAAAATAGTGGCGTAAAAACGATTAACTTTGACAACCCTAGATATTAGGATATCCAAAATCTAAGACGATATCTAGTCTCATATCACGATATGGATATAATATGGATATATTGCCCAGCCTTAGTATGTATCCAGTCAGTATGTTGTGTTTTACAGTTTCCTTGTTGAGCTGCAGGAGGAATAGTAACTCAAAGAGGGAATTTGGTACTAAACAGTGTGTAACTTTGATTTGTCGACTCAGACTGCTGAATCTTCATATTAGTTTCACTTGAACTTGTGAAGTCATTTCTTACAGTGTAGTTGTGTTATGAAGGGACCACTTCACAGGAGGAATGATTACTGCCACCAATAACTCTTTTAATGTACATATGACATGTGGCTGTTGTTTACAGACACACTTGAACAAATGTGGACCTTTCCTGTAAATGACATAAACCTGCTAGGCTGGCAGATACAGTGAGAAGAAGGCCATGTAATAAATGAAGTAATGAAGTCCAACAAGTCTGATTTGATATTGATCCTCTAATTCTAGACTTGACAGAGATCAGCAGCATGTTATTGATGTGTGTTGACATGAACAGGTGTATGAATGTTGTGGTGACATTTGGATGATGTCTGTAGAAGGCTGACATTATGATGATCCACAATAACACAATGACAAAGTCACTCTACTCATTTTAGGGAAAAGATCATTGATTAGGACATAGTGATGTTGAGCTACACATTTAAAACCTGAACACATCTGACTGGATTATAAAGTGATTTTTATCTTTATCATTTATTCTTTATTCAGATTGAAGGGCTGCAGGTTGTCAGAGATCAGCTGTGCTTCTCTGGCCTCAGCTCTGAAGTCCAACCCCTCCCATCTGAGAGAGCTGGATCTGAGCGTCAATGACCTGCAGGATTCAGGAGTGAAGCTCCTGTGTGGTTTTCTGGAGAGTCCACACTGTAGACTGGAGACTCTGAGGTCAGTTCACTGACTCTCTGTTACTATTAGAGATCTTATATGTTGAATTAACAATTGAACCTGATTTATGTACAAACATAACTTACATCCATAAAGTTGTTAATGTCCTTTTCTTCATATTTTCATGTTTCTTGAACTAAATCTAGTCTGCAGTCACAAAAGACTTGTGTTTCTTAAAGAAAGTGTAGAAAATGTCCACTGTTAGTTGTTAAAGTAAATGAATGTTTATCATTGTTGGTAAATGGTCACATTTGGATACAGAAGATCCTCTGAACTAATATTCAGGGTTCCTACGCAGTATGGAGAAGTATGGAATTTGATTTTAGTCATTTCCAGGTCTGGATGAGTATGGAAAAAAGAAAAGAGAGAATGGAAAAACATGTCCGTTTCCAGACTGTTGCCCCTATTCTGCTTTCTAAGATATCAAATTCAGAATTTCTAAAATAAATAGATCATACAAGCAGAGTGTTTTTCATGGTGTTTAGAGCAGCCGGTGCAGCCACAATGTTTACTACTGTGTGAGAGAGCGCGGGCCAGAGAGAGCTTGATGTCGTTGAAAGCAGCACAGGAAGTAGGCTCTGACTGAACGCACACTCCTACAGAGCTGCCTCTACGCCTGAACGTCACAGCCAGGGCCGGCGCCTCCATAGAGGCCGACTAGGCAACCGCCTAGGGCGGCACTTTGGCAGCCAAATATGGGCCAACTATTCATCATGAGCAACATAACAATAATAATATAATAATAAAAAGTAACCGGTAACTGCAGGCAGACGGCACAGAGCAGAACGCTGCCTGTCAGACTGGGACAATCTAATACTTTACATATTGAGGGGGGGGACGAGCGGCCCCTCCTAATTTGGACTGATCCTCGTTCTGGCTGAAATCTGATTGGCTCAGTCATTTACATCATGAACGTGATGAACTGTGACCAGTGTTCCAGCTGGCCGGTCTTGTTTTGATTCAGTGGTGACGTGCTGATACAAACTGAGGAGGTGTCATCCACGATGAAGAGTCTTGAAGGTCTTCATCATCATCATCACATTCTCTTTATACCACTAAAACTCTATTAGTGGTAAAATTACTAACCCACAATGTTTCGTCTCGCGCCCTCCGGCAGCTCACATAAGACACCTCTCCCTCTCAAAGTCCTGGGATGGGTTTGTGTCCCAGTCTGTCCCTGGTGCTAATAGAGGGGCGGCATCATTGTGATTCACCTAGAGCAGGATGTTTGACAGCAGAACGTCGTCCAGCTTTCTCTGTAGGACTGTAGACTGAACGACCACGATGAGTAAAGTGTTCTGAGGGCTGGCTTGATGATCCCAAACACAAAGCCTGGTTGGTTAACAATTCCAAATGGAAAAGAGAGCTGGATGCAAACTTTGAGGAAAATGGTTTGACATCTCAACCATGGTGGGGGGGGGGGGCTGTAGTCTTGTAACAGCATCCTCTGAACCCCGAGTCACAAAGTCAAATATGGTCTGAAATCTACAGAGAAGTCTGAAAAAGTCCTGAATGTAAAATGTAAAATGTGTAGGAACCCTGAATATTTGTTCTGAATTGATCAAGTTTACTTCATGAAGTAGAAATATTTCTCTGGTTTCTGATTGTTTCAACATGTTCCACAAATAATGTCTGATCATCGATATTGATCCTTCAGCACACACACATAGATGAACACAGAGATCAGCAGCATGTTATTGATGTGTGTTGACATGAACAGGTGTATGAATGTTGTGGTGACATCTGGATGATGTCTGTAGAAGGCTGACATTATGATGATCCACAATAACACAATGACAAAGTCACTCTACTCATTTTAGGGAAAAGATCATTGATTAGGACATAGTGATGTTGAGCTACACATTTACAACCTGAACACATCTGACTGGATTATAAAGTGATTTTTATCTTCATCATTTATTCTTTATTTAGATTGGGGAACTGCTGGTTGTCAGAGATCAGCTGTGCTTCTCTGGTCTCAGCTCTGAAGTCCAACCCCTCCCATCTGAGAGAGCTGAATCTGGGCACCAACATCAACCTGGAGGATTCAGGAGTGAAGGTCCTGTGTGGTTTTCTGGAGAGTCCACACTGTAGACTGGAGACTCTGAGGTCAGTTCACTGACTCTCTGTTACTATTAGAGATCTTATATGTTGAATTAACAATTGAACCTGATTCATGTAGAAACATAACTTACATCCATAAAGTTGTTAATGTCCTTTTCTTCATATTTTCATGTTTCTTGAACTAAATCTAGTCTGCAGTCACAAAAGACTTGTGTTTCTTAAAGAAAGTGTAGAAAATGTCCACTGTTAGTTGTTAAAGTAAATGAATGTTTATCATTGTTGGTAAATGGTCACATCTGGATACAGAAGATCCTCTCAACTAATATTCAGGGTTCCTACGCAGTATGGAGAAGTATGGAATTTGATTTTAGTCATTTCCAGGTCTGGATGAGTATGGAAAAAAGAAAAGAGAGAATGGAAAACCATGTCTGTTTCCAGACTGTTGCCCCTATTCTGCTTTCTAAGATATCAAATTCAGAATTTCTAAAATAAATAGATCATACAAGCAGAGTGTTTTTCATGGTGTTTAGAGCAGCCGGTGCAGCCACAATGTTTACTACTGTGTGAGAGAGCGCGGGCCAGAGAGAGCTTGATGTCGTTGAAAGCAACACAGGAAGTAGGCTCTGACTGAACGCACACTCCTACAGAGCTGCCTCTACGCCTGTACGTCACAGCCAGGGCCGGCACCTCCATAGAGGCCAACTAGGCAACCGCCTATGGCGGCACTTTGGCAGCCAAATATGGGCCAACTATTCATCATGAGCAACATAACAATAATAATATAATAATAAAAAGTAACCGGTAACTGCAGGCAGACGGCACAGAGCAGAACGCTGCCTGTCAGACTGGGACAATCTAATACTTTACATATTGAGGGGGGGACGAGCGGCCCCTTCTAATTTGGACTGATCCTCGTTTTGGCTGAAATCTGATTGGATCAGTCATTTACATCATGAACGTGATGAACTGTGACCAGTGTTCCAGCTGGCCAGTCTGGTTTTGATTGTAGTCTTGTAACAGCGTCCTCTGAACCCCGAGTCACAAAGTCAAATATGGTCTGAAAAATCTACAGAGAAGTCTGGAAAAGTCTGGAATGTAAAATGTAAAATGTGTAGGAACCCTGAATATTTGTTCTGAATTGATCAAGTTTACTTCATGAAGTAGAAATATTTCTCTGGTTTCTGATTGTTTCAACATGTTCCACAAATAATGTCTGATCATCGATATTGATCCTTCAGCACACACACATAGATGAACACCGAGATCAGCAGCATGTTACTGATGTGTGTTGACATGAACAGGTGTATGAATGTTGTGGTGACATTTGGATGATGTCTGTTGAAGGCTGACATTATGATGATCCACAATAACACAATGACAAAGTCACTCTACTCATTTTAGGGAAAAGATCATTGATTAGGACATAGTGATGTTGAGCTACACATTTAAAACCTGAACACATCTGACTGGATTATAAAGTGATTTTTATCTTCATCATTTATTCTTTATTCAGATTGAATTGCTGCAATTTGTCAGAGATCAGCTGTGCTTCTCTGGCCTCAGCTCTGAAGTCCAACCCCTCCCATCTGAGAGAGCTGGAGCTGAGTCACAACGACCTGGAGGATTCAGGAGTGAAGCTGCTTTCTGCTGGACTGAAGAGTCCAAACTGTAGACTGGAGACTCTGAGGTCAGTTCACTGACTGTAGTTTGTGTAGTTTGTACACACACTCTCTACACACTGGCTCTGCTCCAGATGGCTCTAGAGAGGGACATTCACGTTTTCACGTCGGCCATTGTAGCTCTCCAACACGCTTGGCACACAGGAGAGGCTTCAGTTGGTTGTAATCTCCTCACCTCACCACTAGATACCTCCAGATCCTACACACTGGACCTTTAACACAGACCTTATTTCAGCCATCTAACTAAAAACCCATTGACTTCCAGACGAGGGAACAGGAAGTGCTAAAATGCTAACTCATTTCTGAGTTTTAGGACTCATTCCTGTAGCGCTCTATTTGAACATGTCTAAAGGTGCAGCACTCTTCAACAAACACGTATTGCACCAACTTAAAGGCACACAAGTGATGATTATGAACGACACCATCTAATCAGAGGTCTCTATGGTTCTAAGTTATTCCCATGTTCTTTTTGACAGCAGATCTAACTGTGATCTGTTTTCATGTCAGCATTGTCTAATTATTTGAAGCAAAAACCAAATAAATATTCTGCATCTGTAACCTTTTTGCAGGTTCATATTTTGTTCAAGTCTATCTGAATACAATACTCACATGTTCATATGTACATTCAAAGAGTTATTGATGTCTGTCATCATTCCTTCTGTCTGTGAAGCAACCCCCGTATAACCTGAGTGTTACGAGATGAGGACTAAATCCACAGTCTTGTTCTGTGTAAAATGACCTGTAAAGTTGATCTTAAACTAATCAGAGGCTTCAGCAGTCTGAGTTAGATGTATTAGGGCTGGGTGACTTGGAGAAAATCAAATATCACAATATTTTTTTGTGTAAATGACCAATAATAGAACAGCTAGAACAGTCTGGTAAGTTCAGAGAATGACATCACTTTACTGTAATGTAGCCTTTAAAACCAGGAAGAGATGACACTTACAACATAACACGATATTACTAGGGCTGTCAATCCATTAAAATATTTAATCACGATTAATCGCAAATTATTCACAATTTTTGTATCAGTTCTAAATGAACCTTAAAGGGAGATCTGTCAAGTATTTAATATTCTTATCAACATGGGAGTGGACAAATATGATTTATGTAAATGTATGTATATATTTATTATTGTAAATCAATTAAGACACAAAACAATGACAGATATTGTCCAGAAACCCTCACAGGTACTGCATTTAGCATAAAACAATATGCTCCAATCATAACATGGCAAACTGCAGCCCAACAGGCAACAACAGCTGTCAGTGTGTCAGTGTGCTGACTTGACTATGACTTGCCCCAAACTGCATGTGAAACGATTAACTTTGACAACCCTAGATATTAGGATATCCAAAATCAAAGACGATATCTAGTCTCATATCACGATATGGATATAATATGGATATATTGCCCAGCCTTAGTATGTATCCAGTCAGTATGTTGTGTTTGACAGTTTCCTTGTTGAGCTGCAGGAGGAATAGTAACTCAAAGAGGGAATTTGGTACTAAACAGTCTGTAACTTTGATTTGTCGACTCAGACTGCTGAATCTTCATATTAGTTTCACTTGAACTTGTGAAGTCATTTCTTACAGTGTAGTTGTGTTATGAAGGGACCACTTCACAGGAGGAATGATTACTGCCACCAATAACTCTTTTAATGTACATATGACATGTGGCTGTTGTTTACAGACACACTTGAACAAATGTGGACCTTTCCTGTAAATGACATAAACCTGCTAGGCTAGCAGATACAGTGAGAAGAAGGCCATGTAATAAATGAAGTAATGAAGTCCAACAAGTCTGATTTGATATTGATCCTCTAATTCCAGACTTGACTGAGATCAGCAGCATGTTATTGATGTGTGTTGACATGAACAGGTGTATGAATGTTGTGGTGACATTTGGATGATGTCTGTAGAAGGCTGACATTATGATGATCTACAATAACACAATGACAAAGTCACTCTACTCATTTTAGGGAAAAGATCATTGATTAGGACATAGTGATGTTGAGCTACACATTTAAAACCTGAACACATCTGATTGGATTATAAAGTGATTTTTATCTTCATCATTTATTCTTTATTCAGATTGAGGAACTGCAGTTTGTCAGAGATCAGCTGTGCTTCTCTGGCCTCAGCTCTGAAGTCCAACCCCTCCCATCTGAGAGAGCTGGGTCTGAGAGACAACATCAATCTGCAGGATTCAGGAGTGAAGGTCCTGTGTGGTTTTCTGGAGAATCCACAATGTAGACTGGAGACTCTGGGGTCAGTTCACTGACTCTCTGTTACTATTAGAGATCTTATATGTTGAATTAACAATTGAACCTGATTTATGTACAAACATAACTTACATCCATAAAGTTATTAATGTTCTTTTCTTCATATTTTCATGTTTCTTAAACTAAATCTAGTCTGCACTCACAAAAGACTTGTGTTTCTTAAAGAAAGTGTAGAAAATGTCCACTGTTAGTTGTTAAAGTAAATGAATGTTTATCATTGTTGGTAAATGGTCACATCTGGATACAGAAGATCCTCTCAACTAATATTCAGGGTTCCTACGCAGTATGGAGAAGTATGGAATTTGATTTTAGTCATTTCCAGGTCTGGATGAGTATGGAAAAAAGAAAAGAGAGAATGGAAAAACATGTCTGTTTCCAGACTGTTGTCCCTATTCTGCTTTCTAAGATATCAAATTCAGAATTTCTAAAATAAATAGATCATACAAGCAGAGTGTTTTTCATGGTGTTTGGAGCAGCCGGTGCAGCCACAATGTTTACTACTGTGTGAGAGAGCGCGGGCCAGAGAGAGCTTGATGTCGTTGAAAGCAGCACAGGAAGTAGGCTCTGACTGAACGCACACTCCTACAGAGCTGCCTCTACGCCTGTACGTCACAGCCAGGGCCGGCGCCTCCATAGAGGCCGACTAGGCAACCGCCTAGGGCGGCACTTTGGCCGCCAAATGTGGGCCAACTATTCATCATGAGCAACATAACAATAATTATATAATAATAAAAAGTAACCGGTAACTGCAGGCAGACGGCACAGAGTAGAACGCTGCCTGTCAGACTGGGACAATCTAATACTTTACATATTGAGGGGGGGGGACGAGCGGCCCCTCCTAATTTGGACTGATCCTCGTTCTGGCTGAAATGTGATTGGCTCAGTCATTTACATCATGAACGTGATGAACTGTGACCAGTGTTCCAGCTGGCCGGTCTGGTTTTGATTCAGTGATGACGTGCTGATACAAACTGAGGAGGTGTCATCCACGATGAAGAGTCTTGAAGGTCTTCATCATCATCATCACATTCTCTTTATACCACTAAAACTCTATTAGTGGTAAAATTACTAACCCACAATGTTTCGTCTCGCGCCCTCCGGCCGCTCACATAAGACACCTCTCCGTCTCAAAGTCCTGGGATGGGTTTGTGTCCCAGTCTGTCCCTGGTGCTAATAGAGGGACGGCATCATTGTGATTCACCTAGAGCAGGATGTTTGACAGCAGAACGTCGTCCAGCTTTCTCTGTAGGACTGTAGACTGAACGACCACGATGAGTAAAGTGTTCTGAGGGCTGGCTTGATGATCCCAAACACAAAGCCTGGTTGGTTAACAATTACAAATGGAAAAGAGAGCTGGATGCAAACTTTAAGGAAAATGGTTTGACATCTCAACCATGGTGGGGGGGGTGGGGGGGTGGGGGGTGGGGGGGGGGGGTGGGGGTGTAGTCTTGTAACAGCGTCCTCTGAACCCCGAGTCACAAAGTCAAATATGGTCTGAAAAATCTACAGAGAAGTCTGGAAAAGTCTGGAATGTAAAATGTAAAATGTGTAGGAACCCTGAATATTTGTTCTGAATTGATCAAGTTTACTTCATGAAGTAGAAATATTTCTCTGGTTTCTGATTGTTTCAACATGTTCCACAAATAATGTCTAATCATCGATATTGATCCTTCAGCACACACACATAGATGAACACCGAGATCAGCAGCATGTTATTGATGTGTGTTGACATGAACAGGTGTATGAATGTTGTGGTGACATTTGGATGATGTCTGTAGAAGGCTGACATTATGATGATCCACAATAACACAATGACAAAGTCACTCTACTCATTTTAGGGAAAAGATCATTGATTAGGACATAGTGATGTTGAGCTACACATTTAAAACCTGAACACATCTGACTGGATTATAAAGTGATTTTTATCTTCATCATTTATTCTTTATTCAGATTGAGTCGCTGCAGGTTGTCAGAGATCAGCTGTGCTTCTCTGGCCTCAGCTCTGAAGTCCAACCCCTCCCATCTGAGAGAGCTGGATCTGAGTGACAACAACCTGCAGGATTCAGGAGTGAAGGTCCTGTGTGGTTTTCTGGAGAGTCCACACTGTAGACTGGAGACTCTGAGGTCAGTAGAGGGTCGGAGTCGGTCCATGCTGGTTTCAGCAGTATTGTTGTGATGTGTTTCCTCCGTTAAGCTGTGAGAGGAGAACAGTGACACACAGAGAGAGAACAGTCAACCAATCAGATCAGCCAGATGCTTGTTGTGATCATGTGTTAGAGTCGATGTGAAGAAGATGTTGTTGTGTTCGTGTCTCCAGGAAATAAAGCTGGATTACAGCTGACAGCATCACATCATGTATAGAGACAGTGGTCCTCATCCATCAAACTGTCGTACCATCAAATCTGATCAGAAAGTGTGTTCTCTCATTGAGAGATAGAACCATCATAGAACCATTATTACATTTAGTAACCATGTGGTCTTTATAAAGACCAGAACCTCTGCTGAAGTCCAGTAATCACAGCTGAGGTTTTACTGTTCAGTCTGTGTATGAACATGTGGGACCTTTAAAGAGGACCTATCAGGCTGATGTTCAGGTTCATACTTGTATTTTAGGTTTCTACTAGAACATGTTTACATGCTTTAATGTTCAAAAAACACTTTACTTTTCTTCTAGCGGCTGTGCTGCAGCACCTCTTTACACCCTCTGTCTGAAACGCTCTGTTTGATCTCCTTGTCCAAAAAGACTCCATATTTAGTCGGGCTGTCAAAGTTAACGCAATAATAACGATTTAACGCTAGTTTGTTTTAACACCACTAATTACTTTAACGCAACTTGCGATTTTTAGGTTGTAAAATGTGCGATTAATTTGAGATTAATCACGATTAACTATGGACAATCATGCGATTAATCACGACTAAATATTTGAATGGATTGACAGCCCTAATATTTACATATTTGTCATGTAATATTTCAAAGTAGATGAAACATTGAAATGTGACTGAAACCAACCTAGCAGCAGTAAATCCATCATTAAAGTGAGCAGTGAAAAGCTCTCTGTTTCTGCAGTAATGATGCTCTCAGGACTCTCAGCAGTTTATTTCCACTGTGTGGATCATAAGATAATATTACACAGAGACAAAGAATTTGAACACATAATCCAGGCTAAAAGCAACACAGTTTAAACTGACACATGCAGAAAGGTCACCGACTGTGTGAATGTGTAAATGAACAGACTTGTAATATCACTGCCCCGTCTAGAGCACCAGAGATCTGACTAGAACTACTTTGTGTACTCTGCTGAGTTAATGTGATCACATGTATTGTTATGACCTGTATGACAATAATGTAGCCTTCTTCTCTCAGCTGCAAACCCAGCGGTGTGAAACGGACATAAATGACATTTATATAACCACAATAACACAAAATCAGTACATGATCTCTTATCATATATTCATATATGATATTCATATAGTCACTCATCTGAATCAGCTTCTTGAGCCGTATGTTGCAGTGAGACACGTCAGAGTCGTGCTCCTACAGTCCCTCAGACTGAATGTGTTGCCTTGGTTACTTTGCTACCAATACTTTTATGTATGCTGTGGGTGATTAGAAGATGTGAAAGTAAGCCTGCTTACCGCTGTGAATTATGTTTATAGATTTATTATTTACTTTCTCCTAAGTCTGTTTCACACCGCCGGGGTTGGAGCTGAAAGAATAAGACTAAAGTATTGTAATGGACACAGGGACAGTCACATGACCACAGGGACAGTCACATGACCACGGGGACAGTCACATGACCACGGGGACAATCACATGACCACAGAAACAGTCACATGACCACGGGGAGAGTCACAGGGACAGTCACAGGGACAGTCACATGACCACAGGGACAGTCACAGGGACAGTCACAGGGACAGTCACATGACCACGAGGAGAGTCACAGGGACAGTCACATGACCACGGGGACAATCACATGACCACAGGGACAGTCACATGACCACAGGGACAGTCACAGGGACAGTCACATGACCACAGGGACAGTCACAGAAACAGTCACATGACCACGGGGAGAGTCACAGGGACAGTCACAGGGACAGTCACATGACCACAGGGACAGTCACAGGGACAATCACATGACCACGAGGAGAGTCACAGGGACAGTCACATGACCACGGGGACAATCACATGACCACAGGGACAGTCACATGACCACAGGGACAGTCACAGAAACAGTCACATGACCACGGGGAGAGTCACAGGGACAGTCACAGGGACAGTCACATGACCACAGGGACAGTCACAGGGACAGTCACATGACCACAGGGACAGTCACAGAAACAGTCACATGACTACAGGGACAGTCACATGACCACAGGGATGACCACAGGGACAGTCACATGACCACAGGGACAGTCACAGGGACAGTCACATGACCACGGGGACAGTCACAGAAACAGTCACATGACTACAGGGACAGTCACATGACCACAGGGATGACCACAGGGACAGTCGCATGACCATGGGGACAATCACATGACCACAGGGACAGTCACATGACTACAGGGACAGTCACATGACATTAAATACTTGTAAAGAAATATTCCTCACTCTGGGTAAAAAGAGGTTTTCTGCTGCAGGCTGTGAAAGAATCTGAGAGATCGTTTTGTTAAAGATAAAAAGGTCTGATGTAAAGAGCAGCGACCCGAGGGGAAGCACCGAGAGACAGGAAGTAGTTTAGACTTGGAGGTCAGGAGGTCACAGTAATAATTACAGTACACAGATGTAATGTTTGGCGGTACGTACATCGGTGTTTACTATTGTTGCCAGGCAACCTACTCTCCTCTCCGGTACCACTCGTTGACTTCTTGCTGATCCACTTGATATCTTGTTTGTACGCCTCCTGGCGTTTCGGAGCATACTGCAGCGAACAACGCTCTGAGCATAAACGCCTCTGTGTATGCTCGTAGCGTGCTCGCCATCTCCGCAGGCCCTCGCCACGGCGTCTCACGTCAGTATAAACAAAGCTTAAGAGTTGCTAGTGCAGCAACAAGGATGAGAACCCTCACAGCCAAATTACCAGAGGTCCTTCTACTGGGATTCAAGGTATCTCTACTGGGAACCGAGCCTTGGGTTCCTGCTCTGTTGGGTGAGAACTGTCACTCTGCAGAGGAAGCTTCACCTGGCACAAGAAATCAGGGATTTCTCCCACTGAGTGCAGTTTCTCCTCTTTTTCATGTGTAAATGTGTAATTGTTATTGTCACACAGTACATTGAACACAGCACAGCACCCAGTGATGTTACCTTCTGCATCTACCCATCCTAGTATTAGGGGCAGTGGGCAGCCCGGGGAGCAGTTTGGGGGTCCGGGGCCCCCCGACAGGAACCGGGGACCCTCCGGTTCCAGAGCCGTCAGACTGAGCTACCCCCCCCACATCCTATGTTTCTTTTCTTCTCTGCATTCTTTCCTTCTTCCACAAACAATAAAAGGCAACCTGATAATGCAAAGCTACATTTACCTACATAGGCACAGAACATGATTGTCAGCAGTCAGTTGTAGTCTTCATGGTGCAGATATGATGATAAGCATTTAATTCTGATAGATTGATGCTAATTCAAAGAACGGACAATTATTTTAAACTTGTTCTATAACTTTTGGGTCTGTGTTGATCTCTACAGGATCGGCCACATGGAGGTCTACAGAGCTGCCAGACCCAAAGAATGTGAGTATTGAAACAACTTCGCCCATTCATCAAACTATTGTACATTCACATCTGATCTTAAAATGAGAATGTCCTCATTGTACAACAAAACTGTTACTCAGTTCCATCTTTGTTCCAGCTGTTAAGATCACGTCTATTTGAACAATATTCATCAATATTCTCTTTCACTTTCAGGGGACTCAGATGTCAAACTGAATGTGGAAGAAAACCTACCGGAGGACGACAAAAAGGTGAGAAAGGAGCAGTTGTACGGTGTGAAATCCTCCAGTTTAAACCATGGATGACTTTACTTGGACATTTATCAAGGATCTACCACTGAAGAACTGTAGTGTATTACACCTGCAGGCAGACATTCATTTAATAACTTAGACTGCATTCACCTGCAGAAGTTAATAGTGTGGAGTGAAGATCACTGAACTATCATTTATTTACTAAACTTGGCCTCGGAGCTCTCGTCACTGGCAGGACCACCATCAGTCCAGGAGCTGGTGCTGGTGCTGGAGCTGGTGCATGCTGATTGTGTTTGCACATTTATTGAGACCCATGTTCTTGGTGTAGTTGTCCTTCTGTGTAGTCTTCTCTAACACACCTCACACTGTCACTCCATTGAAGTCATTTCCTCTCTGACTCATACAGGGTGCTTGAGTTGAGTATTGACAGTGTGGCTCTAGTATTTCATCACTTTATTAAACACTAAGACAAGTTGGTATTTCTATTAAAATAACTAATTCTGTGCCTTTTTTAACTCCAGGCTCCAACATCCTTCTCACCTGAGCAGACAGCTGGATATTCATACAGGTAATCGTATAAACTCTATTTTAGTCTGATTATGACTCTAACTTCTTCATATTTGTGTAATATTATCATACGATCTGCTCACCGAGCTCTGATTGGTCAGTAGGAGGTGCTTTTATATATGAGTTGATCTCTTATCTGGAACATAACCTGCTCCGGAGCAGGTCCGCTGTTTGAGGAAAACCTGTCATGTCCATTTTCAAAGGGGTCCCTTGACCTCTGACCTCCAGATATGTGAATGAAAAATACATTTGCATAAAGCAGCATATTTGTCCACATCCATGTTGATAAGAATATAAAATATTTGACAAATCTCCCTTTAAGGTTCATTTTGAATAGATAAAGTTTGCATTCAAGAATAATTTGACTAGTTTATATGTGAATTTGCATATGCTTGATATATGGACATACATACCAGTAGTGTAATATTGTCTTTATTAATGTGGTGATATTGATTTTAACATTTCACCTAGCCCTGAAGGGTATTAAGTCTTATCTGTCAAGGTCTTAAAAAGCATTAAATTCAATTTCAAAAAGTATGCAGACATAAGTGATAACGTTCTTTTTAAAACAGGCTTTGCCTCTTAAAAAGGATTCTGTTTTTCCTTCAACAGGTTTGGGTTGAGGTGGCAGCAAACTAACTAACTCTGGGCTAGCATCCTGCCCAGGAGCAGGCCGTGGTTCAACCTCAACATCAGAAATTAGATTTCAACATGGAGCTGTTTGGCTCCAGTTTATAAGCACAGATAAAGATGTGGATGGTGGTGATATGCCCCACCAACTTTAAAGAAAGCATGTCATATCCCAACCAACCTCGTTTCCTTGCTGAGGCCTCGACTAAAAGAGAGAGACTAACAGGCCAATAAATGCTTGTTATATCAGTTTGGCCCTCTTTGTCCTACAGCTTCAGGTGTCCTGGTCCAGGTGTGTTCCAGTGTGCTTTGACTGGACTGGTGTTCGTCATGGCTCAGGAGGCGGAGCTACTGTACAGGACCGTCCAATGGGATGAGAGCTTCCTCCAATCAGCTGGCAAAATGGCTGCAGGGCCGCTGTTCAACATCAAGTGTTCTGAGGATGCTGCTCTCCGTCAGCTCCACCTCCAACACTGTGACACAAAGGAAGGTAAAGACATTGTTCAAAAGTAATGGTAAAATTGCAAAAATGTTTTTTAATGTGTACTTTGTTGGAATTAGCTGCATTAGGTGACGTGTAAATATATATATATAGTTGTAATGGATTTTATGCACAACAAAGGCCCTTGGCCTTGGAAGGAGGTAACTAGGTAAAGAATAGAGGTGAAGTGGCACATCCTCGGGATGCTCCAGAGTTAGAGGCAATAGATTGTGGCAAGTGGTAAGAAATTAATTGGGTAGATGAAACTGTTAGCATTAAAACAAAAGTTGAACAGCTCTTTGCTTTCACAGCATTGCTCCGTGATGGCCTGTTGTCTGTCGCTCACATCTCTGATGATGGAATGAGCATCTTGGAGCCGCTGGAGATTACAGACACTCATGTGGTTGTGAAGATCTCTCACCTCTCTGCCTTTGGCCTGATCTGGGATACGATTCGGAACCTCTTAGGGCCGATAAATGGCCAAGTCCTGCTGTTTCTCCGACCTCCCAAGATAAGACATCAAGTACTCCATGTCTTTCTGCTGAACAGCAACGTCGATGTAACCAAGGTAAAGCCATCTGTCATATGTGCTCATCATCAGCCAGAACTCAGCTATTTCCACAAAGATGATTCCTGTCAGTCACACATTGCTCCTTTTATTTATGAACCTCATGCTGTGGTAAGATTGTGCTTTCGTTTTTAGTTTTTCTTTCTGTGTTTTGCTCTCGGCGCTGCCTTTCTGTCTGCCATTGTCATTCGTGATCCTTCCACCAGGTGGTGTAAATAGTAAACAGTGGTCTAAAGGTACGGTGGCCATGAGAGCTCAACAAACTGCAACTTTTAAAAAACACAAGCAAGTACACTAAATTTAATTGTGTGTTTACATACAAATTAAGAAAACATCTTCACCAACGTGACAACAAATCCTGCAAATAGGGAAAAAAACAAATACAGAAACCTGCTGCAAGAAGCACAGACGACGAGGGAAACTGTTTCCAGGGGACACTAAAAAGTGATGCACACGGCTGCGACACACTTGTTGCATCAGTGGTGTTGAAAAGGAGGGACATGTTCTTCAGTGGTTGTCCTCCTACCCTCCAAGACAGATCAGCCTTTGTTAGAACTGACTGATGCCGGGTCCACACTACACATGAATCAGCTGAGTTTAGTCCTGATTCCTCCTGACCATCGTCAGCAAAGCCCTGATTGATTGATGCTTCTAAAGATGATCTTTCCAGATGTTCCTGTGTATCTTTGATTCTAGTTTCAAATCTGATCAACAAAAGATCTCACAAAGTTCCAGCCAGACAGCCTGTCTGGTTTAAAATGACTCATTACTGGCAGCAGGAAGAGAGACCATATCTCCCTGCACTGGTGTGTTGGCTTCTATTCACTGGTTACCAGTGAAGGACAGAGTTGGTTTTAAGGTTCTTTGATTTGTTTTTAAAGCTCTGCATGGACTGAAACCAGGTCCCCTATTCCACCTCCAGACCCCTCAGATCTGCTGACTCACCGCTCCCAGTTACAATCCCGGGCTGATTGGGCTCTTTAGGTTGTTGGTCCTGAATGGAGGAACAGTTTCCCCCTCACCATTACATCTCCCTCCTCCAGTGATAACTTCAAACCTATCTTAAGACCCGTCTCTTTCCTTTAGTCTGTCAGTAGTCACCTTGAAGACTGGTCACACTCTGTTTTTATTTATTTATTTGACTTCTGTGCAATGCTGTCATGTTTTGAGGATTTTAATCCAGAATTATTTATTCTACACTTTTATTAATTTACTTGCATCCTCTTAATTATTTCTATGTTTTATTTGATTCTAATTCTCATCGCTCTGTGAGGCACTTTGGTCATTTGTTGTTTTTAAGTGTACTCTATAAATACAATCGACAATATGAGCATTAACAGCATATTAAAAATGTTCTGTTTCTGAAGGTTGAGGCCCAACAAAGAGGTGCTACGTACATCCCGAACATTGCCAACTGTTTTCTCAACTTTGGTCAAAGTTACAGTGTCCACTGTGAACCTGGGAGCTTCAGAATACAACCTGATGTGAGTCAAGTCGCAGAATTATCATTAATATAATTTTGGCCGCATGTTGAAAATAGATTCACAATAAGAAAGTACCAGATAAACATTTTTAACAAGATTGAAAATGACGCAATGCTTCTGGTTTTCAGCGTGCACCATACCTCTCAAATTATGGACCAAATTACCATCCCACATTTGAAGTTCTCCTGACTACGATCCCAGACGAAGTGACTTTGATGGTCCGGAATCAAGAGAGGACAGAAGACGTCTGGAGATGTGATCTGCTTCAAGCAGGTAAAGATTACCTTTTTATTATTTTGATCAGTTTTGAGATCAGGATTATTTCTCATTCGCTACGAACACATTACATTACACTACTCTACCAACGCAAACATGTGGATACCTGACGGTACCATATTCTCACAGCAACATGAACATCTGGAATGAAGCTAAGTGGTGAGTGAGAGTGGTGTGAAAATGGTCCGCTTTGTTTCATGTACGTATCATAACAGCGGCTTGTATATCCTCCATCCTAGTTCTTCCTGTTTCCCTTTCTGAATGATGGATACAGACTACTGCCGCCTGCTGGTATGGAGAGTTATTTCCTCTCACCAGGAGCAGAACGTACGAGCTAACTGACTGTAGTCTTTGCAGTGTGTCCGAGTGCGACTTGTTGGCCAAAACAAATGCGACGTGAGGCGATGCAACAGTCGGCCGTCGTCGCCGCTAGTTCTCTGATGTGGTGTCGGTGCGTCCCCAGCTTATGGAAACAAGTTCTTCATCTATGTACACACACACACACTCAGACAGACAGACACACAGACAGACAGACACACACAGACAGACATACACACTCACATTCACACCTACGGGCAATTTAGAGTCGTCATACAACCTAACCTACAGAACATGTCTCTGAACTGAGGGAGGAAGCCGGAGAAAACCCACGCCAACACGGGGAGAACATGCACTCACCACAGAGAAGAATCATGAAACCAAAAAATATAAAATATGAATGTCTCCCTTTTGGTTTCTGGTTTTGAACACAGAACAACTGATTTACAGAGCAGACATGTTGCTGTACAGAAACATGACGTTTCATTTCAGTTGAACTGCTCTTTACAAGTGGTTGTTGTTTTTTTCCCTGGTTATCTCCCAGATCTAACAATGGAAATCCCTCAGAGGAACGTCCCAGCAGAGGACAGCGTCCCAGCAGAGGACAGTGTCCCAGCAGAGGACAGCGTCCCAGCAGAGGACAGCGTCCCAGCAGAGGACAACGTCTCACCAGAGGAGAGGCTGCGGTTGGTTCGAACAAAGTTTGTAAACGGGATGTCTGATCCTAATCTGAACAAGCTTCTGGATGAACTCCATCAACGTCGCGTTATAAGTGATGAAGAAATGGAGTCAATCAGAACAAAAACCAGGGCAGATAAAGCACGAGACCTGATCGACACGGCGCGAAGAAAGGGAACTGAAGCCAGCAGAGTTCTGATCGCTGCTCTCCGTAAGGATGATCCGTGGGTTTTCAGATCTTAGGCTGAAGCAAAAGCAAGAAGCTGTGGAGTGTGATGATGAATCTCTATAATATCTGGCTGTTTCAGAGACTCACATCACTTATTGTTGTCTTTAAATGATAAATTCCGTCGTGGAAGCCTGTGTGGACTTTCACTCTGAAGGTGATTCACTGAAGTTTTGGGGAAAAGTGAATTCATTTTCAATCTCTTGTGGTTTGGTCTCAAGATTTTATAATCATTTACTTGTGATAATTACTGATGCGTTGTCGGTGATGAAGACCTGCGATAGAGAGCTTCTGACATTTCTATATGTTTTGGGACCGTCCTTTTATTGCTAATTTTTGGAAATGATTAATTTAGTTTTCATTAGGGCTGTCTAAGTTAACGCGATAATAACGTGCTAATGCAAATTTGTTTTAATGCCACTAATTTCTTTAACGCAACTTGTGATTATTAGGTTGTAGCGGCTCGGTGTTAAAGCTAAAGTGAAGATACTGGTATCATAGTAAACTATAAAACCTGATGGATCCATCGGTACCAACCATGTCAGACTAGCTTGTCATGAAGGAGGTTAAATAACGCTCCAAACTTACGCTAAATTTTGGCGAGGAAAAACTGTCATGTCCATTTTCAAAGGGGTCCCTTGACCTCTGACCTCCAGATCAGTGAATGTAAATGGGTTCTATGGGTACCCACGAGTCTCCCCTTTACAGACATGCCCACTTTATGATAATCATATGCAGTTTGGGGCAAGTCATAGTCAAGTCAGCACACTGACACACTGACAGCTGTTGTTGCCTGTTGGGCTGCAGTTTGCCATGTTATGATTGGAGCATATTGTTTTATGCTAAATGCAGTGCCTGTGAGGGTTTCTGGATCAATATCTGTCATTGATTTGTGTTGTTAATTGATTTACAATAATAAATATATACATACATTTGCATAAAGCAGCATATTTGTCCACTTCCATGTTGATAAGAGGATTAAATACTTGACTAATCTCCTTTAAGGTACATTTTGAACAGATACAAAATGTGTGATTTGCTATTAAATATTTTAATGGATTGACGGCCCTATTATTGATTACTGATTCTCTGTCAGACCTGACTGTGTTGAGCTAAGATCTAAATCCATCTCTCTGTCTCTTACTGCTAATCAACGCAGGCTTCACAGCTGCAACAAAAGACCATTTTACAAATAGCAATAAGGGTAAGGATGGATATCATAACTGCCCTTGATAATCTATAGATCTGTGTTTGTTTGGTCATTTTATTCGTCAGTAGATCTTCTGTAACTTGAGCCTACAATAAAGATTTCATTGCAAAACAAATAAGTTTGGAAAAAAGGCGTCACACTGTGATGGAACCAAAGTGAAACTCATTGGATGGATGTTGAGCAGTGAAACTATTCCATTAAGAGATGGTGTCTGCAGACATGAACTAGAACAGACAGATGCTGTTATTAAATGAGACCTCAACTGAAACTCAGATAGGAGCTTTTTGTTGTGACAAAGACAGTTGTTCTAATGCAACAACTGTCATTAACAGTGTGAACAAAGACCTTTTAAAGGCAACGGAAAGATTCTGGCCTCTTATCTGGAACAGATGCTGCCTTCAAGTGAAACTGGTGAGCTCGTGTTTACAACACGGGAAGTCGTGTACACCATGTGCGTGGCGTTCAAGTGGTTAAGTGGTGAGAACGCCGCTGCTAAGCAACGGCAATGTTACCGTTGCTGTCGGCGTCCAGAAATCACCACAAATCGTATTTTCACTTATGAATCAATATTCTGTTACTGTAGTTTCTCTTTCTCCCCTCACATGTTCTCAGACTCATCTCGTAGTGTTCTGTTTAGCTGGAACATGAGAGAGTTTGTGACCCGGCAGCCATGTTGAGATCTGCTGAGGAAATTCCAAGCACCGCCCACCAGCCGGAGCTCAGCCAATAGGAACGCTCTCTCTCTCTCTGAAAGGACCTGTGATTGGTCAAAGTCTCCCGTCATGAGCTAGATGTTCTAAAGCCTGAAAACAGAGCCATGAGGAGGAGCAGAAGTCTAGTGATCTCTCAGAACACTTGCATTACAATATGCTGAAAGGTTATTATGGGATGTCTGCCCAGAGATGCCAAAAACATTGTTGCCTACTGAAGCTTTAAATTGACTTGAATTGTAAGTCGCTTTGGACAAAAGCATCTTCCAAATAAATGTCATGTTGTGTCTTAAGAAATAAAGCGGTTGCTTTATAAATAAAACAACCGGTTGCATTGGCCGACACACCGTCGTTACTGGTTTCCTTTCCACAGCTTCCACCGACAGAATCATCCCAGAGGAGAAGAAAACATCAGCAGTGAGCAGATAGTTCTGTTTACATGGAGATACAGAGCTAACATGCTATGAGACGGTGTGTAAACACAGAGAACATCAGGGTGGAAAATAGAAGATGTGAAACAGTAGTCAGTTCATTATTTCTGGTAAAAGACACCTGATAAACGTATGGAAGTAATCAGAGTAATGGTATATTAGTTACTGTAGGAGCTGTCTCTGTGTTACCATGACTACAGACCGGTTAACGTTACACTCACCGGAGCGTACCGGAGCTGAAAGACTTTCTCCTGTACCATGTCAACATAACTGCAGGTGGGATGATTAAACATGCTGTGAATAATTAATATTGTCATCTGTCTACTCAAATAAAGTTTGACTGTGAAACAGAAATGTGTTGTGTTGCTTACAGTCACTATTTACTACCTGTACTCTTCTACATGCATGACATCAAATCTATATAATATATAAATATCAGCTGTTGAAACAGTGTAATTACATAAAGCCTTTGTGAAAGAACATGTTATATTTAGATGATGGGAGTACATGAAGACTGTTCTGCTGGTTCTTGCAGACTAACAGAAGTAGGAGCAGACTTTGCTCATAGTTAGGAGGCGGATGAGAGAGTGACGCTCTGTGGGCGGGGTCACCTAGCTGGAGGTTCTCCTCTGGTTCTAACCGTTCCACCAGGAAACCCTTATATGGCTTGCAATTCGCCACCGACGTCACCAGTGTAAGGAAAAGCTGCGCAGCGATTTTTTAGACCCATTTTCGGACAGATGGAGCAGGAGAAAAAGAGAGAGGATGGTCTTTTATGATACTATGGTGTCCTGTAGACACACTGGGGACAGATATTGATGTTTAAAAGACATGGAAAAGTGCATTTTGCATAATAGGTGACCTTTAAGAAGAGATTTAAAGGAAGTGGGATACTGAGTTGAGATACTGAGGGGCCCGGACAGCAAAAGCCCGGTGATCTTTGTTGACAACTTTGGATTTTGGAACCATTAGTAAGAGTTCTGCCAGAGGATGTCAAGCATCGATCAGGCTCATAGGGAGTCAGCAAATCACAGAAATACTGTAGGCAGAATCTATAATAATACATCATCATTTATTATTATACACTGCTGCTAGTTTAATCTATAATAATACATCATTATTTATTATTATATACTGCTGCTAGTTTAATCTATAATAATACATCATTTATTATTATATACTACTGGTAGTTTAATCTATAATAATACATCATTTATTATTATATACTGCTGCTAGTTTAATCTATAATAAAACATAATTTATTATTTTATACTGCTGCTAGTTTAATCAATAATAAAACATCAACATTTATTAGTTGATTAGATTTTGTTTTAATAAAATAAATCTGTAAAGTAACTAAAGCTGTCAGATAAATGTAGTGGAGTAAAAAGTAGAATATTAGGAGAAGTAGAAAGTGGTATATGTAAGTATGTACAAGTATGTCAAAATTGTACTGGAGTAAATGTACTTAGTTACATTCCACCACTGATAATATAACATAATAGTGAGTCAACATGAAGTTGGGTCAGATTTGATCAGTTCTGATTCTGCTTGTTGATTCTTCTGATTATTGGAGTGAGAAAATCAAAGTGTGCTGTAAGCAGAAAGAAACCACCTTTATTTGCACAGATTCAGGCCTTCATAATAAGTCATTGATGATAAATGAGGCGTTGGATGAATGAATGAAAAGAAGTGTTTCCAAACAAATCACTGGATGGATACACTCCGTTTAATATTTTAAAATGGATTTATTTTGTGAATAGTTTCTTTCTGATAGATTTATGAAAGTGAGTTTCTGTCAGATACTATAGGGTATGAGATGTGATTAAACATATTTCGAATTGTTTTGTTTGGGATTTTGATTTCACTAAAGTCACAGCCACCAACTCAAAGTTGTGGGAGACGAGGTGTGGTAGGAGGAGGATTTGTTCAAATTCCTCTAATCAAGCAGATAATAGAGTTGGGGATGGCTTTAGTTATGGATTTAAATATGTCACGATTGCCAATTAAATTATATCTAAGACAGAAATTCTTAGAACGACATGATACAGCCACTACTATCAACTAAGTGTGTCACCGTGTCACACTGTTTACCATTGGCAGAGCATTTTGGCAGATCCTTCTTGGGCGCTCCCCACATAATGAGCTGTGCTGCTCATCCCACAAATGCATGATCCTTACAAGTTGGACATCATTGTGAAGGTAAATAAACAGGCTTTCCAACAATGTAAAATACAATGCCCATTAGCATTGTAACAACAGAGAAATAATCCACCAAACACAAGTTTCTGAACTTTTTTTCCCCAGTTTAGTTCTATATGTTAGCTGGCAAACTAAACTTAGCAAGCTATGTTCATTTTCATAGTTAAAGTGGTCTTTAGTTAACTAGACATATTCATCTGATTAGCTTTATCTAGCTAGTTGGGCTGAACATTTAAATATATATCAAGCTGTGACTTTTCTTACTAATATTGTGATTTAAATAGATTATTTTCTATAAATCAATCTCCTGTTTTTCTGCTGATGTGATGGTTTAATGTTACACAGTTACAGTGTTAGAAAGTACATTTACTCAAGTACACATTTTAGGTACTTTAGGAGTATTTTCCTTTCATGCCACTTTATACTTCTACTGCAGGACATTTCAGAGGGAGACGTTGTACTTTTTACTGCATTTATCTGCATTTACACTCTATATTTATCTGACAGCTTTAGTTACTTTATTAACATATAAAAATGTACAGCTGAAACGATTAGTCCATTAACTTATTAATTGATTGACTGAAATTAATTGGCGACTATTTTTGGTTGTTGAAGTCATTTTTTAATAAAAATCATTTCATGTTTCCAGCTTCACAAATGTGACGATTTGCTGCTTTTCCTTTTTAATCATTTTATTGTATATAAATCTATCTAATGATATGTCATAGTTTAACAGTCACAGGGGACGTGTTCTTTCTTTTAATACTTAAAGTACATTTTCCTAATTATACTTACATACTTTTACTTAAGTAACATTTTCAATGCAAGACTTTTACTTGTAACAGAGTATTTTTACAGTGTGGTATTAGTACTTTTACTGCAACACTGCACAGTTGTCAACACAATACATTTTTATTAATAATCACAAACTTGCTTTGGAAGTAACCTGAGGTAATTTATAACAAACAAATGACCATTTTAGCATTCAGTCATTCATATGATATTACATTAGTGGTTTACTTCATTAGTCAAAGATATTCCGTGTTTAAAGTAATCAGCTTGTTGAAGGTGAGACAGCTCAGTCTGTGTTCCACTTTAATGCTATATTTAGTTGGAACAGTTTGACTCTGATTATGCTGTCCTCACTCAAAGTTGTTGCAGGCAACGTGTTTTTCAGCTATACAGCCAGCTCAACAATATATTCTCCAGCATTGCATTCTCCAAGGAACAGACGAGTTGTTGTGTTTGGCAGGATTTAATGGAGGAAAATATGTAATATTGTAAAACTGAAAAAGAGCACAAAATACAAACATCAGATAAGTGTGCTTGTAAGTACTAAATAATATTTCTAATACATCAATAGAGAAAAGATCACTAGCATAACTAACAGGTGCATAAAAGTATGTTTACATATGAACCAATGCTTTAAACATCAATAAATCTCTATGTAGTTGAAAACAAACTAACCATCAAAATACTTTACTCAACCTAAGAAATGGTGACATAAACATGTTCACATAACTGATAATAGTGAATAACTTACAGATGAAGCCGGTTTTGTGGATTTATGGCACAGGATTAAGAAGATTATACACAGATGATTCCCTGAGCAAAAAGGAGCTTCCTGAACACCACTTCCTGTTATTCTTTGTTTACAATGACCTCACTTCCTCTTCAGTACAGCTATTTGCAGACGCCACTAGGGGGTGCCAAAGGACATACAAAGGGAACACTTTACACTGGTTCCAATACATCTCTTTTGTTAAAGTTTTCCTGCTGTTGATATCAGAGGTAAATCAGTGCCACCTGTGGATGAGCACTTGGCGAAAGCGTACCGGCTCTGGAACAACATCAAGAGGAAAGAAAGAGGATAAAACACACAATACTCACAATTAGTGTAAGATTGTAGATGTTAATACAGTTTAATGGCTCATGTGTTTCATCATATAGCCAACCTACCGACTGGTGTTTACATGATCGTGGGAACTATGGAAGTCTCCAGGTATTTAGGTTAATACTAACTATAAATATAACTATAAATTCTATAAAAGTGTATTATGAGTTTTACTGTTGCATGTTAAGACTTTTATTTGTCACACACTTGTAGATATGTGGCATCAATGGAAGACATCTGGAGGAAGAAGAGGAAGCGTATACAGACCAACTGAAGGACCATCTTCTCTTCACTGAAGCTCTGAGGTAGGATATGTTTTCTCTCAGTATCACCAGCTGCTGTGTTTAATGTTGATGGAACTGAGTTCACTTTAAAGGGTCAGATCATCACAGAATCTCTTTGGCAGACCTCCATTCAGTGCTTGAAGTGGAGACAAATAAGTGTCAGTACTCCCCTTATTCATATGTTACCGTGTGTAAGCCGCAATCTCTTTTGACTTATTCCTATTTATGTATGATTTTTAAGCATGTTATACTGTTTCAGTCATCATCAGCTGGGATTTTATTGCTATATTATTATACTTGGGGTTATGCATCTTCTATAGTTGGCCTATAATACTCCAATAATATTCCAAATGGAACATTATAGGGTTAAGGTGGTGTGTTTGTATATAGTGTTCATACTTACAGTGCTTTCCTGTGTTATTTGTAGCATTACTCTATAATATATTATAGGATGCCTATCCACCTTATTCCTAGTCCCCATGATGCCTTGCGTGAATTATGGGCACAACTTCCGTCGTGTCGCGTCACTGAGCCGGAACCGCTGTTTTCCAACGGTACGCTAATCCTCTCTCCATATTAAAACATCTAGTAAAACATGTGTGAACACCACCTCTTACAGCTCAAACAGGATCATGTGATCAAAGCATTGAGCTATTTTTTTAGTGTAATGCTGCCCATAAACTGCCTTACATTTAAACTGTACATAAAATAGTAAAAGTAACTGGCTGTCATTAAACAGACGCTACAATGCTGTATCCTCCCTACACATGAAATCATAGCTGACGTTCTCCTGGCTCTGCTATCAGTCCTTTTAAGGACCCGACGTCTCTCCTCCGCTGCTCTTTCGTAGCCCAACCACGAAGTAGGATACAGGTTTTCCTCCGCTGAGCACACTTACAGTGTTTTAGGTGGTCTCTTCAAGTTTAGGTTTCTCAGCCACATTCTTGTGGATTCCTCGTCTGTAGGTCGGCGATGGAAGCTGTACCGTCGGTCACAAGAACAATCCCTTCTTTGTTTTGGGGTGCATGTTCAACACACTGTTGTTGAAGCCACACATTTAGCTTTGTCTGGTTGTTGGTATGGGGATGCCCATCATATACTTCTATCACAATGTTCTAAACCCTTATACACTTTCACTATTTATTTTAATGAATTAATGAATTAATGTTTATTTCTGATTAATGAGGTCAAGGCCCAGTTACGTGTTGGTTAATCTTGTGTGACAAAGAGAATTTCCAAACAGATGAGTTAAAGCATAATGATTCAATTTATTCCGAACAATCAATGTTGCATAAGTAAAATAAAAGAGTTTACAGATATCTGGATCCAATCAACGTGTCCCTGACAACATACAGTGCATGGGTCAGTTCGCGAAGTCTGAACCCCGAGCTATCCCTGATCCAGCCTATTCATGGTTTACACAATATTAATATTCATGAGCTTATGGCACGTGATGTTTTTGCTGCATATCTTCTTCTTTGTTATCTCCTTCTGACTCCTTCCTCTTCTTGACCTTGCAAAATGAACAGCACCTGCCACCTCCCTTTCCTCGCAATCACTCCATTCACAACAAATCCAACAGTCAGGTTATTGTAAGCACTTTTGTACATAATAAATCCAACACCGGAGAGGTGATCTGAAAGGGTTAAAAAAAAGCATTTTTTCATTTCATCTCGACTTTATTATCCCCAAAGGAGAAATTTGTGTGTGCCTCCAGAGCAAAAGTACATTTACATACAACAACAAACAACATAAATACGGAAAACTTGTGCGTTATTGTGATTAGCGAGCTATGGAATTCATCACCGCTAAAACGCTGTGCCTTTTCAACACATTCTCACTCCCAACTCGTCAAATACTGATGCTTCGTCACCGGCACTATACGCTTCAAACTTGTTCCCAGGAAAGGTACAATTTCCGCTCGTTAAATGCATGTGTCTTTTCAAAATAAACTTCCGATGTAGGTTTACTTAGTTTTTTAGGTTTACTTGGGTAGGTGTAGGAAAAGATCAAAAATCTAAATAAGTATGTTTGTTACGTAACATAGGTAGGCTATGCTGCGTAAGTTAAGCACGTAAGTTACGTAACAAAACTATAGTAAAACTAGAATGGCACTCGGAGAGCGCAGACCTCCGCCTCCCTCTCCGCTCAGCTTGCACCATCATCCACGTGTATTTTGTTTATGTTGAGATCAGCTATACGTAGCGGAGCATCGTAAAACACTTCATTCAAACTGGACAGAAACAAAATAAAACTCACCTAACCCGTCGTTGTTACTCTTTCCAACAATCACCAAGTGTGCTTTGGTCCAACTCAACTGTAATTTCACAGAGTTTAATGTGAAAAAAACGCAGAACCTACAGTCGTCGTCTTAATGCTCAGGCTGATCGGAATTCTTAAAATTATTCCTGAATCGAACGCCACCAAAATCTAATGGATTGTTCATTGTGCCACACTCCATTCAAAAAACTGCATTCAAATCCATTGCGGACTTTTGGAGTAATCCTGCTAACGGACAAACAAACAATTCCAGAGCTGTGCAACCATGAGGGAACAAAAGACGTTAACCGTCACAGTTAATGCTCCATCAAAATGATTCTCCCACGCCGCCGCTCAACCCTGCAGCGAATAGCCGCAACGTCTGATCTGGTGTGAGCGCAGCCTAGTTGAAAGCCCGGTGTGTCTCATAGAGACGCTGAAGGGTGCCTCCGTGCGTCGGTATTTGACAAGTTGGGAGTGAGAACGGGCTGGCCTTTTTCCATCTGTTATGTATCTGAGACCAGATGGGAGTAGCGTGAGAAATGGGTTAAGGGGGAGGTCAGGGTCATGTGCTATGGTAATTACCATGCGAGTGATGGCTGGTCACTGTAATGTAATTTCATAGTCTAGAATATGCTACATATTGATTAAGTTTTGCCTTATGATGACCAAACATAATGGTTGGAGTACTGTTATCAGTTCTGATATACAGCATGTACTTGCATCACTTTACAGCTGAATTACTCCAGTTTTTCAGTCTTGCTATTTATTGCCTAAAACTGACCCTCTGACTTTCTCCGACTCTGTCCAGGTCCCTGATCCTCTGTCACTCTAAGACTAATGATCACTGTCCAGAAGAGAGGCATGCTGGGGAGGTGGCAGATGGGTGCAGAACATGGGGCCCAGGCTGCCGGGCAGACGGGACTGCTGGGGATCAAACGCGGTACCGAGATACAGAAAACAGACACTGGAGGGCAACCCAGCAATCGGCCCAGGAGAAAAGAGGAGGCACCGAGGCAGATAACCAGCTGCATCACACCACCACACTCAGGGAGAATAAAAGGAGCATACGGAGGTCCTTCAGCATCAAGGTATGACTTTGCACTAGTGATCCTTTTCCCATAATAATCTGAGCATATTCTTGGACTAATTGTAAACTTTCTCACCGTTACTCTACTTTAAACAGAGCAAGAGATAAGGTCCTTGTTGTAGTAATTATTTGGCCATGCTAGCAGCATGACTCTAGGGATGACAATGGCGGTTAGTCGGTTGGTCAGTCCACCTCTTTGGTCCTGACTGAAATAACTATTGACTGGGTTCAAAGTTTTGTACAGCGATTCATGGTCCCCAGAGGAGGAATTCTACTGACTTCAGTGACTTTTCCTCTAGCTCCACCAGCAGGGTGACTTTCTTTGTACGTTGATGTATTTTTCCTACAGTGGCATTGAGCTCTGCCCTTGTCATGATCTTAGACATTGTGAACAGAGCTGCTGGAAGTCTTTCGCTGGGCGACAAACCCACGCATTAAAGAATTTGAGAGAAGAAGTGTGATTATAGAACTGTTATGCAGATATTGTAAAGTAGTCTCTGTTGAAGGGATCATTAAATCAGATTAAATAGAGGAGAGGTTGGCTTGCTAGCTAGGTTTGTTTCTCTCATAATCATTTTTACAAAGTTTGCATTGCTCAAAATACAGGGGTCTGTGGCACTCTGTCAGGGTATAATTTGCTATAACTGTGAGGGCTTTGGTTTAGGACCCAGAAGCAGACACAGACACAGTTGGATGGTGGTTGAAAGTCAGGTGGATTTATTATAATAAAGGTGGTGAGGGCGCTGTAGAAGGCAGGGGACAGGCAGGCTGTTGAGCAGGGTGGAGTAGCTGGAGGAATGAGCTGCGGCGGCGTGAGGATGGCTCGATGGGAGGCTGGCATGGTAGGCAGAATAATCTGGCGAGGACTGGCAGGAAAGCTGGTGTTCTTGTACTGTGGGTTGATTAGGTGATTGTTGACAGGTGCAGAGTGGAGAGTGAGACCAGGTGCCTGATGAGGAAGCCGCGCCCCTGCCACACCCACACAGACAGGCAGGGGAGGGGGAGACCCAGGGGAAGCAGAACACTGGAAAACTACTGGAGTCAAGGCCAGAGCCGTGACAAGTTCAATGTGGTTATAATTTAGGGTACAGTGTTATTTATTGCCAGTGTCATTATTAGGGTGTTGTGCCAGTAGATCGCCAGTAGGTGGCAGTGTCGCTACAGAAGCCGTGGCTGTATTCAAAACCGCATACTGCATACTACTCAGGAGCGCAGTATACAGTATGCAGTACATACTGCATACTGTATACTGCGTTCCTGAGTAGTATGCAGTATGTGACAGTTAAAGTGATGTATTTAGCAGTATGCTAGACGAGGCTTAAGCCTTCAAACCAGCTCTTAAAGCACAGGACAAAAAAACTAACTTGTACCACTATTACAATATTATCAAAAAATACAACTTTGATTTTGTTGTTTATGTTATGTTTGTTTACTTTATAAGATACTGCAGGTTTAAACTATTTATTCTGACAGCTCATAAAGAAGTCCGACAAACAGGATCATCAACGAGGAGAGACGGGAAATATAAAACATTCATCCACAACATTTACTTTACTCAAACTGCTTTTTCAGTTGCAGCAAAAGGACTGATCTCCCTCCAGATATTAGAGAAATGTTAAAAAAGTGTCATGTTGTCTCATCAGGAATCTCTCTGCCCCGTCAGAAGCTGCTCTTTCCCTCGCCACTCTGCTGCTCTGCAGCCGCTCTGTGAGCATCACTGGCCGGCTCTCCAGCGAGCGTCACAGGGAAGTCTCGCGTGAATACGTGAGATAATGAGAATCTCTGTGTACCAGTTAGAAGTAGCGATGTCAACCTAAAGCATTATTTTACATTTTGCAGGTAAGCTGGTGATGTTAGTTAGCAATTCTGTGTTAGGGTAATGTTTACACTGTACTTCGGTGACGCTGTGTTCAGTTCAGTGAATGTTTAGCGTGTGTTGGCGTCTGTTTTGCTGCTTCAATTTAGCCAGTTAGCTAGCAGCTAATACGAGGGTTACAGTCGCCATGGTAACATTAGTAGTAGCGCGCGGCGCTGGGAGCTTTGACAATGAGCCCTCGTGTGAGGGAGCCCTCCCGCTGCTATGATTACTGTTTATGTTGTTGTTTACTGTTTATTAAGAAATAAGGTGAAATATGGTGTTATGCTGCTGAGCTAAGGTTATTTAAACAGTAATTATTTCGATATATGACACTCTAAAGAGTTAGAGATGGTGTAATCTTTGATTTTGTGCATTTCTGGCATTTTGTTACTGTTCTTGTGAATACGTGAGATAATGAGAATCTCTGTGTACTAGTTGGAAGTAGAATGCACTGTGTAGCGATGTCAACCTAAAGCATTATTTTACATTTTGCAGAACATCCTAAATAAATGTGTAGCACCAGACTGAGCCTGTGGGACATCATTCTGTGCACCGCTACAATAACTTCTTCATATTTGTCTAATATAGTTTACTCTTCCTTTGTAAAATGTTCCGCTGTGCCTGCAGATTTGGAAACCGCAACACACATCACAATGGCTTTGTCATAAATAGCTGTATTTACTATAATATAAATAAAACAATTGGTCCCTGGAATTGTTGGTTTAAAAGTGGTTTAAAAGTCAGTTTCCCTCTAACGAGAGTCACAAGGGTAAAAAGTGTATTTCTTTCTTTCTTTATTTTATTTTTTAGAGTGTGACCAGCACCCCCCAGAAGGTGGTACCCTAGGCAACCGCCTATAAGGCCTATGCCTTAAACCATTGTAGGGGATTTTAATATCCATGTTGATGACCCATCAAACCATTATGCCACTGAATTCCTAAACATTACTGATTCTTTCAACCTGGTGCAGCACGTCTCTGGTTCAACTCATAACCGAGAACACGCCCTTGACCTCGTCTTTACTCTGGGCCTGAATATAAACTCCCTCTCATTGATAGAGCTCGTCTCTGACCATAAAGTTAATCTATTGTACTCCTGTCTCCAGGCATAAGCAGTCTGTCCATGACCTTTTATGGTATACTATACTGTGACTTTTTCATGACATTTGTTATGACATACCATGATACTACATACTATGACTTTTTTTTGAGTTTTTCATGACATAATACACTTTGACTTTTTTGTCATATATTTTTTTTAACTCAAAATGCAGTTAAAAAAACAGTATGTTGATTCTCTGTGGTCTAAAGAAAAGATGAATTAATTGGGTTTAAATTTAATTAAAGTTTATTTTCACGGCTGAGTATTAAAAATCCTTATTTCCTGTTTCAGTGGATGTTAATAACATCAGCTGACAAGTAAACATGGACCCAAACTGTTGCCTAGCAACGTAATTCAGATATATACACATACACAACTTATTCTAAACACACTCATTTGCATATTCCGGAAAGAACTTGGCTGTGATGCCCTTATAACATCATAATGACAACATTCCAACACTCCTTAGAAGCTCAGGACACAGACACAGTGACACATTTAGACACACTCAGACACATCTTGTTGCTCTGAGAGTTGTGCTGTTAGAAACGTCTTAGAAACTTTATCATTGACAGCCTCAGCAGAGGACACTAACTCTCTCTCTTCTCCAGCTCTTGGAACAAGTTGAGGTAAGTGAAAAATCCAGTCACTCACGTTAATATGACTTATTTAGGAGTAAGCACTAATTCAGACTTAATACCTGGAAATACTTAAAAAAAAATACAATTTCCATTTGTTCCGCTGTGTTTTTCTGATTCGTAGAGCTCCGTCAGAAATGAGTTCAGCGCCTGCAATGAATAGGACTAGGAAGACTAGGAGGCTTCAAAGGAGGACCTGTCCTTACACAAAGACTGACTGGCAGCACAGGACAAAGGTCTCAGAAGATGAATACCCAGACACCTCTCTGCACGATGCCCTTGTGAGACTATTGAAGAGGACAGCCAGAGAAGACGAAGCAGGACTGTCCTCTTCAGTGGACGTTCACAGAGGTAAGCTGATCATGTGAAACTGCTGTTGGGAGTGTATACCATCATCATCTACTGAACACCAGGTTCACACAGAGGTGGAAGTTGATATATAGATAGATAGATAGATAGATAGAATACACTATAAATATGCCAGACTACTACAACTAGCTTAGAAAATATAAAATATGAACATAGAATAATAATATCATATTATAAACAATAGCAAAGTGTGAAAAGAAATGACGAGCTATTCCTTTAAAGGTCCCATAACGGCTCATTTTCAGGTTCATACTTGTATTTTGTGTTTCTAATAGACCATGTTTACATGCTGTAATGTTAAAAAAAAACTTTATTTTTCTCATACTGTCTGCCTGAATATGCCTGTATATTGAGCGTTTTGATAGTTTAACAGTATTTATATAGCACTTAAACCTGCTTTATAATATAAAAGACCTAAAAATCTCACTTTTTTACTATATGGGAACTTTAACTGAGATGCAGCAGAGCAGAAAAGACTCATATTTGTCATATTGGAAGTCACAGAATGACGGTCTGTGTTGTCATTTAGTTTGGAGGACTTATTGTCCATGTTAGGTCCTGTGACTGTCAACAAGCTGATGTTCCTCTGTTTTTTTTCTCATCTGTAGAAAACCTCATCTCATCTGCAGAGGACGACAGACGACTGACAGAGACGAAGGACAACAAACTGAACACCGCACAAAATGTGCCCGCACATGTGCAAAGAGGTCAGTAGATAGTGATACATGTCGAGTTTGGCTTTATGTTTAGTGTAAGCACTAATTCAGAGTTAATACCTTGAAATCCATCCATCCACCTTGAAATACATTTTTAAAAATTACAATTTCAATTTGTTCCACTGTGTTTTTCTAATTCGTAGAGCTCCCTAGCACGTCAGAACCAAGTTCAACGCCTGCAAAGGATAGGACTCGGACGACTAGGAGGCTTAAAAGAAGGACCTGTCCTTACACAAAGACTGACTGGCAGCACAGGACAAGGGTCTCTGAAGGTGAACACCCATACACCTCTCTGCACGATGAGCTTGTGAGACTATTGAAGAGGACAGCCAGAGAAGACGAAGCAGGACCGTCCTCTTCAGTGGACGTTCACAGAGGTAAGCTGATCATGTGAAACTTCTGTTGGGATCATTATCTACTGAACACCAGGTTCACACAGAGGTGAAAGTTGATATATAGATAGATAGATAGATAGATAGATAGATAGATAGATAGATAGATAGATAGACAGATAGACAGACAGACAGACAGACAGATAGATAGATAGATAGATATAATGAATATGTTAGAATACACTATAAATATGCCAGACTACTACAACTAGCTTAGAAAATATAAAATATGAACATAGAATAACAATATCATACTATAAACAATAGCAAAGTGGGAAAAGAAATGAGCTATTACTTTAAAGGTCCCATATTGTAGAAAGTGAGATTTTCAGGTCTTTTACATTATAAAGCAGGTTTAAGTGATATATAAATACTCTTATCAAAACGCTCAATATAGGGAGAAATACACACAGCCCGTATTCAGAAATTGTGCGTTTGAAACAAGCCGTCAGGATTTCTGTCCATTTGTGATGTCACAAATCTACAATATTTAGACCATTTCAAAGATTTAAACTTAAACATTATAAATGTATCCCAGTTTATTTCCTGTTGCAGTGTATGTGAATGACATCAGCTGACAGGAAGTAAACATGGACCAAAACTGTTGCTTAGCAACGCAATTCCGTTGCAATTCCATTGAAATGTACTAAAACGGAGCGTTTCAGACAGAAAGTAATTACAGGTATATTCAGTCTGACAGTACGAGGAAAATAATGTGTTTCTTGAACATTACAGCATGTAGACATGTTCTATTAGAAACACAAAATACAAGTATGAACCTGAAAATGAGCATGATATGGGACCTTTAACTAAGAGAAAGCAGAGCAGAAACAATTCAAATTTGTCATTTTGGAAGTCACAGAATGACGGTCTGTTTTGTCATTTAGTTTGGAGGACTTATTGTCCACGTTAGGTCTTGTGACTGTCAACAAGCTGATGTCCCTCTGTTTTTTTCTCATCTGTAGAAAACCTCATCTCATCTGTGGAGGATGAGAGCAAGAGAGTCGGTAAGAGAAAGCTTACCGACGATGAAGAGAAGAGGAAGCCAGACCTGGACCTGACAGAGACCAGAGACGACAAACTGAGCACCCCACAAAATGTGCCCGCACACGTGCGATTTGGTCAGTAGATAGTGATACATGTCGGGTTTGGCTTTATGTTAAGTGTAAGCACTAATTCAGAGTTAATACCAGGAAATACATTTTAAAAATTACAATTTGTTCCACTGTGTTTTTCTAATTCGTAGAGCTCCCTAGCACGTCAGAACCAAGTTCAGCGCCTGCAATGGATAGGACTAGGACGACTAGGAGGCCTAAAAGGAAGGCATATCCTGACATAAAGACCGTCTGGCAGCACAGGACAAGGGTCTCTGAAGGTGAACACCCAGACAGCTCTAAGGACGATGTCTGTGTGAGACTATTGAAGAGGACAGCCAGAGAAGACGAAGCAGGACCGTCCTCTTCAGTGGACGTTCACAGAGGTAAGCTGATCATGTGAAACTGCTGTTGGGAGTGTATACCATCATCATCTACTGAACACCAGGTGGAAGTTGTACTCAGATCTTTCACAGAAATACCCATCAACAGGGTTTTTGGTATCTTGATCTAAATAGACATCAGTTCACCTAAATTACAAAGAAAAACAAATCCTCACTTCCCTCTAGTGGTATCTATTTATGCAGATAGTTTGGGACTTTAACCCTCCAGGTTTTTAAATATCTGTCTATGAGATTTTTGCATTCACCACAGTGCAACAGAGGTAAACGGTATTCTATTTTGGTGCTCACAGCATCGACAAATGACGTGAAAATTTAAAAGCAACATCTCTTTCCAACAATATTGTCCTGGATGGAATAGATGATCCACTGAACACACCATAGTTTCTATTTCTTTGGTAGAAGGTTGTTCCAATAGAACGTGTTCACAGTGAGGCTCGTGGATTGTCCAGAGTAACAAGGACCCTGTGTTTGGAAATAGATGTTGCCGTTAACTGCTTCAATGCTGTGAGCACCACAAACTAAACTGCATTCCACTCCATTGTATTAGGATGAAGACAGATAGAGTATATCTGCATGGATAGATACCACCAGAGGACAGAGAGAAATAGTAGTTTGAATTGGAGGGTGTATTTTATTTTACTTTGGACAGAGCCAGGCTAACTGTTTCCCCCAGCCTCACGAGTCTTTATGCTAAGTTAGGCTAAGTTAGGCTAAGTTAGGATACATTAGGCTAAATTATGCTAAATTAGGCTAAATTAGGCTAAGTTAGGCTAAATTAGACTAAGTTAGGCTAAATTAGGCTAAGTTAGGCTAAATTATGCTAAATTATGCTAAGTTAGGCTAAATTAGGCTAAATTAGACTAAGTTAGGCTAAATTAGGCTAAATTAGACTAAGTTAGGCTAAATTAGACTAAGTTAGGCTAAATTAGGCTAAGTTAGGCTAAGTTAGGCTAAGTTAGAGTAGCCACAGCTCAACTCCAGCTTCAGAATCAGAATCAGAAATAGTTTATTGATCCCCGGGGGGACGTTGGGGCGTTACAGTTGCTCTTGTATGAACATAAGGAATGTGAGAAAATAGAAATAAAGGAGTATGTAACTTGTAAATTATGTACATAATGCTACAATATAATATATAATATAAACACAATATACAGTATATGTAAAGAAATATAAGTACTAAGATTAAGAATAGAAAATGAGATGGATAGATAGATAGATAGATAGATAGATAGATAGATAGAATACACTATAAATATGACAGACTACTACAACTAGTTTAGAAAATATAAAATATGAACATAGAATAATAATATCATACTATATACAATAGCAAAGTGTGAAAAGAAATGACGAGCTATTCCTTTAACTGAGAGGCAGCAGGGCAGAAAAGACTCCAATGTGTCATATTGGAAGTCACTGAATGACGGTCTGTGTTGTCATTTAGTTTGGAGGACTTATTGTCCACGTTAGGTCCTGTGACTGTCAACAAGCTGATGTCCCTCTGTTTTTCTTTTCTCATCTGTAGAAAACCGTATCTCATCTGCGGAAGATGAGAGCAAGAGAGGCGGTAAGAGACGCGGTAAGAGAGGCGGTAAGAGAGGCGGTAAGAGAGGCGGTAAGAGAAAGAAGAAGCAGAGACCAGACCTGACAGAGTCCGAGGACGGCAAACTGAACACCGCACACAATTTGCCCGTACGTGTGCAAAGAGGTGAGTGATACATGTCAGGTTTGGCTTTATGTTAAGTGTAAAATTCATATTAGAGCTTAAGCAGAGGCGGATTAAAGTGTTCAGGGGCCCCTGGGCTACTCTTTGTATGCCCCCCCCCAACCTTACTCATCATGCTTTAATGTTACCAGAAAAAAGTCATTTAGTGTCATGTATAAAAGCGTGCTAGTTATATTTCACGGCCCACACGTACACAGTGGGGGAACACTGGCGTATACAACCTCATTGAGACAGCCTTTAATCTAAACCTCGTCATAACTCGTCAATTTAGGGGTTTTCTTTAGTAGATTCTGGTCACGGTGTTCTTTCAGAACTTGTGCTGTTTGTTTTTGTGCTCCGTGATCATATTTTCTTTTTGACATTTTGTCACTATTCTGTCCAGTAGTGACGTATTATTTGAAAACCAAATTGACCTCATGAACCTGGTCACATCATCGGACCAGGCTCATAAGGTCAGCTGATTGGGTACATGTGTCCCTCTTCATTTTTTTTATGTTTCTTGTGGGCCAATAAGGGAAAAGTTTTTTTTTTTTTTTTAATAATTAAAATAATCTGGTCAATATGGGGTCCCTGTAAATAGCAGCGTAGGCCATTCTGTGTATGAATCCACCCCAGAGCTTCAGTAACATGTAGTCAGTGTTCCTCACAACTCTATTAAAACTAAACCTTGTTTGTCTTTTTAGCTGCATTCGAGGACAAATATCAACAGCAAGAGAAGCTCGGCGAAGGAGGGTGTGGATCTGTGTTTGCTGGATATCGCAAAGCAGATCATTTGCCTGTAAGTATTACACACACATGTTTGCACACACACGCACACACACACACGCACACACACACACACACACACACACACACACACACACAGTATGGACAGGAAGTGCTGACAAAGTTTGTGTCTCGTAGGTTGCCATCAAATACATCCCGAGCGACAATCAGTGTATCAAACACGTGGTGAGTTAAGATGTGCTGTATTCAACACGGCACTCTCTTATTGGATGTATTCTGGATGAATCCTGCTTCTCTGTGGAGCTTCTCTCACTCATCCTCCTCTTTGTTGTGATGTTTCAGGACGAGCATGGGAATACGCTCTCTGTGGAGGTCGCCATCTTGTTGAAACTGGCGGCCAATACAAGTGGCTCAGCGGCCTCCTCGGCACCTGTGTCCCTACTGGACTGGTACGATCTGGAACAGGAGCTGATCCTGGTGCTGGAGAGACCAGTCCCCTGCATGGACTTGTTCACGTACATCTGGTCAGAGGGAAGCTTCTTAAAAGAGGAAGAGGCCAAGGTAAGCTGCTGGAGGATCTTGTGTGTGTTTTAAACGTTGTACAGGAACAGGAGGGGATTATTTTGACCATCATTTCTAGTCATTATTGTACATTGTCCTCACCAAAGTAATTACACTTCCACGTTGGCGTCACTTCTCAGACCCGGAGGTAGCCCGCTGAGTAACAGCCATGAAGAAATGTCAAAGCACCCTCCTCTACGATCCTTCATCTCTCTCTTTTTGTTTCTCAGATCATCCTGAAACAGCTGGTTGATGCATTAATTGATCTTGAGGATAAGAGCATCTTTCACCGGGACATCAAGGTGGAAAATATCTTGATCGAGACCGGCTCGGACGTCCCGCGAGTTCGCCTCATTGACTTTGGACTGAGCTGCTTCGTGAAGAGAGGAGTCAATTACCGCGACTACTACGGTAAGATGTCTAGCTTCTACTCCTGCTCTTCACTAACTTACCCATCCGTGACTTTTACGTTTAAAGAAATATCCTCCTCCTCCTCCTCCTCTCACCGTCTTATCATTATGTCTGTGTACTCTAGGTACCTTTAATTACATCCCTCCGGAGTGGTACAATGGTCAAGGCTACAGTGCCGGCCCGACCACAGCGTGGCAGGTTGGAGTGGTCCTGTTTCATACGCTCCACAGGAACGCATTTTTTGAGACCCTCGCGTTCCTCGAAAATGGCATGACGTTCAACGAGAGGATGTCCAAAGGTAACAAAAACATACACAAACATGTCAACAGAAACTAATCTGTTCATTTTAGTTCACTGATGGATCTCTGTAGCCGTCACCTTCATCTTTCTTCTCCTTCTTTCTCTCCAGATTGCAAGGATTTCTTGCAAATGTGTCTGACTGAAGACCCCGAACAGCGCCTGACCCTGGAGCAGCTCAAGCATCACCCATGGCTCAGATAAACCAACCCGGAACACACACGTCCTCGCCATACGATACTCAAGTCTTCCAAGTATTAATGCTGTGTTCTCTTTGACAGGAAGAACGTGAGGAACCGGGGCGGCCAGCCTGTGATAGGCTGGCGAGGTCACCGGCCTGTGATAGGCTGGCACTACAGAGCCGACCCCATGTGGTTCTGTTTGAACGACGATGGCCTGGCAACCCGGTCACCAGACTGTGATGGCCTGGCGACCCGGTAGCCAGCCTGTGATGGCCTGGCGACCCGGTCGCTAGCCTGTGATGGCCTGGCGACCCGGTAGCCAGCCTGTGATGGCCTGGCGACCCGGTCGCCAGCCTGTGATGGCCTGGCGACCCGGTCACTAGCCTGTGATGGCCTGGCGACCCGGTCACCAGCCTGTGATGGCCTTGCGACCCGGTCGCCAACCTGTGATGGCCTGGAGACTGGTCGCCAGCCCGTGATGGCCTGGCGACCCTGGACAGGTCACCAGTGTGTTTGCCTCGCCAGATGGGAGTGGTCCTGTTACAAATGCTCCAAGGGACACATTTTTTTAGACCATCGCGTTCCTCGAATACGGCGTGACGTTCAACAAGAGGATGTCCAAAGGTAACAAAAACATACACAAACATGTCAACAGACACTAATCTGTTCATTTTAGTTCACATTCTGGTGGATCTCTGTAGCCGTCACCTTCATCTTTCTTCTCCTTCTTTTTTTACCAGATTGCAAGGATTTCTTGCAAATGTGTCTGACTGAAGACCCTGAAAAGCGCCTGACCCTGGAGCAGCTCAAGCATCACCCATTGGCTCAGATAAACCAACCCGGAACACACACGTCCTCGCCATACGATACTCAAGTCTTCCAAGTATTAATGCTGTGTTCTCTTTGACAGGAAGAATGTGAGGAACCGGGGCGGCCAGCCTGTGATAGGCTGGCAAGGTCACCGGCCTGTGATAGGCTGGCGAGGTCGCCGGCCTGTGATAGGCTGGCGAGGTCATCGGCCTGTGATAGGCTGGCGCTACAAAGCCGGCCCCATGTGGTCCTGTTTGAACGACGTTGGCCTGGCGACCCGGTTGCCAGCCTGTGATGGCCTGGCGACCCTGGACAGGTCGCCAGACTGTGATGGCCTGGCGACCCTGGACAGGTCGCCAGACTGTGATGGCCTGGCAACCCGGTCACTAGCCTGTGATGGCCTGGCGACCCGATCACTAGCCTGTGATGGCCTGGCGACTTTTGCCCAATGTCAGCTGGGATCGGCTCCAGCCCCCCCCCGCGACCCTGTGATAGGATAAGCAGTTACAGATGATGGATGGTTATTATTCATCGTTTGCCCTTTTTTTGCAGATCCTGTAACACCCCCAGCCGTTCGAGGAGAGGGGATCTCTCTTTGAATTGCCTTTCCCGAGGTTTCTTCCCATTTTCCATCTGGCCTCAGGACTTTGGAGGAGTTTTTCCTCGTCTTCTTAGAGAGCTTGGGCTGGGCAGGTTCTGCTCATATTCCAATTAGCCATTATTTAATGTGATTTTTAATACTCAGCCATGAAAATAAACTTTAATTAAATTAAACCCAATTAATTCATCTTTTCTTTAGACCACAGAGAATCAACATACTGTTTTTTTTCTAACTGCATTTTGAGTTAAATAAATATATGTTAAAAAAGTCAAAGTGTATTATGTCATGAAAAACTTATAAAAAAGTCATAGTATGTAGTAGCATAGTATGTCATAACAAATGTCATGAAAAAGTCATAGTATAGTATACCATAAAAGGTCATGGACAGACTGCTTATGCCTGGATACAGGAGTCCAATAGATTACCTTTATGGTCAGAGACGAGGTCTATCAATGAGAGGGAGTTTATATTCAGGCCCAGAGTAAAGACGAGGTCAAGGGCGTGTTCTCGGTTATGAGTTGAACCAGAGATGTGCTGCACCAGGTTGAAAGAATCCGTAATGTTTAGGAATTCAGCGGCACCCTCTAGAAAACAAAATTAAATGAAAATAATGTCAGATGCCCTTCCTCATTTTCTGAATTGAGGTATCAAATTAACAAATAAATAAAGAAAGAAAGAAATACACTTTTTACCCCTGTAACTATCGTTAGAGTGAACTGACTTGACATTTTTAAACCAACAATACCAGGGACCAATTGTTTATTTAGATTATAATAAATGCAGTTATTTATGAAAAAGAAAAAATCTTTATTTTTGTCTTAAAGCCATTGTGATGTGTGATGCGGTTTCCAAATCTCAATTTTGTCTGGGGCACCCAAAGGGCTACACCAATTTTTAAGTTAAAACAACTACTAAAATGTATACATAGTGTACAATTTCTATGCTGTCCATTGAGCGTAACAATATATGCCATTTAACATTAAATACTTAACTTTTATTGACATAAACATTATAACACAAATATATGTTTTTATTTCTACTCAAATATTTTAAGTTACATAAACAAAGAGATGGAGTTGTACTCAGCCTTTAAATATAATGTTGCTTTGACTAATAGAAAATAATAAGTTGGTAAAAACACAAACAAATTGTGGTAGTTTTATGTTAAGACAGCAAAAAAATTGTGTCCAGCATAACTCTGCAACTCTTGTTATGTGTTTGTTATGTAAAGTGAACACAAATTTTTCACGTTATTGAACAAGAAAATAACTACATATTTGCAACATCTTTTTTAGTTCATTCAACTATCCAATTATATGCTAAGTGCACAATGTATGTGTTGTTAATTGACCTCTAACTAATTAGGCTATATTGGCTAAAAAATTATGTTAAGCTCACAAGGGATGAGTGTTTGTGTCAAGTGAACATAAAGTTTTGATGTCACTGGCGACCCGGTCACCAGCCTGTGATGGCCTGGCGGCCCGGTCGCTAGCCTGTGATTGCCTGGCGACCCGGTCGCCCTGAACATTTGTGTAGACTTAACAATAACATTTTGTTTCATGGATGGATTGGGGTTTACAGTGTAGGAGAACGCATGAAAAATAGCATATCATAGGAAACGTTATATGCGGATATGTTGGGTAACGCAGCGCTGTCTTCTTAGAACTTTAACCCTTTCACGGTGTGTTCTCAGTTCATGAAAGCTAATTGCAACATTTTAGTCGCCTAAAAATGTCTTGTTCGGCATTCGGGATGGACTGTCAAGATGGCGATGGCCAAAGTCAAGGCTTCAAAACCGAAGTCCACAAACCAATGGGTGACATCATGGTGACTACATCCACTTCTTATATACAGTAGAGTCAATGGTTGCAGCCCATTCTCTACGAATCAATCAGGTATACTTGGGGTGAAAATCAGGCTGTAGAGATCTGCTCGTCATAAGTAATCCATTACAGTGAATGCCATGCCAATTAGTTTTTTAATCTTTTATTAGTATTTATTTTGTGAAAATGACATCATTGTATGGTAATACAGCAGATGTGCACCAGTCTGGGTTGGAGGTAATGAGCAAAATTCTTGCTCATTACCACAGACGTGCGCAGAGTAGCTCTGGCTTGGTCATGTATTCAAATGAATACATGGAGAGAGGGCTCGGGGCTCCGGTCTTTTTCTGCTTATAGACAATCACAGTTGGATTACTTGCAACACTTGGATGCAAAAACTCCTCCAACATACGACTAAATATCTTGTTTATCATTGCGTTTAAAAACAACCCATATTTGTGTGTTCTGATCTGGGCCAACATAAGTTAGGAAGGTAACTATGGTTCTGTGAATTCCTGGATAAACAAAGGGGATATGTGTCCGCCCAGGTCGAGATCTTATATTTAGTCACATGCATGACTTGTAGGCTACCTGCACATCCCAGTTATTCATAGTTTTCACGTGACGTCACGGCCCTATGGGAACGCCCACCTGGAGGGCAAAACAAAGCTGCCATCCACTGTCCGCCAGCGACAGCTCAGCTTTTACAACACTGTTAGTTGTTGTTCAATTTGATGCACAAACCGAAGAGAAGACAAGCCTGGACTGTGTTTCTACAGCACCGTCTCAGAACCAAAACCCAGAGCAGAGGATTGTGGATTTATGCAATTAAATTAGACGTGCCGCCATCCCTGACGAGAGCGGACAACACTGACACTGACTACAACTGAACACCCATGCAAACAACGACTACGACCGAGCTAGCCGTCTCTCCCGTCTCCATGGTCAAACCAGTTCATTTAACCATTCAACCATTTAAATCATTTTGCGAGTGACGGCTAGCTCGACCGCAGTAACCAACGTTAATTTCTTGTCCTTCACCTCGCAAACAAAAGGACTAGTGACCCATCCAGATTGAAAGTACAGATAACTGTGATGTTCCACTTTCATCTTGGCGACAGTATAAGGGATGGAGTCTCCACAAGATATAACGTTATGTAGCTAAACATCACCAAAGTACAGCTCCGGGGACGTAGCTGAGACAACTTTTCAACTAGCAAGCTATGCTAGCTAACGCTGTCTGGTTATCAACTCCTTGATCAGAACAGAATATAGTAACTTTCATCACTGCTCATTTTTAGAAAGGCCACCGCAAGAAAACATGTTCTTTGTTTAGATTATCAAACAGACAATGGATCATAGATGTTTGTTACTTGCTGTCAGCTTTAGCTGGTGTAGCTAGCATAATAGCGAGCTAACAAGCCTACATTTTCCCAGTATCAGACAGAATTATACAGTGAAAGCGAGGCTTATGGGAAACCAATAAGCACACATTACATAAACAAAGAAGAGGTTTTGTTGCGGTGACGTTTCTAAAATGAGCAGTGGTTAAAGTTATTAGATGCTGTTATGACCAGGGAGTTGATAAGCTAGCGTGCTAGATAGCTGAAAAGTTGTCTACTTCCACTTAAATGATTGAAATACCGCAGCAGGTACTGTATATGGGTCACAGGTGCCTAAGACTTGCAGTTTGTATATATATCTTTGTTTTTCCTTGTTTGAGAGGTGATCTAAACACTTCCTGGGGGCTTGGTTTTGACCTCCAGGCTATGCGCGAGTCACGTGACTGAAAACTATGAATAGATATCACGTTGTAGCTTACACCCATGATTTACACTCTGGCCCTGTTCAGTCCTGGTATTAATATGCGTCCTCAGTGATCGGATCACAAGTGGACAGCTCTAAGTACGTCTGTTCACACCTGGCATTATAATGTGTCTCCACATGCGTCTTCAGTGACCACTTGTGATCCGATCTTACTTCCCCGCTCTATATGCAAATAAACACGTAGTAAACACACGGCTAATACAGCAGCCGTTGTGACGTAATATTACATGAATGTCAGTAATAATATCCTACATATTCCTGAATTCTGGTACATTGTATTAACATCAAAATAAAAGGTTATTGTACCGGCGGTCCCTGTGGACCTGCGGTACAACAGCATGGTACAACACAGTACAACAGCGCGGTATTACAGCGCAGTACCGCGCTCCAGAGAGCCGGGGAGGACAGAGGGCAGTCGGGTGGTCGGGTGTCAGCTCCGCGCAAATCAGCGGAACAAAAACACCGACACATCACCGACAGTATGATAATTATGCACTTTACGTGCCTAGTCTGATAGTCTGTAGATATGTAGCCTATAAACAAGATATATTTTAATAAAATACATTTGTACCGACAGAATACAGTAGAGCACAGAGGCTGTTTCCATGCTGACAAGCGCCCGTGTCTGCCCGTTTATTCACCTGAGGGGCGCGGTGATCCCGCGGAGCCCAGCTGGACATCAGGTGATTAGGCGGTCATTAATGTGGCCAGGATGCATTCGCGTACACACTGCTAAAAGAATGTGGTCATATGTGGCCCAGACCACGTCTGAATGTGGTCTGAAACATCCGATCTTAAAGGTCTCATATTATGCTCATTTCCAGGTTCATAGATGTATTTTAATGTTGCACTAGAACATGTTTACATGCTGCAATGTTCAAAAAACCCTTTATTCTTCTCATACTGCAGCCTGAGTCTGCCTGCCTCAGAGCCTAATTCAGCCTCTGTCTGAAAACCCCTGATTCACAGCCTGTCTCCTCCCACTCTGCTCTGATTGGTCAGCGTTTTCTGTCAATCAAACGTCCTCAACAACACAGCGTCACCCTCCCCGCCCCCCTCGCGGCCTGAGAGCAGGGAGAGAGAAGCAGAGAGTAAAATAAACTACTTTAAAGTTTATAAACCAGAAACTTCACCCAGCGCACGTTACCGGAGGAATCTGATCAGAAATCGGCGACACATGATGAACATCTGCGGTCCAGATTCCAGGTTCTCCTGACGGTTTCTCTCAGGTAAATAATGCTATTTATATCTCTGTTAGTTAGCTCAGTGTTTACCTTCTGCATCAACTCTGTAAACCGTAAACATACACTCTGTTTTACGTCTGTCTTTACAGATCCATCTGTGAGAAATGACCGACAGAATCATCCCAGAGGAGAGCAGACAGCTGAGAGCAGACAGCTGTGGGCAGATAGCTCTGTTTACATGGAGATACAGAGCTAACCCGTTAGCATGTAGCTACATGCTAACGGGTTAGCTACATGCTACCGCTATGAGACGGTGTGTAAACACAGCGACCATCAGGGTGGATAATAGAAGATGTGAAACAGTAGTCAGTTCATTATTTCTGCTAAAAGATAAATGTATGGAAGATCAGAGTAATGGTATATTATTTACAGTAGTAGCTGTCTCTGTGTTACCATGACTACAGACCACCGGAGCTTAGTTTACTGTAGTTTACCAGAGCTGAAGACTTTCTCCTGTACCATGTCATCATAACTAACTAACAGGTGGGATGATTACAAATGCTGTGAATAATTAATATTGTCATCTGTCAACTCAAATAAAGTTTGACTGTGAAACAGAAATGTGTTGTGTTGCTTACAAGTCACTATTTACTACCTGTACTCTTCTACATGCATGACATCAAATATATATAATATATAAATATCATCTGTTTAAACAGTGTAATTACATAAAGCCTTTGTGAAAGAACATGTTATATTTAGATGATGGGAGAACATGAAGCCTGTTCTGCTGGTTCTTGCAGACTAACAGTAGGAGCTACTTTGCTCAAGTTCGGTTGAGGAGGAGAGACAGTGACGCGCTGTGGGGCGGGGTCAGCTACTGAAGGTTCTGCTCTGGTTCGACCAGGAAACCCTTATATGGCTAATTTTCAAATGACGTCAGAAGAAAAGAAAAGCTGCGCAGCGTTTTTCGACACCCATTTCCGGACAAACGGAGCAGGAGAAAAAGAGAGAGGATGGTCTTTTATGATACTATGGTGACTTGTAGACACACTGGGGACAGATATTGATGTTTAAAAGACATGGAAAAGTGCATTTTGCATAATAGGTGACCTTTAATGTGTCTTGTCACTTGTGATCGGATCACTGAGGACTCATGTTAATTCCAGGTGTGAACAGGGCCTCTGTCTCATTCACTCCTGGCTGCCATTGGCAATAAACAAAGTGGTCGATGATTCCTACCAGTATCACGGGGAGACAGACACAGACCTAATGGTCAGTCAGATGCCGATGGAAGAAAGGCTGAGGCCAGCTTGGATCCAGAAGCCACATTAAGGCGATAAATACATTCTGACTCTGTCTTTTACACCAACCTCCCCGTTTTCACCAGTGATTTCTACCTGGACCATTTACAGCCTCAGCTTTTATTTCATCTCAGTTTAGACTTTTTTTTTTTTTTCCAAACACAAATCATACTTTATCGTTGGATTATTTTAAGGACATGATTAAAATATTATCAGAATTAGAAATACTTTATTCATCTGCGGGGGGAAATTGGGGCGTTACAGTTGCTCTTATATAAACATAAAGAATCAAAGAAAATAGAAATAAAGGAGTACGTAACATGTCAATTACAGTATGTGCACATGCTACAATATAAACACAATATATGTAAAGAAATGTAATTAAGTAATCAGATTATATATACAGTATATATATATATATACAAAACAATTAAATGCCGAAAATGAAGCAGACAAGACAATTTCTAATGTCTGATATACGGTTTGGCTATAATCCAAATACAGATATCTTTGTGACATGAACAGATACCGATACAGTAGCCTTGCGTTACACCTGAAACTGGAACTGGGCATTCCAGATTGGGAGAAGAACAGTTAAAACCGGATCTGTTGATCACAAAACTGTGTTTGATCTGTTACGTTTGCATTTTGTATGTCGTCCATGGATCGATGTCTCTTCAGTGTTTCCAAGTTTGTTCCAGAATTCGAGTCCATTTCAACAGGATGTGTCATAAAATCAGTTACATGTTTGAATGTTCATACACAATACTCTTAGTGCTGAATTAATCTGGATATTAATCAGTGTTCAGTTTGGCCTGTAACCAGTATTACAGCCAGGGCATGTGAAGTGATATATACATAATATTTGAATCATTTAGATGTCAGATTTTATTTGTATAGACCAGGGGTCAGCAACCTTTACTATCAAAAGAGCCATTTTAGGCAAAAAAATAATAATAATCTGTCTGGAGCCGCAAAACATTTGAGCATTGTGATGACGGTAACAGTCTAAGTATATAGTATATAAGTCTAATGCAGTGAGGGCTAAAGAGCAAATGTACTACGGAGTATTAGGGCCACATTGAAGGAAAAAACATCAGAGATTTCCTGAATAAAGTCGTAATAATACAAGAATAAAGTCATAACTTTACGAGACAAAAGTCGTAATAATACAAGAATAAATTCATAACTTTACAAGATAAAAAAGTCGTAATATTACAAGAATAAAGTCATAACTTTACAAGATAAAAAAGTCGTAATATTACAAGAATAAAGTCATAACTTCACGAGAAAAAAGAAAATCACGTAAAATTACTACTTTATAATATTATGACTTTATTCTCATAATACTACGACTTTTTTCTAGTAAATCTTTGAATTTATTTTCATAATATTATGAATTTATTTTCGTAATATTATGACTTCTGTCTCGTGATCTCCGGTTTATATTTTTTTCCTACTGTCGTACCATAGACCTACAACAATGATAAATACAATTTAAATTGTAAATAAAAAACAGTTATTCATTTCCATTTTTAAAAATCCACAGGGAGCCACCGGAGAGGCCAAAATCACCAAATTTGCCTCAAAAATCAAATTTCATGAGGAAGACTTCAGGAAGTACGACTTTTCTTGGAGTCTCATATTGTTATGATCGCGATCTCTTTGATTAAATTCATATTCATTTTTGACACAGATTGTTTTACAGTTTGTTCTCTAATATTTCCAGTAGATGGCAGAGGCGTTTCCATATTTTAGGGCAGCAATCCATCCATTAACACCAAGACAGATTGATGCAGCAAATATAACTTTGTCTAAATAACTAATAATTCCTCCATGGGGTTGATGCCCATCTATCAGAGGTCTCTGTGTATACTGAGAAACATTAATTCCAAATATATGTTATTTTTACATAAACTGTAGATGTTGTGAAATAAAAAAGCATAATTACCTGAAATTCAGCTACAGTGGGAATCAGCAGCCTAACTATAATTTACCACCATTTTGTGTGTTGGTTTAAACAAAAATTGTACTCAGTATTGAGAAATGGATGTAACCAATAGTAAAACACTGTAACACACTCCGGGTACGAAATGAGTCCTTACCCCAAGTGAAGGAGTTCAAGGGTTCTCGGGGTCTTGTTGGCGAGTGAGGGGACTATGGAATGTGAGATTGGCCGGAGAATCGGAGCAGTGTGGGGGCGATATTGCATTCGCTTTACCGCACCGTTGTGACGAAAAGAGAGCTGAGCCGGAAGGCAAAGCTCTCGATCTACCGGTCAATCTCCGTTCCTACTCTCACCTATGGTCATGAGGGCTGGGTCAGGACCCAAAGAACTAGATCGTGGGTTTTCTCAGGAGGGTGGCTGGCGTCTCCCTTAGAGATAGGGTGAGAAGCTCAGTCATCCGTGAGGGACTCGGAGTAGAGACGCTGGTCCTTTATGTTGAAAGGAGCCAGCTGTGGTGGTTCAGGCATCTAGTTAGGATGCCCCCCTTAGGGAGGTGTTCCAGGCACGACCTGCTGGGAGGAGACCACGGGGAAGACCCAGGACTAGGTGGAGAGATTATATCTCCACACTGGCCTGGGAACGCCTCGGGATCCCCCAGTCAGAGCTGGTTAATGTGGCCCGGGAAAGGGAAGTTTGGGGTCCCCTGCTGGAGCTGTTGCCCCCGAGACCCGACCCCGGATAAGAGGTTGAAGATGAGTGAGTGTGATGTAACACACAGCTAAATGAATGGTATCAGTAGATGTGTAGTTAGACTGAATAGATTTAAATGAGTTAAATTTGTTTTTCATACTGATTTCATATGCCACACACTATTATCCACGTTGCTAATATTTCATACTTAGTTGACAAAAATAGCAACATTCTGTACATGAACACCTGTAAGTCTCACTTCCAAAATCCAACTCCTCACTGCTGGTTTAACAAACTGAAGGAGACCTCTATCAGAAGCCCCCCCGGCCACAATGACACAAGTGAGCCACTAGAGGGAGGCACAACAAAATGCATGGCGAGTTCCTCACACAGAGGAGATCTGACTCATTTATCAAAAGGATACAAGCATCTTGGTATGAACAGTTCCGTTACATGTGTCTGTGGGGATGGAAACCTCGCACAGCGTCTGAAGACCAGCCTGGGAGACCACTGAGGGACTACTGAGGTTGCTCACCAGTGTTATCGCAGCTCAGTGAGCTGCCCCAAGTAGGTCTACCTGCAGACTCTCAGTGGCTACAGTTAGGCTTAGGGAAAGCTGTATAATATATACAGTACGTTGCATCTTATTTCCAGGTAAGCTAGTCAGAAAGCCTTCAAAGAGTGGTTTAGTTCTGCACAGGACTGCAGAGATAGACATGCTTGCTGTCACTATGTAAACTATTGTTGCTCAAGAAACTGCTCCAATGTTGCTCTTAAAGCCACGTCTCGTTTGCTGTTTCTAATCATGGCAAATACACAGCGTGAATCCTGATTATAAAAAATACTTTGATATTCTATTGGATCAATGGGCCAAGACTTATTTAAGTGGTTAATCTGTTTGTGTGAATAAAGGAGTCTGAGTGGAGACAGTGGTGTAGGGAGTGAATGAGAGTAGCAGAGCTATGAAGAAATTTAGATATGAAAATGGATGTCTGCCTCAGAACGCTGGACCAGGACCCCAACGCCCAAGAGATCACTTTGGATAGCAGATCCACTTAAGAGAAGGTTTTGATCCAGAAAAAGGGCATCTCCTAAAGGGATAGTTCAGGTGTTTTGAAGTGGGGTTGTATGAGCTACTTATCCATAGTCAGTGTATTACCTTCAGTAGATGGTGGTTGACACGCCCCCAGTTGGGAGAAACGTACTTTAGACACCTAAAACAAAGGCCCACCTAAAAAAAACAACGGCCATTTAAGTGTACGCTGTATTTACAATATGTTCAGCGCTTTATCTTGCCATCAGACAGCCCTTTCCGATGGGGAACTGAAAGTGAAACTTATCATTGCTCTCTCCAAAGCCTCCAGTCTCTGTTGACAAAAACATTAGAGATACATTTCACTTTCAGCTCGGTTCGCCATCGGAAAATATTCTGAATATAGCGAACAATTAAACTGATATTATTTTTTTTGGGTGAGCCTTAGGTGGCTAAAATAAGCTTTGCAGTACATTGATTTTCTCCCGTGCTGGTACTCCTGTCTGCTTCTCCAAACTGGGGGCGCGCCGACCGTCATCTACTGTAGGTGATACACTGACTATGGAGAAGGACCTCATATAACCCCACTTCAAAAACAGCCCAAACTATCCCTTTAAGTCTTGTAGCCTATAGTTATAAGGAACCATAACGTCAACACACAACCCTCTCATTTTTAAGTATTTCATTTAGACCTTGTGGTCCTTAACTCCCAGTGCATCACAAGTGTTCTGAATGGTAGATGCACGGGTTCTAGGAAGTCACCAAAAATGGGATCAATCCCTTCACTCAGACATCGGCTCTCTATTTGCCTTCTGAATGTGACATGAGACACAACCTGTGTACCTGTTGTTAGTAAAACTGCTGTATTACTGTAGGCTAATGCCAAATAGTGCCACAAGGTGGTGCCTCCTTTTATTGGGATGTACTGAGAGTTGAGTTGAAAGTTGAGTGGAGAGTTGTGCACACACACACACACACACAGTTCTATCGCAACTACTCCGACCGACGTCCACAAGAGATACCTGAGTTGGTACAGGTTATGCTGTCTACGTTCTACTGCTCATGTATGATTAGTGAATATGCTTCCGTAGAGACCTGGCATTGTACGGTCAATGTTAAGTACTGTAGAATAAAGTAACAGTGTGGAGATCTCCGTTTCGTTGTCTGTGGACTCTCTGAGCTAATCGGCTATCCCGGAGCTCCTGCTGACTAACCCCACGCTGCTAGCTCTCTCCACCTCCAGTATACACCAACACGTTACAAGGTCAGTGAGGCTGCCAGGCAATGTATGGCTCATTGAAAATACTGGGGGCTTCACTTGCACTTTCTCAGATACACTTGACATATTTAGAAATCTAAAGCGTTTGTACCAATTTAATTATGAATATGCTGTCGAATGTTGCATTACCATGTAACAAAAATCCGGAGGAGACACTCCCAGACGCAAAATATTAAAACAAGTCGTATATGGTGAATGATTTATCTTTGTAAAGTTGAAGCAACAGTGGCATTGAACTATGTCACCTCCTATTACCTCTGGAGGTCAGTGTCAATAAACCAGTCATGGTTAGTACTACTCAGTTGTTGTACTAACCAGTTTTGACAAGTTAATCTTGGCTTATGCTCTACTGCTTTGATTTTGACCATACTTTTCATTCATCTATCTCTCACAAGTCCCCCACATTTGTGCGCACAGTTCACTGTAACACATTTACACCTTAATATCCTTTTTCCCCCAAAATTAGCACAAGCTGCAAAAATGTAAAAATATAAGTGCAGCAGACATATTAATCCAGAAACATCAGATCTAATAGGAAAACCCTGACATGGAACACATTAACGCACAATGAACTCTTTAACTTTAGGTACATTTAGCTGACAATTAGGGCAAATTAATCACACATTTTAATCAAGTATTTAATATTCTTATCAACATGGAAGTGGGCAAATATGCTGCTTAATGCAAACGTATGTATATATTTATTATTGGAAATCAATTAACAACACAAAACAATGACGGATATTGTCCAGAAACCCTCACAGGTACTGCATTTAGCATACAAAATACAGACGTAGGCAAAATTGTTGGTAACGTTCCGTTAAAGAGAGAAAAACCCACAATGGTCACTGAAATAACTTGAAACTGACAAAAGTAGTAATAAATAAAAATTCACTGAAAATTAACTAATGAAAATCAGATATTGTTTTTGAATTATGGTTCAGCAGAATCATTTAAAAAAACAAACTAATGAAACTGGCCTAGACAAAAATGATGGTAACATTAACTTAATATTTTGTTGCACAACCTTTTGAGGCAATCACTGCAATCAAGTGATTTCTGTAACTCTCAATGAGACTTCTGCACCTGTTGACAGGTATGTTGGCCCACTCCTCGTGAGCAAACTGCTCCAGCTGTCTCAGGTTTGAAGGGTGTCTTCTCCAGACAGCATGTTTCAGCTCCTTCCACAGATGTTCAATAGGATTTAGATCAGGGCTCATAGAAGGCCACTTCAGAATAGTCCAATGTTTTGTTCTTAGCCATTCTTGGGTGTTTTTAGCTGTGTTTTGGGTCATTATCCTGTTTGAGGACCCATGACCTGCAACTGAGACCAAGCTTTCTGACACTGGGCAGCACATTTCGCTCCAGAATGCCTTGATAGTCTTGAGATTTCATTGCACCCTGCACAGATTCAAGACACCCTGTGCCAGATGCAGCAAAGCAGCCCCAGAACATAACCTAGCCTCCTCCATGTTTCACATTAGGTACAGTGTTCTTTTCTTTGGATGCTTAATTTTTGCGTCTGTGAACATAGAGCTGATGTGACTTGCCAAAAAGCTCCAGTTTTGTCTCATCTGTCAAAAGGACATTCTCCCAGAAGCTTTGTGGCTTGTCAATATGCATTTTGGAAAATTCCAGTCTCGCTTTTTTATGATTTGGTGTCCTCCTGGGTTGTCTTCCATTAAGTCCACTTTGGCTCAAACAGTGACGGATGGTGCGATCTGACACTGATGTACCTTGACCTTGGAGTTCACCTCTAATCTCTTTGGAAGTTGTTCTGGGCTCTTTGGTTACCATTCGTATTATCCGTCTCTTCAATATGTCATCAATTTTCCCCTTGCGGCCACGTCCAGGGAGGTTGGCTACAGTCCCATGGACCTTAAACTTCTGAATAATATGTGCAGCTGTAGTCACAGGAACATCAAGCTGCTTGGAGATGGTCTTATAGCCTTTACCTTTAACATGAAGGTCTATAATGTTCTTTCTGATCTCCTGAGACAACTCTCTCCTTAGCTTTCTGTGGTCCATGTTCAGTGTGGTACACACCATGATGCCAAACAGCACAGTGACTACTTTTCACCCTTTAAATAGGCAGACTGACTGATTACAAGTTTGAAGATACCTGTGATGCTATTTACAGGACACACCTTAGTTTAACATGTCCCTATGGTCACATTATTTTACATCTTTTCTAGGGGTACCATCATTTTTGTCCTGGCCAGTTTCATTAGTTTGTTTTTTAAAATGATTCTGTTGAACCACAATTCAAAAACAATATCTGATTTTCATTAGTTCATTTTCAGTAAATTTTTATTTATTATTACTTTTGTCAGTTTCAAGTTATTTCAGTGACCATTGTGGGTTTTTCTCTCTTTAACGGAACGTTACCAACAACTTTGCCTACGTCTGTATGCTCAAATCATAACATGGCAAACTCAACAGCTGTCAGTGTGTCAGTGTGCTGACTTTACAGACATGCCCACTTTATGATAATCACATGCAGTTTGGGGCAAGGTCAAGGGGAGACTCGTGGGTACCCATAGAACCCATTTTCATTCACATATCTGGAGGTCAGAGGTCAAGGGACCCCAGTTTTGGAGCGTTATTTGGTGTTCTTCCCGACAAGCTATTATGGTATTTGTATACCAATGGATTCCTTAGGTTTTTCTAGTTTCATAGGATCTTCACTTTAGCTTTAAAACTGAGCCTGCAGCTACCTAAAATTGCAAGTTGCGTTAATGTGTTAAAGAAATTAGTGGCGTTAAAATGATTTTGTGTAAATGCGTTAAATTCGACAGCCCTACTGATAATACTTTTACTTCAGTAAGGTTTTGAATACAGGAGTTTTACTTGCAGTGGAGCATTTTCATGGTGTGGTATTGGTATACTGTAGTAAAAGCAAAGGATCTGAAAACAGATTGCACTCACACCATTTGCTCTAAATGTTAAATGCATGAAGTTTATAGATGGTAATGTTTTAAAGCCCCAGTCAGCTTATAATAACATCATTGGTCTAAGCTTGTTATCTTAACCATTGTGTATGTGTGTGTGTGTGTGTGTCAGGCTCAGACAGAGGAATCCAGATGATGACCTCGTTCCTGTGGTGATGAGAGACACCATTAGCTTCCTTTCAGAGCAAGGTGACTCTTTTCTTGTTGTGATAGAAATACAAACATAATGCACTAATCAACTTTAACTGTAGATCGCCTCAGTGAATCGTTCTCTCATTAAGAACCGCCTTGTTGTTCTTCACTGTGTGTGTCAGGTTTGGAGATTGAAGGCATCTTCAGACGATCTGCCAACGTAACTCTGGTGAAGGAGGTCCAGCTCAGATACAATTCGGGTAGGATCAACATGCCTGTTTAACCAGTCGATTGAGCTTATGCGTTTAAGCACAAGGAAGCGCTCCAACTCCGTTGTTTTGTCTTTTTACTTCCTGTCTACACAGGAAGTGGGAAAGCGTCATGTTGTAAAAGATTGCTGCTTGTGTTCACCTTGCGCCTACATGTGTGTGTTTTGTAGGTGAGACGGTGAATTTCAGAGAGATAGAAGACGTCCACTTGGCTGCTGTGATTCTGAAGACATTCCTGAGGGAACTATCGGAGCCTCTGCTGACCTTCCAGCTCTACAACGACATTGTCAACTTCACCTGTATGTTCAAACATTCAGCACTATTTTCCGTTTCATTATCAGAACAACACAAAACAATGACAGATATTGTCCAGAAACCCTCACAGGTACTGCATTTAGCATAAAACAATATGCTCACATCATAACATGGCAAACTGCAGCCCAACAGGCAACAACAGCTGTCAGTGTGTCAGTGTGTTGACTTGACTATGACTTGCCCCAAACTGCATGTGATTATCATAAAGTGGGCATGTCTGTGAAGGGGAGACTTGTGGGTACCCATAGAACCCATTTTCACCCCTTTGAAAATGGCCATGGCAGTTTTTCCTCACCAAAATATAGCGTAAGTTTAGAGAGTTCTTTGTGAATGCATGGTTAGTCTCACACAACCACTGGCTGCAGTTCGGTCACATAGTACATTTCTGACTCTTCCGCCACCCCATTACACCCAACCAACCTTTCAAAACTTCCAGTCCTAAGTGCATGTGTTTATACCTGTCTCAGGCTGTCATCCTTTATCTCTGTAGGGAGATTAATAGCAGTTAGACGTGCTCAGTCATGCTCTGTATTCCTGTGCTGTGCTGTTGTCAGTCTGTCTCTCTGCTGTTTTCTATGTAGTGCCAAAAAACTGCATAATCAATGATAACACAGTGCAGTTATCAAACGTCCCCTCTAGGATTATGATCCCAAACTTAAAGAGAGGAGAGATGAAGAGAATGGAGGTGTGAACGTCTCAGGTTAAATTACAAATGGTGAACTTGGTACCAAATGTTGTGGACAATCTTTAAATGCTGTAACTATAGTAACCAGGAGAAACCGAGCTGTGTGATTCCACCAGCAGGTCATTAATTGTTAGAACCCAAACACAGCTGTGCATGTGGATGAAATGAGTGCTGGACCTGGACCTGGACCTGGACCTGGACCTGGACCTGGACCTGGACCTGGACCTGGACCTGGACCTGGACCTGGACCTGGACCTGGACCTGGACCTGGACCTGGACCTGGACCTGGACCTGGACCTGGACCTGGACTGATTTCAGACTGAGGAGCTCTGTAATATACTGTACTATATCCTAATAGTGACTGATATTTATGATTCTTTATGGCTCTCTCATTACTAAAGGCCTATTTGACTTTAACATTGTATTAATAATATAATCTCTGTATTTCCACACTTTTTCCCATCACATTATAATTGTCTTAAGCACTTTTTTACACCATTTTTTTTTTTAATGGTATGGGATAATAATATTTAGTAATACAAAAACAGAAGTACTAAGACACAAGCCGTTCAGCACGTCATTACCAGGAGTTTTTAAATAGTGTGCAGGGCTTTTATTTACCTTAATGGCAGAGAGAACCAGGTCTTTATTTTGAATTTAATGCAACACTTCCTCCATGTTTTCCTGCAGGTCTTTTAATCTGTCACAATTACTGGTAAAGAAAACTTGGACTTGTGTTATGAAATAGTGTGCAGCTAATCAACTCTTCATTTTCCTGCCAACAGATACACGTTTAATCAATGTTTGAGCAGGAGAGGAATGTGTTTGTCAGTGCAGAGCAACACACAAACAAGTAATGACTTGTTCAGGACGTGAAACAAAGTTTAAGACTTTGACTTGACTTCGGACTTGTCAGTTTTGACTTAACTAAAACCTCAAAGTCAAGACGTGGGACTATTTACTGCACAAGTGTGTGTAAATGTAGCTTAAGGTAGTGGTTCCTAACTCTCCAGCTGGGACCCTGCACGGTGTCTAACCATCACTGCTATCCAAAATTGTGTTTATTGTTTCAGGCTTATCTCAAATCTCACATAAACCACCTTTGATGAGGGTTCATCTGGTTATTTTAAGGGGCCAAAAGGGGTTGGGAACTAGTGGCTTATGGTACAGTTGTGATACACAGGACAGCTGTCTGAGCACCTAGTAGGCCAGTGCTGGTGGAATGTCCGACCCAATTTAGGTACATCATCAGTCCACACTAACAGCAGCCTAGGGTTTAAGTTTGGCTAAAAGAGTAGAGCTGTGTAAATAGAATCAGCTCAAATTCCTGCATTTTCCAACACGTCGGACTGTTCTTTTATTATAATGAATCTTGTATTTCTGCAGTTATCATTGTCTGTACTCTGTGGTGCATCCTCAAGCTTTATTTTGGTCTTTCGTTCAGTTCCCAAAGCCTTAATTTAAAGAACCTTTTTCTCATTTTCTGCCATCTGATCTGTCTCGGCTCATCTAAAGCATTCTATGAAAAATGAAAAAAAAAAATACGTTGCAGCTCAGTGTGCTTTTGACCTATAGTTGTTAACAGGTATGATATGTTATACTGTACGTGACTTTGGTTGGAAGTCACAGGAACAAAACCGAGTTAGCTGTTTGACCTTTGTGACCATTATCAGTTGTGTCTCTCTCTTCCTGTAGTCGTGCAGTTTATGTAAAAGACTCCTGGCCAAACTGTGCTATTGAATCTTTTATTTTTGTAAATGGCCAAAATACTAGCAGTAGTTAAATATTAGTGTACTTAGTATGATGTGACTGAAAAGCACCAAAAGATCAGTGATTTTAGTTTGACTGAAGCTGAAAGCAAGAAAAAAAAATCTCAAATGTTTACCTGTTGTAATTCCCAGTCCTGTCAATACCATGGTATGGTATGGTATGGCATGGCATGGTATGGCATGGCATGGTATGGCATTGACAGGACTGTTAGTGTATATGTGGGTGTGTGTACTTGTGTGTTTTTTGTGCTAACTCAGCTGGACCCAGCACATTTGAATAGACAGAATATGTCTGTTGGTGTTTAAATATATAGTATAGCTGTATAACTAGGGCTTGTGTCAGTTTATATATATATATATATATATATATATATATATATATATATATTAGTGTGTGTGTATTATTGTTGTCAGGTGAAAACATGTTAACTCCAATTTTTTATTATTCGACATGATGAAAAAAATAATTAAGGTTGACAAAAAGCAACAAAATATACGACGGCGTATTAGGGCCACATTGAGGAAAAAAATAAATCTGAGATTTCGAGAATAAAGTCGTAATATTACGAATTAAAAGTCATAGGTTTACGAGAAAAAAAAGTTGTAATATTATGAGAACAAAGTCAGAAGTTTACGGGAAAAAAGTGTTAGTATTATGGGAATAAAGTCAGAATATTATAAATGAGGAACGTGGAGCATCTTGTGAAGTTCTACTTTAGTTTAGGTTTCACAAATAACCAAATACTTCATCTTTTGGCACATCAGCACCACATTATCATCAGTATCAGGACCTGGAGAAGATTGTGAAAGAAACTGCGTTTATTCTGAAGAAAGAGCCACACGGACCTGCTGGAGAAACTGACTTTAAATTACTCTTTTTCTTGTAAAGTTATGACTTTATTCTCTGATTTTTTTCCCCTCAATGTGGCCCTAATACTCCGTCGTAAAAAGAAGATGAAACCAAGGAAGTTTTTCTTAGATTATGAAAAATTGACACCTTGGTGTCACAACAACAAGTTTTTCATTTGACAACAGCAATATGTATGTGTGTGCGCATGCTTGTGCCTTATTTGTTTCTCCCAAATGATCATGTGATTGGCCATCAAAGTGCCAGTGTGCCCGTTCTGCCATAGATTATAACGATGCGAGGTGAGTTCAACAAAGCTTTGGTGTTACACGGTGGTCAAAACAGGCTGAAGGTGCCTTGAACAGAAAACACATAGGGGACAATGGAGCTCCTGTGCAAACTCCTAGGCTCGTTGAACACAGCTCTAACTGTAATGGATGATCACAGGCTTGAGAAATGTAACCTCATAAATATGAAATCCTTATCTACAGAAGAGGAAAACTTTCTGTCTTTAAAGCTAGGGTTGGTAATCTTAAAAAACAGCAAGAGTACGCTAGATTAAAAAAAAAAAAAAAATGATCCAACCGTAAAAACCCAGTCCAGTGTTGCCAACTGTTTTTCAATAAAAGTAGCTAAATCTAGCGAGAAAGTCAGCAACATGGATATATAAAGAGAACTGGATGCAGCGTTTGAGGCGTTCATTCCTATGAAAGTTGCTCAGTGGTGCATGAAGCCAAAATGGCTCGACTCCCGAGAGATAAAATACCCGGATCTTCCAGCGATCATCCGCATCCGTTGGGCCCATAGAGCAGGCGCAGTAGCGTTTCCTTTAACTCCGCCTCCAAGCCTTCGGTCCATCCGCGGTCTGGGAACATGAACAGAGGAAGGGAAAACATTTTTAAGGACATAATGATTTAAATAAGGGCTATTCAAGTGTTCGTACTGGGAAGTTGATTTACCTAAAAAATGATCAGCTGATTTACAGACGTCTCTTTCCCAATGTAAGTCTATGGGAAAAAGTCTTTTTGGGCCCAATGGCATCATTTGGCCTCTTCGAAAATTTGCTTCAAAGCCCGGGTGCACTTCCTGGGGGCTTGGCTGACAGCAGGCCATCCTCCAAAATAGTCTAATCTTAACCAATTACCGACCCTCGTTAACCGATTATTAACCGTTAACCGACAAGATTTGTGCCTGGCATGCAGTGGTGCGCCAGCTGCAGTGTATGAGCACAACAGACAACTGAGTCATCAGTTCACCGTCAGGAGAGTTACTGTAGCAGCCATGACGGGAGCCAACTTCCTGTGCCGTAACTCCGGCTCAGACTCTCTTAAGGTGGGCTCTTAAGGTGGACCAGCTTTTCTCCTTAAAGTGACAAGTTTTTCTCAGCTTTTTAATTAATTATTAACATTTCTTTTAACCGTTTTAATCAATAGCGTTAATCGGTTCAAATGCTTAATGTCGGTTATCGGTTAAAGAAGATTACCAACCCTAGCTTTAATTTCACGATTCTTTGAAGTTATTCAAATTGAGCATGCCTCAGTACACTATAATTTACCGATCTCCTGAGAAAACTCATTTGTTTTTTTGTTTGTATTTTTATTCTATGGCCACATATGTTCATAATTTATCAATATCCAGTCAACCACATAATAATTTCTAGTTCACAAACATTTTCTAGGATCAGCTGTTCAGATGTATACAAATGTTGCACAACCAAATTCTCTCTCCACTTTATAATCTGACTGTATCTTTTTATATTTACAGTAATATCAACCAAGTACAATTCCTGTTTATTTAATTTCATAACACTGTTTCTCCTCAGCTCTGCTGATCAATTACAGCCCTGCCCAATCTATGGATCTTTGTACTGTAACTGTTGTGAACAGTATTTCTCTGTTGGAGAAATGATTTGGTTTCCAGTCTGACTTATTGACAGTGATCTTATTTTCTTAACAATGTTTTTTTTTCATCCATTACTTTTGATATGTTGTGGATGTTAATCTTGTATATGTATGATTATAATGGTAATATAAGATTTACCATCTCCTCCAGGAGATAAATTAATGGAAAGCAGCCAATGCTGGAGGTTTGCGGGCTTCTAACAGGTCCGAACAACGGGAGTGCACAACTATAATATGACTATTTTAATTTTTTTGACATACTATAATATGACTTTTTATTTTTTTGACATACTATAATATGCTGCAGTGAGGACTCAACCTTAGTACATGGGGCACCTGTTCTACCAGGTGACCTAACCCAATTTACTACACTGTGACTTTTTTTCAATTTTTTCCACATAATATGACTTTTTTTTAACATACTATAATATGACTTTATTTTTTCCGACATGCTATACTATGACTTTATTTGAACCCTCCCGCTCCCTACACACCCACAGTCACAGATGAACTGAGCTGATTTCCTGTAAATGGAGAGAGGAGGAGCCACACTGACCATGTCATCCAGGCTCATGAGAACAAGGTCTGTGGAAAGGAGGCTGCATCACGCGTCATATCTTCGGAGTTAAACGCATGCACAGTAGAATCTGCTCTGCACGACCGCAGCTTCAGTTACACTGCGCATGCGTTATACCCTACACCAAGACCAGTGACCCAGCCTCCTTTCTATAGTCCTTGATGAAAACAGAGAGGAAGCATGATAGTGAAAGCATTTAGTTTGTTATTCCAGACTCCATTTTCAGACAACGGCACAGAGATGTGACGACTGAAAACTGAAGCAGGGTGAGTGTTAATCCAACATTTTATTATTTTACTGTCAAAGTGTCAGTCAGTTTCTCTCTGTGTGTGAGAGTGTGAGAGAGAGGTTGTGTGTTACTTCCTGTTCTCTCAGTCTTGTCTGTGACTCTTGTACAAACTTGTTTCATGTTCACTGTCAGCGTTAATGTTTAACCTCAGACTGACTTCAGATCAGAAGATGATTGACTGTGTGGAGGAAGAGGAGGACAGAGCAGAGTCTCTAGTCTCTGGCTGTCTGTCTATGAAGAGTGATCAGTCTAAAGAAGAACCTCTACTCTTCAGTAATGAAGCTGGACCCTCAGAGTCAAAGTAAGAGAGCTGCTACTAACTCATTTATAGGACTCATTTTCACTTTCCTCTACCAATACCATGTTTTCTGTTGATTTTGTGTTTCTATTTTAAAGTTTCTACTAAAATGTATTTGCTAACTGAAGTTGAACAAACTTTTCTTGACACAAAGAGAATTAACCCCCCCCCCTCCAGCCAGTTTTACTTCCTGTGTTTTGGTTAACGTTCTTCCTCAAACAGAGAATGGAGATGTGGTTAATAGTCAGCTGTAACTCATCACCAAGGCAACCAGACTGTTTATCAGCCCACAAATAAGACAAGAATTAGCTCAACACACCGACTCTCTCTCACTCGCTCTCTTCTTCACCGTCTGGGAAGATACAGAATGATATAAAACAAAGTGATGCCATGCCAATGCCATGATTTAGTTGATTGTGTGTTTGTTTATTAAATTTCTACTAAAATGTATTTACTAAGTGAAGTTTAACACACTGTTGGTGACACAAAGAGAATGAATTAGTGCATTCTTCCTCTTCGTATCTGTGACAGCTGTCAGTCACCCAGAACAGCTGTAATCTAAGAGGACTAATACAAACTTTAAACCACATTATTGACAGTAGCAGTAGTTTGTGTATTTAGAAACTGAAATGTCTTTGTCATCAGAGAATTTATCAAGGATTCATGTGATGTGAATAAAATCATCTTGGTGTTTGCAGAGTTCAGTTCAGACCGAGAGCAGAGTCTCCAGTACCCAGCTGTCTGTCTATGAAGAGTGACTGGTCCAAAGAGGAACCTCCATTCTTCAGTAATGAACCTGGACCCTCAAACACAAAGTAAGAGACTGTTTCTACTGTAAGCTGACCTGATGGATGATGATGCATTGAGGATGAAGACTAAATGTTCTGCTAACAGATTTATATTCCTGATGCAGAACTATAGAGAGGTCCCGATAGACCAGAGAAATTTAGAGGTCCCGATAGACCAGAGCAATAGAGAGGTCCCGATACACCAGGGTTGCGTTCGAATAGTCTTTTTTGCTTAGGAAGGTTCCTAACTGAGTGAAATGACCCGGAAGTACCTCAGTAGCAGCCGTGATAAGAGCCGTTCGAATTCACCAAAGCTTCAACCGAAGCTTCAATGCTTCCTTTATTATCTCCTTTAGCAGAGGATACACTGGACCATCCTTTACCAAAAGAAACGAGAGAATAACATCCCACAATTCCTTGCGGCCGTAGCATGTAAAGCGACGCACCATTCGGCCGTTCATAATAACAAACTATATGCTTATCTTGCATATTATTTTCATACGCTCATACACTAATTGGGATTCATGTTTAATATGAGTGGACAGTGACAACCATTTCGTTTCAATTTATTTTTAATTAATTATTTATTTGGAACATATAACAAATACCTCAGTAAAAAACAAAACAAGAATAACTAATCAAATGAACAGTAAACAACCAATTAACAAATAATCAACACAAATACATATTACGAATAGTTCAAAAAGAAGTTGGAAGTACAGCCTACACTTACAGTATATGATCCAACCCCTTCTCCATAACTCCAACATTAACTCAATATTTATCATATATTCCTGTTTATTTCAATTCCAGCCGTGGTAATGAAGTGATATTTTTCCACGTTAGGTCAGATGATCCTTTATTATCTGTTGATAGTGTTCCAGCAGCAGGAGGAGGAGCTGTGGTATCTCTCTTTAACACACCGCGGGTGAAGCAGTCTGTCACTGAAAGACCTATTTAAGAACGCACGGGGAGAAGCAGCGCCTTTTGTAGTCCATCTTCACAACAATGTAGTTTCACCACAGCAGACTGACGTCACTAACATCCGCCTCCGTCGCATCATAATGACGGAGTCTAGTGAAAGAGCAGTCGGATTCTCCAAACACCGCTGTCGTCGTTTCCTAACTCCTGAATTCTCCTTCTCATCTTTCCTTGACCTCATGACGTTTTCCACTGAGGTCAAGGAGAAGTGGTTAGGAAAAGACGTTAGGACGTAATTATTTGTCTATTCGAACGCAGCCCAGATCAATAGAGAGGTCACGATAGACCAGATCAATAGAGAGGTCACGATAGACCAGATCAATAGAGAGGTCACGATAGACCAGAACAATAGAGAGGTCACGATAGACCAGAGCAATAGAGAGGTCATGATAGACCAGAGCAATAGAGACCAGGTAGTTATATCACTCTCTTCAGAACCACCAGACTTCATTCACAAAAGCAGTAATTTCCCTCTCAGAACACAGGAGTTGCTGCTCTACTGCTGCTTCTATCGGTTAGTTAGTTTGTGTTATTGTGTGACTTTCTGATCCAAACTAACGCGAGTTGAATGTTTGAGTTTGTTCTTTAACTAATTACTGATGTAGAATATGGTGAAGGGAATTTAAGCTCACTTACTAAAGATTCAGAGCTTGCAGTTGAAAGTTTTGGATCATTAGTAAGTTGACCTTTGACCTTAGATTTTCTCCACCATATGTTGTTCCTTAAGGTCAAGAACAAACATCCCTGGGCAGTAGTGATGTTAAAGTTATCTGCTCATACTAAAAGGGGCAGTAATGTAAATTTGGACCACTTCTCTTTTTAGAATATTTGAATTCATGCCTTCATTTGATAGTTGACAGTAGAAAGTGACAGAAAACAGAACGATATAAAAATAAATGTAAACCATCTGGATTTGAACCAGAGACACCACTGTTACATACTGTGTGTCTTAGACTGCTGGTCTACCACACTATTTAGACCACTTCTAACCTCAGTTCAAACCTAACTAACTCAAGCTAAGCTGCCCAAAGTGACCGTGAGACTGTTAAGAACATGATCAGCTCTCTTTAATGGAGGACTTTCACTGTGAAGTAGCTGTAGAAAGTGTTGAACCTACAAAATAAAACAGGAAACAAACTACAACCAAAACCCAAGACCATGACAGTCCCCCCCCTTTCTCAAGGGACGGATCCCAGACGTCCCTAAAACAGAGTCTGTGAACTCCATCAGGGTGGGTGGAGGGAGTCCGGAGGAGGGATTAAGGGGCTAGCGGCCGGGCACTGAACAGGGACGGGGCAGGAAAACTCAGGCGTACGACCCGGGGACAGGACAGACGGGAGAAACTGATCAGGAGGGCGACCCCTCTGGAGGACGACCCCTCTGAAACCCAACGTGTAACAACAGCTGTCAGTGTGCTGACTTCACTATGACATGTGATTATCATAAAGTGGGCATGTCTGTAAAGGGCAGACTCGTGGGTACCCATAGAACCCATTTACATTCACATATCTGGAGGTCAGAGCGTTCTTCCAGACAAGCTAGCATGACATGGTTGGTAACGATGGATCCTTAGGTTTTCTATAGTTTCACATGTTACCAGTATCTTCACTCTAGCTTTAAAACTGAGCCGCTACAACCTCTGAAAGACTGAATATCGTCCGTCAGATTGTAAAGAGGTTAATAAGACAGCCAGATAGTAAAATTCAGCTCATTAGTGTTTATGAAAGCAGGAGAGTTGAAATAAAAGCAACACTGTCATCACAGACTGAATGCTGAATTCAAACAGAAAAGTAACAACACTTTAACTGTTCCCTGTGACCATCTGAGCTTTGAGACAGTGTCGGCCAATCAACAAAGCCTTTTAGTTATAAAGACATGTCTTCACAGGAAGAGGAGTGATGTCTCTGTGGAGGACCAGCTGTCCTGCTGTGCTGTGTACTTGGACCAGTCTGCTTCATCTGGAGACTCCTCCTGTCCCCAGTGTGGACAAAGATCCAGAACCAGAGCTGGACTGCAGCCAGCCGGTCAGACCAGCACTGTACAAAGTAAGACTCTACATCTGTCTGCTGACGTCTCCATGTCTGAAACACTACTTGTTCTTTTAATACATAAAAAGTCATAAAAGTCTCACCAGGTCCTGCGAGGACACTAGGGGACGCCCTGCTCTACTCAACTGGCCGTTCAAGCCAAAGACATACTGTATATACATACGCCAACGTTGGCATACGATCCAGAGGTCAATGAGGAAACTCCGACACTCAGACGACCAATCGTGTAACTTCATCACTCAGTGACAGACTTTTAGGGTTGTAGGGCTGGCCGTCTGCGGTCCAGCCAAAAAGACAGAGAAAACAAGAGACATAAATAAATAACCCTCAAATACTCAACATGATTTACTGTGGAGACGGACGCTCTTAGTTTCACTTTCCTCCTCTGCATTTCATTCATTACATCCAACGTTCATCAGTAAATGTCGTCCCAGTGAAATAAAACCTGGTTTATTTATTTCCAGCGTGTTTTTTAGATGAAACGGACGACACACTGAACGGCAGACTGCAGAGTGTGTTTACTGCTGCAACCACCAACAGCTCTCGCCACATGTCATGTTGCTTTTTCATACATCAGAGGACTAATTTGCTGAATCTTCACAGGTCTTTAGACCGTAGTGGAAACAGACAACAGTGGACTGAAGGAACCTTTTAGTTCCTTAAAAGTAGTAGGACTAAAAATCCCAGGAACTTTTGGTGGAAACCCGGCTTTTGTTATTGGTGCTGTTCAATAAAAACATATCCACACAACGAGATATGAACATATCCTGCATTATTTGATGAGTGGATCAGTTTTAAATATTACAGGGAGGAAGGAACAGCCACAGTGAGCTGTTTAGATGAAGAGCTGCAGACGGACAGCTGAGGCTCCGCCTCCTCTGCTGTCAATCAAACATGTACACCGACTGAGAGAAAAAGGAGCATTTCTGATGCTTCCACTAAAACTAGACTGTTTAACCTTTACTGCTTATTTATTTACTTTATATTGATCACTTCAATATTGGCAATAAAAATAATAAGCAGATTGTCACATCTTCTTTATTTGTAACTTTTGTCCTTCTCTTTCAGCAGATAGAGGTCTGCAGGAGGTTGTAGATGAACATAAGATCAGTCTGAGGAGGAGATGTGAATGTGTGACTAAAGGAACTGATGAAACAGGAAGTGTAACGCTCCTCAACAGGATCTACACTGAGCTCTACATCACAGAGGGACAGAGTGAAGAGGTTAATACCCAACATGAGGTGAGGCAGCTTGAGACAGCTTCCAAGAAGAAGACCCTCCATGACGCTCCAATCAAGTGCCAGGACATCTTTAAAGCCTTACCTGACCAACAGGGACACATCAGAGTCGTTCTGACGAACGGCGTCGCTGGCGTTGGAAAAACCTTCTCAGTGCAGAAGTTCACTCTGGACTGGGCAGAGGGCTTGGAGAACCAAGATGTCAGTCTGGTGGTTCTGCTTTCGTTCAGGGAGCTGAACTTGATCAGAGATAAGCAGTACAGTCTTCTCAAGCTGCTCCATGTTTTCCATCCAACATTACAGAAGGTCACAGCAGAGAAGCTCGCTGTCTGTAAAGTTCTGTTCATCTTTGACGGCCTGGATGAAAGCAGACATTCACTGGATTTCAAGAACAAGAAGGTTGTGTCTGATGTCACCCAGAAGTCATCAGTCAACGTGCTGTTGACAAACCTCATCCAGGGGAATCTGCTTCCCTCAGCTCTCGTCTGGATAACTTCCCGACCTGCAGCGGCCAATCAGATCCCTCCTGCATGTGTTGACAGGGTAACAGAAGTACGAGGCTTCACTGACGCCCAGAAGGAGGAGTACTTCAGGAGGAGAGTCAGTGATGAAGAGCTGTCCAGCAGAATCATCTCACACATCAAGACATCCAGGAGCCTCCACATCATGTGTCTAATCCCAGTCTTCTGCTGGATCACTGCTACAGTTCTGGACCACATGTTGACTACAGACCAGAGAGGAGAGCTGCCCAAGACCCTGACTGACCTGTACTCACACTTCCTGTTGGTTCAGACAAAGAGGAAGAAGCAGAAATATGGTGAGGGACGTGAGACGAGTCCACAGGAGCTGACGGAGGCTGACGGGGAAGTTCTTCTGAAGCTGGGGAGGCTGGCGTTTGAACATCTGGAGAAAGGAAACATCATGTTCTACCAAGAAGACCTGGAGCGGTGTGGTCTGGATGTCACAGAGGCCTCGGTGTACTCAGGAGTTTGTACAGAGATCTTCAAAAGAGAGTGTGTGATCTTCCAGAAAACAGTCTACTGCTTTGTTCACCTGAGCGTTCAGGAGTTTCTGGCTGCAGTCTACATGTTCCACTGTTACACAGACAGCAACACAGAGGTACTGAAGGACTTCCTGGGAAAAATATATGTTCATTCAACCCTGGATGTCTTCCTGAAGAGAGCCATGGAGAAATCCCTGAGGAGTAGAAATGGCCACCTGGACCTGTTTGTTCGCTTCCTTCATGGCCTCTCTCTGAAGTCCAACCAGAGACTCTTAGGAGGTCTGCTGGGTCAGACAGACAACAGTCCAGAAATCATCCAGAGAGCCATCAACAGCCTGAAGGAGAAGAAGACCAAAACCTCTCCTGACAGAAGCATCAACATCTTCCACTGTCTGACGGAGATGAACGACCACTCGGTACATCAGGAGATCCAAGAGTTCCTGAAGTCAGAGAACAGATCAGAGAAGAGACTCTCTGATATCCACTGCTCAGCTCTGGCCTACATGCTGCAGATGTCAGAGGAGGTTCTGGATGAGTTGGACCTGCAGAAGTACAACACATCAGACGAGGGACGACGGAGACTGATTCCAGCTGTGAGGAACTGCAGAAAAGCTCTGTAAGTCCAGATGTGATTAACTTTATAGATCAGTGTAGATTAATAGTTTAGTTCTTCAAATATACACACTAAAATTATTCTCAAAATATAATATTCTTATAAATGTTCCACGTGTTTATTACATAAATATGTATTTGTATTTTGTCACAGATGTTCTTGAGCTGTTTCAAATGTTGAGTTCAAAATGTTTCAGTACTTTGTGTTTCTAGCTGTCAAGTTAATGAACACTTATTCTATTTATTTCTAATAATTGTTACATTTGACAGTTTTTTCTTATTTATGTTTTTGGGTGATGGAGACGACATGTGAACCTGGTAAAACAAATGAAAAAAACAAAAGATCAGCTGTCTGGTGGAGTGCTGGGTCTAACCGGTGTAACGGCAGCAACAGAACGTTTGCTGATCCGGCGGGGAGTCGGGGCGGTCCTGGGATCAGAGTCCTGGTGCTGGGGTTTGCTTTCAATAGGCCTTGCACCACATTACACCTTACCTCGTGTGTTTTTGGGCTCATCTCTTTCATTGGCTTCAAATCCAAACTGTTGCCATGTTGCTGCAGTTTTAGTTTTCTTTGAGACCAGCTCTGCCATGTCTCGTCTCATCACCCCAAAAAACACATGAACTTCCTAGTAAACAAACCTCTTCTTGTTTATACACCAACATTATATCATAATATTACGTTAATCACGTTGTCATATTGCTTATTAGTAATGCAATACAGGCTGGATTTAGCACTGTGACTCTGTCGGCACAGGTTGTTGATGTCGGCTACTTTTTAATTTGCCAGAACGTGTCGTTAGCATAAAATCAAACCGGTTTAAGCTCGTACACCGGACCGGACCGGACCGGACCGGCAAAACCAAAAACCGACCCAACTCTAGCATTAGCCACCGTAAACTACTGGTCATACGAGACAAAGATAGTCGTTGTAAAACCCCTGAGTGTGTTGAATCGAGCAATGGTGCATTTTATTGCTAATGAATTCAAGTTGTGTTCCATCATCTTGTTTTGAAGTCTTTCCTTTTATTCTGTTACTCACAGAAGGAAACTCTGGTGTTTCTCTCTCTTGTTGCTGTAGAGAAGAGTAGTAACAGGAAATACACAGCTTCCACCAATAACAGCAATCTGATGAATATATAACAGCAGAATGGTAGAATTCAGACTTTTTAAGAGATCTTATACAAACCAAAGATCAATGTTCTGTTTTTAATGCTGATACACTGATATCATCTTTCTGATGTCATTATGTTGTAAATAATGCAACCTCATTGGTTCATTCATTGTGTTTGTGAGCTGAATACGTTTGATGCTCAGAAAAGAGTGTTAATGACAAAACGCCATGCAGTCATCAAAATATCTAGTTATATGAATGTTTAATTATGTACAGGTCTAATATTATAGCGATTTGTTTAATTTCTCTACCGTTTGGCAGCAGTCACTGAATTTTCCCATTTATGGACGTGAACCTGAAAGCAGCAGGTAGCTAGCAAAGAGAGGTCATCTTTATCAACTGTATTATTATTACTTATTCACTGAGTTTTAAAAATGCTTTTCTAATCAAGAAGGCCTCATGCTAACTTTGTGGAGACAGACCTGGGATCAGATCACACTGACAGACTGGACATTAGGGAAGCCTCAATGTAACTACATGTTCTCTCTCTTCATCTGCAAGATTAAAGAAAAACAAAGATTAAAAGTCTGCAGGTTTGAGAGAGAGTGATGAGAATTATTGTTTCATGTCAAACAGTGAGATAAGATTAGCTGAACCACTGATGTGAGGAGTAAATGTTGATTAAAGAAGTTTATATCAAACTGTTTAGTCATCAAATGCATGAAGTAAATATAAACTGTCCTCTTTCATAATAACATATTTTGTAATTTTTGTGTCATCACAGACTTTCTGGCTGTGGACTCTCAAATACTCACTGTGAAGTTGTGGCCTCAGCTCTGAAGTCCAACCCCTCCCATCTGAGAGAGCTGGAGCTGAGTAACAACAAGCTGCACGATTCAGGAGTGAAACCGCTTTTCGCTGGACTGAAGAGTCCAAACTGTAGACTGGAGACTCTGAGGTCAGTTCACTGACTGTAGTTTATGTAGTTTGTACACACACTCTCTACACACTGGACCTTTAACACAGACCTTATTTCAGCCATCTAACTAAAAACCCATTGACTTCCAGACGAGGGAACAGGAAGTGCTAAAATTCTAATTCATTTCTGGGTTTTAGGACTCATTCCTGTAGCGCTCTATTTGAACATGTCTAAAGGTGCAGCACTCTTCAACAAACACGTATTGCACCAACTTAAAGGCACACAAGTGATGATTATGAATGACACCATCTAATCAGAGGTCTCTATGGTTCTAAGTTATTCCCACGTTCTTTTTGACAGCAGATATAACTGTGATCTGTTTTCATGTCAGCATTGTCTAATTATTTGAAGCAAAAACCAAATAAATATTCTGCATCAGAAACCTCTTTGCAGGTTCATATTTTGTTCAAGTCTATGTGAATACAATACTCACATGTTCATATGTACATTCAAAGAGTTATTGATGTCTGTCATCATTCCTTCTGTCTGTGAAGCAACCCCCGTATAACCTGAGTGTTACGAGATGAGGACTAAATCCACAGTCTTGTTCTGTGTAAAATGACCTGTAAAGTTGATCTTAAACTAATCAGAGGCTTCAGCAGTCTGAGTTAGATGTATTAGGGCTGGGTGACTTGGAGAAAATCAAATATCATGATATTTTTTTGTGTAAATGACCAATAATAGAACAGCTAGAACAGTCTGGTAAGTTCAGAGAATGACATCACTTTACTGTAATGTAGCCTTTAAAACCAGGAAGAGATGACACTTACAACACAACACGATATTACTAGGGCTGTCAATCCATTAAAATATTTAATCACGATTAATCGCAAATTATTCACAATTTTTGTATCTGTTCTAAATGAACCTTAAAGGGAGATCTGTCAAGTATTTAATATTCTTATCAACATGGGAGTGGACAAATATGATTTATGTAAATGTATGTATATATTTATTATTGTAAATCAATTAAGACACAAAACAATGAAAGATATTGTCCAGAAACCCTCACAGGTACTGCATTTAGCATAAAACAATATGCTCCAATCAGAACATGGTAAACTGCAGCCCAACAGGCAACAACAGCTGTCAGTGTGTCAGTGTGCTGACTTGACTATGACTTGACCCAAACTGCATGTGACACGATTAACTTTGACAACCCTAAATATTAGGATATCCAAAATCAAAGACGATATCTAGTCTCATATCACGATATGGATAAAATATGGATATATTGCCCAGCCTTAGTATGTATCCAGTCAGTATGTTGTGTTTGACAGTTTCCTTGTTGAGCTGCAGGAGGAATAGTAACTCAAAGAGGGAATTTGGTACTAAACAGTGTGTAACTTTGATTTGTCGACTCAGACTGCTGAATCTTCATATTAGTTTCACTTGAACTTGTGAAGTCATTTCTTACAGTGTAGTCGTGTTATGAAGGGACCACTTCACAGGAGGAATGATTACTGCCACCAATAACTCTTTTAATGTACATATGACATGTGGCTGTTGTTTACAGACACACTTGAACAAATGTGGACCTTTCCTGTAAATGACATAAACCTGCTAGGCTAGCAGATACAGTGAGAAGAAGGCCATGTAATAAATGAAGTAATGAAGTCCAACAAGTCTGATTTGATATTGATCCTCTAATTCCAGACTTGACCGAGATCAGCAGCATGTTATTGATGTGTGTTGACATGAACAGGTGTATGAATGTTGTGGTGACATTTGGATGATGTCTGTAGAAGGCTGACATTATGATGATCCACAATAACACAATGACAAAGTCACTCTACTCATTTTAGGGAGAAGATCATTGATTAGGACATAGTGATGTTGAGCTACACATTTAAAACCTGAACACATCTGATTGGATTATAAAGTGATTTTAATCATCATTTATTCTTTATTCAGATTGAGTCGCTGCTGGTTGTCAGAGATCAGCTGTGCTTCTCTGGCCTCAGCTCTGAAGTCCAACCCCTCCCATCTGAGAGAGCTGGATCTGAGTAACAACTACTACCTGCGGGATTCAGGAGTGAAGCTGCTTTCTGCTGGACTCGAGGGTCCAAACTGTAGACTGGAGACTCTGAGGTCCGTTCACTGACTGTAGTTTATGTAGTTTGTACACACACTCTCTACACACTGGCTCTGCTCCAGATGGCTCTAGAGAGGGACATTCACGTTTTCACGTCGGCCATCGTAGCTCTCCAACAGGCTTGGCACACAGGAGATGCTTCAGTTGGTTGTAATCTCCTCACCTCACCACTAGATACCTCCAGATCCTACACACTGGACCTTTAACACAGACCTTATTTCAGGCATCTAACTAAAAACCCATTGACTTCCAGACGAGGGAACAGGAAGTGCTAAAATGCTAATTCATTTCTGGGTTTTAGGACTCATTCCTGTAGCGCTCTATTTGAACATGTCTAAAGGTGCAGCACTCTTCAACAAACACGTATTGCACCAACTTAAAGGCACACAAGTGATGATTATGAACGACACCATCTAATCAGAGGTCTCTCTGGTTCTAAGTTATTCCCACGTTCTTTTTGACAGCAGATCTAACTGTGATCTGTTTTCATGTCAGCATTGTCTAATTATTTGAAGCAAAAACCAAATAAATATTCTGCATCAGAAACATCTTTGCAGGTCCATATTTTGTTCAAGTCTATGTGAATACAATACTCACATGTTCATATGTACATTCAAAGAGTTATTGATGTCTGTCATCATTCCTTCTGTCTGTGAAGCAACCCCCGTATAACCTGAGTGTTACGAGATGAGGACTAAATCCACAGTCTTGTTCTGTGTAAAATGACCTGTAAAGTTGATCTTAAACTAATCAGAGGCTTCAGCAGTCTGAGTTAGATGTATTAGGGCTGGGTGACTTGGAGAAAATCAAATATCATGATATTTTTTTGTGTAAATGACCAATAATAGAACAGCTAGAACAGTCTGGTAAGTTCAGAGAATGACATCACTTTACTGTAATGTAGCCTTTAAAACCAGGAAGAGACAACACTTACAACACAACACGATATTACTAGGGCTGTCAATCCATTAAAATATTTAATCACGATTAATCACAAATTATTCCCAATTTTTGTATCTGTTCTAAATGAACCTTAAAGGGAGATCTGTCAAGTATTTAATATTCTTATCAACATGGGAGTGGACAAATATGATTTATGTAAATGTATGTATATATTTATTATTGTAAATCAATTAAGACACAAAACAATGACAGATATTGTCCAGAAACCCTCACAGGTACTGCATTTAGCATAAAACAATATGCTCCAATCAGAACATGGCAAACTGCAGCCCAACAGACAACAACAGCTGTCAGTGTGTCAGTGTGCTGACTTGACTATGACTTGCCCCAAACTGCATGTGACACGATTAACTTTGACAACCCTAGATATTAGGATATCCAAAATCAAAGACGATATCTAGTCTCATATCACGATATGGATATAATATGGATATATTGCCCAGCCTTAGTATGTATCCAGTCAGTATGTTGTGTTAGACAGTTTCCTTGTTGAGCTGCAGGAGGAATAGTAACTCAAAGAGGGAATTTGGTACTAAACAGTGTGTAACTTTGATTTGTCGACTCAGACTGCTGAATCTTCATATTAGTTTCACTTGAACTTGTGAAGTCATTTCTTACAGTGTAGTTGTGTTATGAAGGGACCACTTCACAGGAGGAATGATTACTGCCACCAATAACTCTTTTAATGTACATATGACATGTGGCTGTTGTTTACAGACACACTTGAACAAATGTGGACCTTTCCTGTAAATGACATAAACCTGCTAGGCTAGCAGATACAGTGAGAAGAAGGCCATGTAATAAATGAAGTAATGAAGTCCAACAAGTCTGATTTGATATTGATCCTCTAATTCCAGACTTGACAGAGATCAGCAGCATGTTATTGATGTGTGTTGACATGAACAGGTGTATGAATGTTGTGGTGACATTTGGATGATGTCTGTAGAAGACTGACATTATGATGATCCACAATAACACAATGACAAAGTCACTCTACTCATTTTAGGGAAAAGATCATTGATTAGGACATAGTGATGTTGAGCTACACATTTAAAACCTGAACACATCTGACTGGATTATAAAATGATTTTAATCATCATTTATTCTTTATTCAGATTGAGTCTCTGCGGTTTGTCAGAGATCAGCTGTGCTCCTCTGGCCTCAGCTCTGAAGTCCAACCCCTCCCATCTGAGAGAGCTGGATCTGAGTAACAACTACTACCTGAAGGATTCAGGAGTGAAGCTGCTTTCTGCTGGACTCGAGGGTCCAAACTGTAGACTGGAGACTCTGAGGTCAGTTCACTTACTGTAGTTTGTGTAGTTTGTACACACACTCTCTACACACTGGCTCTGCTCCAGATGGCTCTAGAGAGGGACTTTCACCTTTTCACGTCGGCCACCGTAGCTCTCCAACACGCTTAGCACACAGGAGAGGCTTCAGTTGGTTGTAATCTCCTCCCCTCACCGCTAGATACCTCCAGATCCTACACACTGGACCTTTAACACAGACCTTATTTCAGCCATCTAACTAAAAACCCATTGACTTCCAGACGAGGGAACAGGAAGTGCTAAAATGCTAATTCATTTCTGGGTTTTAGGACTCATTCCTGTAGCGCTCTATTTGAACATGTCTAAAGGTGCAGCACTCTTCAACAAACACGTATTGCACCAACTTAAAGGCACACAAGTGATGATTATGAACGACACCATCTAATCAGAGGTCTCTATGGTTCTAAGTTATTCCCACGTTCTTTTTGACAGCAGATCTAACTGTGATCTGTTTTCATGTCAGCATTGTCTAATTATTTGAAGCAAAAACCAAATAAATATTCTGCATCTGAAACCTCTTTGCAGGTTCATATTTTGTTCAAGTCTATGTGAATACAATACTCACATGTTCATATGTACATTCAAAGAGTTATTGATGTCTGTCATCATTCCTTCTGTCTGTGAAGCAACCCCCGTATAACCTGAGTGTTACGAGATGAGGACTAAATCCACAGTCTTGTTCTGTGTAAAATGACCTGTAAAGTTGATCTTAAACTAATCAGAGGCTTCAGCAGTCTGAGTTAGATGTATTAGGGCTGGGTGACTTGGAGAAAATCAAATATCATAATATTTTTTTGTGTAAATGACCAATAATAGAACAGCTAGAACAGTCTGGTAAGTTCAGAGAATGACATCACTTTACTGTAATGTAGCCTTTAAAACCAGGAAGAGATGACACTTACAACACAACACGATATTACTAGGGCTGTCAATCCATTCAAATATTTAATCACGATTAATCGCAAATTATTCACAATTTTTGTATCTGTTCTAAATGAACCTTAAAGGGAGATCTGTGAAGTATTTAATATTCTTATCAACATGGGAGTGGACAAATATGATTTATGTAAATATGTATTATTGTAAATCAATTAAGACACAAAACAATGACAGATATTGTGCAGAAACCCTCACAGGTACTGCATTTAGCATAAAACAATATGCTCCAATCAGAACATGGTAAACTGCAGCCCAACAGGCAACAACAGCTGTCAGTGTGTCAGTGTGCTGACTTGACTATGACTTGCCCCAAACTGCATGTGATTATCATAAAGTGGGCATGTCTGTAAAGGGGAGACTCGTGGGTACCCATAGAACCCATTTACATTCACATATCTGGAGGTCAGAGGTCAAGGGACCCCTTTGAAGATGCCCATGACAGTTTTTCCTTGCCAAACTTTAGAGTAAGTTTGGAGCGTTATTTAACCTCCTTCCCGACGAGCTAGTTTGACATGGTTGGTACCGATGGATTCATCAGGTTTTCCAGTTTCCTATGATACCAGTATCTTCACTCTAGCTTTAAAACTGAGCCGCTATGACCTCCGGAAGATCGATTGCATTAATGCGTTAAAGAAAATAGTGGCGTTAAAACGATTAACTTTGACAACCCTAGATATTAGGATATCCAAAATCAAAGACGATATCTAGTCTCATATCACGATATGGATAAAATATGGATATATTGCCCAGCCTTAGTATGTATCCAGTCAGTATGTTGTGTTTGACAGTTTCCTTGTTGAGCTGCAGGAGGAATAGTAACTCAAAGAGGGAATTTGGTACTAAACAGTCTGTAACTTTGATTTGTCGACTCAGACTGCTGAATCTTCATATTAGTTTCACTTGAATTTGTGAAGTCATTTCTTACAGTGTAGTTGTGTTATGAAGGGGCCACTTCACAGGAGGAATGATTACTGCCACCAATAACTCTTTTAATGTACATATGACATGTGGCTGTTGTTTACAGACACACTTGAACAAATGTGGACCTTTCCTGTAAATGACATAAACCTGCTAGGCTAGCAGATACAGTGAGAAGAAGGCCATGTAATAAATGAAGTAATGAAGTCCAACAAGTCTGATTTGATATTGATCCTCTAATTCCAGACTTAACTGAGATCAGCAGCATGTTATTGATGTGTGTTGACATGAACAGGTGTATGAATGTTGTGGTGACATTTGGATGATGTCTGTAGAAGGCTGACATTATGATGATCCACAATAACACAATGACAAAGTCACTCTACTCATTTTAGGGGAAAGATCATTGATTAGGACATAGTGATGTTGAGCTACACATTTAAAACCTGAACACATCTGACTGGATTATAAAGTGATTTTTATCTTCATCATTTATTCTTTATTCAGATTGATTTGCTGCAGTTTGTCAGAGATCAGCTGTGCTTCTCTGGCCTCAGCTCTGAAGTCCAACCCCTCCCATCTGAGAGAGCTGGATCTGAGCTCCAACATCTACCTGCGGGATTCAGGAGTGAAGGTCCTGTGTGGTTTTCTGGAGAGTCCACACTGTAGACTGGAGACTCTGAGGTCAGTTCACTGACTCTCTGTTACTATTAGAGATCTTATATGTTGAGTTAACAATTGAACCTGATTAATGTACAAACATAACTTACATCCATAAAGTTGTTAATGTCCTTTTCTTCATATTTTCATGTTTCTTAAACTAAATCTAGTCTGCAGTCACAAAAGACTTGTGTTTCTTAAAGAAAGTGTAGAAAATGTCCACTGTTAGTTGTTAAAGTAAATGAATGTTTATCATTGTTGGTAAATGGTCACATCTGGATACAGAAGATCCTCTCAACTAATATTCAGGGTTCCTACGCAGTATGGAGAAGTATGGAATTTGATTTTAGTCATTTCCAGGTCTGGATGAGTATGGAAAAAAGAAAAGAGAGAATGGAAAAACATGTCTGTTTCCAGACTGTTGCCCCTATTCTGCTTTCTAAGATATCAAATTCAGAATTTCTAAAAATAAATAGATCATACAAGCAGAGTGTTTTTCATGGTGTTTAGAGCAGCCGGTGCAGCCACAATGTTTACTACTGTGTGAGAGAGCGCGGGCCAGAGAGAGCTTGATGTCGTTGAAAGCAGCACAGGAAGTAGGCTCTGACTGAACGCACACTCCTACAGAGCTGCCTCTACGCCTGAACGTCACAGCCAGGGCCGGCGCCTCCATAGAGGCCGACTAGGCAACCGCCTAGGGCGGCACTTTGGCAGCCAAATGTGGGCCAACTATTCATCATGAGCAACATAACAATAATAATATAATAATAAAAAGTAACCGGTAACTGCAGGCAGACGGCACAGAGCAGAACGCTGCCTGTCAGACTGGGACAATCTAATACATTACATATTGAGGGGGGGGACGAGCGGCCCCTCCTAATTTGGACTGATCCTCGTTCTGGCTGAAATCTGATTGGCTCAATCATTTACATCATGAACGTGATGAACTGTTACCAGTGTTCCAGCTGGCCGGTCTGGTTTTGATTCAGTGGTGACGTGCTGATACAAACTGATGAGGTGTCATCCACGATGAAGAGTCTTGAAGGTCTTCATCATCATCATCACATTCTCTTTATACCACTAAAACTCTATTAGTGGTAAAATTACTAACCCACAATGTTTCGTCTCGCGCCCTCCGGCCGCTCACATAAGACACCTCTCCGTCTCAAAGTCCTGGGATGGGTTTGTGTCCCAGTCTGTCCCTGGTGCTAATAGAGGGACGGCATCATTGTGATTCACCTAGAGCAGGATGTTTGACAGCAGAACGTCGTCCAGCTTTCTCTGTAGGACTGTAGACTGAACGACCACGATGAGTAAAGTGTTCTGAGGGCTGGCTTGATGATCCCAAACACAAAGCCTGGTTGGTTAACAATTCCAAATGGAAAAGAGAGCTGGATGCAAACTTTGAGGAAAATCGTTTGACATCTCAACCATGGTGGGGGGGGGGGGGGGGGCTGTAGTCTTGTAACAGCGTCCTCTGAACCCCGAGTCACAAAGTCAAATATGGTCTGAAAAATCTACAGAGAAGTCTGGAAAAGTCTGGAATGTAAAATGTAAAATGTGTAGGAACCCTGAATATTTGTTCTGAATTGATCAAGTTTACTTCATGAAGTAGAAATATTTCTCTGGTTTCTGATTGTTTCAACATGTTCCACAAATAATGTCTGATCATCGATATTGATCCTTCAGCACACACACATAGATGAACACAGAGATCAGCAGCATGTTATTGATGTGTGTTGACATGAACAGGTGTATGAATGTTGTGGTGACATTTGGATGATGTCTGTAGAAGGCTGACATTATGATGATCCACAATAACACAATGACAAAGTCACTCTACTCATTTTAGGGAAAAGATCACTGATTAGGACATAGTGATGTTGAGCTACACATTTAAAACCTGAACACATCTGACTGGATTATAAAGTGATTTTTATCTCCATTTATTCTTTTTCAGATTGAGGGACTGCAGTTTGTCAGAGATCAGCTGTGCTTCTCTGACCTCAGCTCTGAAGTCCAACCCCTCCCATCTGAGAGAGCTGGAGCTGAGTGACAACAAGCTGAAGGATTCAGACGTGAAGCTGCTGTCTGATCTTGTGAAGAGTCCACACTGCAGACTGGAGACTCTGGGGTCAGTAGAGGGTCGGAGTCGGTCCATGTTGGTTTCAGCAGTATTGTTGTGATGTGTTTCCTCCGTTAAGCTGTGAGAGGAGAACGGTGACACAGAGAGAGAGAACAGTCAGCCAATCAGATCAGCCAGAAGCTTGTTGTGATCATGTGTTAGAGTTGATGTGAAGAAGATGTTGTTGTTGTGTTCATGTCTCCAGGAAATAAAGCTGGATTACAGCTGACAGCATCACATCATGTATAGAGACAGTGGTCCTCATCCATCAAACTGTCGTTCCATCAAATCTGATCAGAAAGTGTGTGTTCTCTCATTGAGAGATAGAACCATCATAGAACCATTGTTACATTTAGTAACCATGTGGTCTTTATAAAGACCAGAACCTCTGCTGAAGTCCAGTAATCACAGCTGAGGTTTTACTGTTCAGTCTGTGTATGAACATGTAGGACCTTTAAAGAGGACCTATCAGGCTGATGTTCAGGTTCATACTTGTATTTTGGGTTTCTACTAGAACATGTTTACATGCTTTAATGTTCGAAAAACACTTTACTTTTCTTCTAGCGGCTGTGCTGCAGCACCTCTTTACACCCTCTGTCTGAAACGCTCTGTTTGATCTCCTTGTCCAAAAAGACTCCATATTTAGTCGGGCTGTCAAAGTTAGCGGAATAATAACGCGTTAACGCTAGATCGTTTTAACACCACTAATTACTTTAACGCAACTTGTGATTTTTAGGTTGGAAAATGTGCGATTAATTTTAGATTAATCACGATTAACTATGGACAATCATGCGATTAATCGCGACTAAATATTTTAATGGATTGACAGCCCTAATATTTACATATTTGTCATGTAATATTTAAAAGTAGATGAAACATTGAAATGTGACTGAAACCAACCTAGCAGCAGTAAATCCATCATTAAAGTGAGCAGTGAAAAGCTCTCTGTTTCTGCAGTAATGATGCTCTCAGGACTCTCAGCAGTTTATTTCCACTGTGTGGATCATAAGATAATATTACACAGAGACAAAGAATTTGAACACATAATCCAGGCTAAAAGCAACACAGTTTAAACTGACACATGCAGAAAGGTCAGCGACTGTGTGAATGTGTAAATGAACAGACTTGTAATATCACTGCCCCGTCTAGAGCACCAGAGATCTGACTAGAACTACTTTGTGTACTCTGCTGAGTTAATGTGATCACATGTATTGTTATGACCTGTATGACAATAATGTAGCCTTCTCCTCTCAGCTGCAAACCCAGCGGTGTGAAACGGACATAAATGACATTTATATAACCACAATAACACAAAATCAGTACATGATCTCTTATCATATATTCATATATGATATTCATATAGTCACTCATCTGAATCAGCTTCTTGAGCCGTATGTTGCTGTGAGACACGTCAGAGTCGTGCTCCTAGTCCCTCAGACTGAATGTGTTGCCTTGGTTAGTTTGTTACCAATACTTTTATGTATGCTGTGGGTGATTAGAAGAAGTGAAAGTAAGCCTGCTTACCGCTGTGAATTATGTTTATAGATTTATTATTTACTTTCTCCTAAGTCTGTTTCACACCGCCGGGGTTGGAGCTGAAAGAAAAAGACTAAAGTATTGTAATTCCTCCAGGAGATGAATAAAGTATCTTCTATTCTATTCTATAAGAACACATCTAATCAACACATTGATTTAATGGAACACACGTGTAATTAGTTCTAGTCAGATCTATCGGGATATTAAAAGTCTGTTTATTTACACATTCACACAGTCAGTGATTTTTTTGTCAGCTGTCCTTCTTGCATCTGGCAGTTTAAACTGTGTTCATTTTAGTCTGGATTATGTGTTTAACTTTTCTAATATGCGTTTGTAAAGTATGCCGCTCTGCTGACCGTAGACTGGTCCATGTCTGTGATTGGTCATGTGCTACAAACCCCGCCCCTTCTATGTGAACGCGCTCATAGCCAGACTGAGAAACCCTGGGTTGATTTACGGAGTTGATAACAACTGTCATAGGACCGCTTAGCGGGATCTTGGTTGAGGGGTTAGTTAAACCAGATAAAGAGAAGATACCCTGGGTGTGTTGGACTGGCTTCGTAGTACAGGCCTCTGGTCTGGGAGCTCTGAGCTCAGTGTGTTCACTCCAATACGTTAACATGAGAGCTGAAAGGAAGCTGGCTACGCTACACAGACTGAAGTCCCTTCTGCTCTTTATACTGGATGCTGACTGACAGCTGATGAAGGGAGTCTCTGTAAACACTGATGGATGACTTCTGTTGTCTTCTTCTTCTCTCATCAGATGGGAGAACAGTATGTATCTCTAACCACCATCCTCCCTGTGTGTTCCTCTGGACCTGACAGAGTATCATCAGTGTATCTGGACTCTGTCCTTCTGCACAATCTCTGCAGACACACTGAGACTCCTCCACTCCTTCTGCTCCACACTCAACCACCTCCTCCACCTGGACCTGGGTTTCACTTTGTCTTCATTCATTCATATATTCTGAACCCAAAGTGCCTCTGCAGATCAGTTCTGTTTATAACAACAGAACTGTAGATTAACACATTTAAATAGATGTTTCTGCTTTGCTTTCTGTTGCAGCTTCACCCTGTGGAACGATGGAGTTTTGCAGTTAATTTCCTCATACTACTAAATATATATATACCATATACAATATATATACCAAAACCAGCCGTTTTTCATATTATAACATTATGCTTGTAACAAACAGAAAGAAGTAGATAAAACCTGAACCTGAGGCTTCAGTTTCTCAACTAACTACAAACAGATTATGTCTGGATTTTGGTGGAAAGTCAGCTCCTTGATATTGTCTTTTGTATGTGATGTTTGATGTAAAACAAAACAAAAAAAATTCTGACTATCTGAGTTTTTGCTACAAAACAAATCATATTTGTTAGTTTATTACAGATGTACGTGTCACCCTGCTAGTTTTCACATTACATGGCTCCACACAGACACATGAAGTCAACCTGTGGAGCTTTTCCCCTCAGAAATCAATGTTGAAATTGCCTCCACAGGCTCCATTACAGTCCACCAGTCCCAGAAACAAAAGCCAAACACCAAAGTGTTTATAATTGCTAAGCAATATTGGACTCATTCCTTAAATTCTGCACATTCCAGTGAGCTGCATGAGTGTCCTGCGTCATTTCTTTAATGTCATGCAAATAAAGAAACTAACACGAACCAATTCTTTTGTCCTCTGTTTACTTCAAAGAGCAGATTTTCATTATGAATGTTTTTGGCTTTTTGAATCTTATTTTTGGTTTAAAATTGTGACCTTTTGTTTCCCAGAGTCACAGGTCACATCTTAAAATGTCTTAAACCAGAAAATCTCAATTTGAGCTTGAACCGGAAACCAGGTTTCTTTTTGCAATTTTGAAACTTTGATGTCGACTGATTAAATTCTTCTGTCTTGGAAATATTAAATGTTGACCAGCACAACTGCCTGGTGTTATAAAGGGACTGTTTGTAAGAATCAGAAATGCTTGTTAACAGCGACACCTGTGGCCGTTAAGTCAACTAAAGTCAGCGTCCTGTTGCTCGCGCTTGTGCTCGCTCTACATAGACATGAACGAGCATCGCTCAAAACAGTGAGGCGACACACGTCAGCTAAAAGCACAATATCACTCTATATTTCAGCTGCTTGGCAGTAATGTTAGCTGACCAGACAAAGGTCTCTCCATGAATCAATGCTGATCCTAGTGTTGGCTTTTCCTGCTTCAGCCTCCCGACCGCGGCTGGAGGGAACAGGGGAGACACCGGCACCCGGTCGGAGACGATAACGTTTCTCTCTGCGGAGCCCCGTCACTTCACAAAACACGGGAAACCTCTGTTGGTCTGGAGGAGCTGCAGCAGTTATTTCTGCACTAACGTCCACTTTACATTCGCTAGATATTCTCAGAGCTACGAAGTCTTCTGCAGTGTGTAGTGTGCGTGCATGCACGTGAGGTGGAGCGAGCTGAGTGAAGGCAGGCAGAGCAGCAGAGACTCCGGCCCTGGAGACCAAAGCTACGGTCTCCCCCGCATCCTCCGACCGCGGCCGACACTGTTTAACAGACGGGCTTCACTAGATAGAACTTTGTGGTTTTGGTGCTTCCGTGTAGTTTGTGTTGGAGTCTGAGTCTGAACAGCGTAGCCACACGCGAGCACGCATGGGAAACACCGACCCGCAATGATTTATAAGAGTGTAAGACGTTACAAACAGTCCCTTTAAGACGTAGGAAACCATCAATTTATCGTTAGTTACTACATTTTCTAATATCAAATTGTTGCTATACTACAGAAAACACAAATATATATATATATATGCAACAACATTACTAACATAGTTATACAGCTGTCTTTTCATACACGTGTAGTTCAACTCTAAGCAGCTGCGCAATGCATTCTGGGAGCGTGGCGGCGCGATTCGAAGAACGGAGCGTCACGACCACGGATGTATTAAGAGAAGAGAAGGTCACGACCGGTCTTTTAATACATCCATGGTCACGGGTTTGGTGTCGGGGTATGACGCATGCGCAGTGTGACTGAAGCTGCTGTCCTGCGTTGCGATTGGCTCATTTATGGCGAGTACAGAGCAGATATACTGCGCATGTGTAGAAGATATGACTTGATGATGACGCGTGACCCAGTCTCCTTCCATAGGCCTTGTCTCCAGTGTGATCATCAGTGCAATCAGCAGCACCTGTGTTTCTCCTCCTACTACTACCACCACAGGACAACATGTCTGCAGACGGCTGGACATGTTGACATTAGAGCGGATGAATTCATGGATTTATGATGATGTGCTTCATGAAGACGTGTGGAGGACGTTATGAGGTCAGTCAGAGGCTGTAGAGCCCCACAAACAAACATTACACAGGCTCGCTGGGTCCGTTGCTAGGCATCTTAACTGTCCGTTGCTAGCTAGCCAGCTTAGCGTCCAGCTAACTGATGCTACATGCTAACATCAGAGCCGTTGGTAACGGTTGGTAACGGTTGGTACAAGGCGGTTGAAAAGGGCCGTTGGGAATATCAACATTTTCCTCAGACCAAAACCAGAAAACAACATGTAACGGAGTCAATAACAGTGTTTCTGTGATATAGTTAAATTCATGTTTTCATTTTTGGGACAACCAACTGTTGTTTTCTGTAGAGCTTTTATTTTGTAAACAGTGCCTCTAGCATTAGCGGACAGCCAGGGCTTTTATTTTGTAGTACCTGCAGGTGCATTGTGGGTCAGTTCGTCCGGTACTTGCTGCGCTTTAATAATTGTCAATAATATCATTTAAGTTGTTGGAAGTTTATCCTGTGGTCGTTTTATTGTGTCTTTTGTCCTGATATTTCAGTGGGTTTTTTATATTGTTCTTGTGGTCTTCTTTTTGCTGGGTCCTGATCCCAGTAAGCCTTTGAGTACTCTTTGTCATGTTGTTGGTGTGTCTGTCTCTTGTCCATGCTCTACTGCTTCATTTATTGTCAATACTGATGCCATCCTCTATTTTCATCTGAACTAATCAGCCATTCCTGATCCATGTTGCTGCCTTCTCAACGCGAACAGGATCAATAGGAACAGGGCGTCCGACAAAAAATAGCGTATGGTATAAAAATATCATAGTAATGTATGTCGAAAAAAAAAAAAAGTCATAGTATAGTATGTCGAAAAAATAAAAAGTCATAGTAATGCATGTAGAAAAAAGTAATAGTATAGTATGTTTAAAAACAGTATAACATAGTGTCGAAAAAGGTATAAAAGTCATAGTATGTTGAAAAAATAAAAAAAAGTAGTAGTATAGTTGTGGGAAAAAAAGTCAAAGTATAGTATGTCAGTATAATATGTATAAAAAAAAGTCATGGTATAGTAAGTGGAAAAAATAAAAAGTCATAGTATAGTATGTCGAAAAAAATAGCATAATATATTATGTTTAAAAACAGTGTAAGATAGTATGTCGAACAAATTATAAAAGTCATGTATAGTATGTTGAAAAAAAAAAAAAGTAGTACATTTGTTGAAAAACAAGTCAAAGTATAGTGTGTCGAAAAAATAAAAAAGGTCAGTATAATATGTTTTAAAAAAGTCATGGTATTTAAAAAATGATATTAAAGTATTGTAGCGACCCTGGTCAATGAAGCTACGAGGCAGGAACTGGTTTCGCTGGTACTTTATTCCTCAGCTTGAACACCGGTTACTGTGGGCCGTAACCAACGCCAAAAACAACAAACCAACTAGTTTACAGCGTGCTATCTGCATTACAACTCCTTCTCATCTCCCGCTTCTGGTCTCCTGCGCGAGCCCTCCGCGTCACTCCCTCCTCAAGCCTCTGCCAATCACAGGTGGCTATCTTCACAAAACAATGTCAATGCTGCGTTCGCTGACATCATGTAAACCTGACTAACTACAGTAACATAACTTGTAACTTAACAGTGGACCCCACATCACCCAGTCGTTACAGTATGTTGAAAAAATAATAAGTCATTGTATAGTATGTGGAACATTTTTTAATGTCATAGTACATAGTAAACACGGTAAAAATGTACAACACAACATTAATCACACATTAAAGTAGTTCTAAAGCAGTGCGTTTTGTTTTGTGATTTGAATCTGGACAGATTGGTGCATCTCGGATGTGTTTGGGGAGTGAGTTCCAGTGGCCGGGGACAGCTATGGAGAATGCTCGGTCTCCTCAGGTCCAGTGCTTGGTTCTTAGTGGTGGAGACAGGAGGTTGGCATCACAGGAGCTGAGACTGCAGGAAGGAGTGTGGTGGTGGAGCGGGTAAGTCATTAAAAAAATCATTGTATAGTATGTTGAAAAAGGTCATAGTATAGTATGTCGAAAAGAAAAAAAATGTCATACTGTAGAGCAGGGGTGTCAAACTCATTTTAGCTCAGGGGCCACATGGAGAAAAATCTATTCTCAAGTGGGCCGGACCGGTAAAATCATGGCATAATAACTTAAAAATAACGACAACTTCAGATTGTTTTCTTTGTTTTACTTTGGTCCAAAATAGTACAAGCACATTCTGAAAATGTACACATCACAAATAATCCTCTTGACAAAACACTTCAAGTTAGTTGAAAATTCTGAGGAAAAAATTGGTGCAATTTCAAGAACACAATGCCTCAGTGATTGGAACTTAAACTTCGTCTCAGTGTATCTACAAAGCCATTAAACTTTAAGTCACAGCCTATCTGGGATTGAACAAAATACGAAATAAATAATAAATAAATAAAACAACTCTTCTAGGTATCAAATACCTCATTTGTCATTTCCACATATTAATCCTGTGCTAACTCAACAAACCATACAAACTGAGGTAGAAACTATTCAAGAGGGTTGAGTTACTCCCTGCCTTGTAGGCTAAACTATTTATTGATAGAAAAATAAAAGCTGTGCAATGCATGAACAATTTCAACAAACCAAACTTATGAGTTGAAGTGACTGACATTATTACAGTAAATCACACACTGTTCACTTTCTTTAAATTTCCACAGAAGACAATCATTTTCACAGAACTATATCAGGGTGCAGTGTCTCATGCAGCATTTTAAGTGGGATTACCCATTGTTTATTTCACTCCTGAAACCTGGCATCTTTTAGCTTTCACAAGTGCATCAATATCAGGCGTCACATCCTGAGTGGCAGCCAATTTCAGGATGTTATTCAAGTGCTTGTTCGTGAGCCTTGAGCGCAGATTTGTTTTATTGATGCTCATTACAGAGAAAACTTGCTCACAAAGATATGTGGTTCCAAACATGCACAACACTTTTGCAGCAAGGGCTGTCAAGTTGGGGTAACGTGGCAAGAGATACTGATAAAATGTGTCCAAGCCAGCTGCAGCAAATTTGCCCTTCAAATCTGAGTCACACTGCAAGTCTATTATTTCAAGTTGGATGTTGACGGGCAGATCAGAGGCATTCGCGGTGAATGGCGAGCAAAACACTTTGAAGTCTTTCTCCAGTTCACCAAAAATCTGAAAACGTTGCTCAAACTCCCGCAATAGTCCCGTTATTTTATCTTTGAACCGCTTCATGTCTGCGGCATGTTGGGTCGCGCACACATCTTTCAGACAAGGAAAGTGAGCTGCATCACCACCTGCGAGTTGCGTCTCCCACAATGACAGCTTCAACTTGAACGCACATATGCTGTCATAATACTGCGTGACAACTTTGTTGCGCCCTTGCAGCATTTTGTTCAAGTTATTCAAGTGCTCTGTAACATCCACCATAAATGCAAGGTCCTGCATCCATTCTGTGGACTGAAATTCTAACACTGGTTTGCCCTTTTTTTCCATTAACTGTTCAATTTCCTCTCGTAATTCAAAGAAACGCCTCAGCACAGCACCTCGGCTTAACCATCTTACCTCGGTGTGGTATGGCAGCCCATGGTTGTGGTCTTTCTCTCTGAGAAGGATGTCAAACTGACGGTGATTCAGGCCTCTGGATCGGATGAAATTAACAGTTTGGACGACCACCTTCATGACGTTATCCATCTTTAATGACTTGCAACACAAAGCCTCCTGATGCAAAATACAGTGAAAAGTCCAAAAATCACGTTCTCCATTTGCAGTCTGCACTTTCTCTCTTAATTTTGTCACAACACCTGCTTTTTTCCCGATCATTGAGGGCGCAACATCTGTAGCCAGGCTGACAGCGCGGGACCAGTCCACTCCGGCCCTGTCCAGGGCGCCGACGAGTGCGGTGAAAATATCAGCTGCTGTTGTGGTATCCGTCATTGGCACCAACTCCACGAACTCCTCGGTGACGGTCAAAGTGTCATCAACTCCGCGGATGAATATGGCCAGTTGCGCAACATCTGTAATGTCAGTGCTTTCGTCAATTGCAACTGAAAACGCAATAAATGACTTTACTTTGCGCTTCAATTGGCTGTCCAAATCCGCCGAAAGATCAGAAATCCTGTCTGCAACTGTGTTTCTTGTCAGGCTGATATTTGAAAAAGCCTGGCGCTTTTCAGGGCACACAATCTCCGCAGCCTTCAGCATGCATGTTTTCACAAATTCCCCCTCACTAAATGGCTTTGAAGCCACTGCAATTTCATTAGCAATAAGGTAGCTGGCTTTCACTGCAGCGTCACTGATTTCTCGGCTATGAGTAAACACAGACTGCTGTTTCTTCAGACCCGCCAACAATTCATTCACCTTCTCTCTTCTCTGTTGTCCTTGAAAGTTGTTGTATTTGTCGGCATGAAGAGTCTCATAGTGGCGACGAACGTTATATTCTTTCAGCACTGAAACTTGCTGTAAACACAACAAACACACAGCTTTCCCATTCACTTCTGTGAAGAAATAGGAGGATGACCATTTTTCTTGGAACAGTCTGCACTCTGCGTCCACTTTTCTCTTTTTTGACAGAGACATTTTGGGGCAATGAGGGTGCCAAAGCACGTAATGTTCAAATCGGGCAGGCAGAATGACAAGCTAGCTCCGGACTAGCTGTAGCCTACTTGCTTAGCCCCGGTATAAACAGTTTGCTTGTTTATACACCATCACTGCATTTTCTCTTGCCCAAAGACATTGTTTCTTTACAAGATTGGCAGGATCGAAAAGGTGGTAAAAGCCCAATTTCCATTAACCACGGATGAAAAGAAGGATGGTTCTTAACAAATTGAATAATTTCAAGAAAAGTAATAGAGTTTTTTAATTCATTTAGATTAATTTTATGGGGGACAACAAACAACATTTCCCCCAGAATTGCTATTGCGACATCCAGTGGACACATTTAGAACAGCAGTTTCTTTCATTGAAAAATTGCAGCTCCTTTTTATGCTTTGCAAAATCATCTCGCGGGCCGGATTAAACCCGTTCGCGGGCCTGATCCGGCCCGCGGGCCGTACGTTTGACACCCCTGTTCTAAACCCTGATACACTTTCTATTGTAATTAATTAATGAGTATTTCTGATTAATGACTGGAACAACTTGACACTCAGTGCTGAGCTGCATCTCAAATTAATCTCCAGGTTCCCAGCTTTCAGATGATGTACACCACTTCTATGTGACATCTACTGCTGACCTGCTATTTCCCCCTAAAGACCCCCGGTACCCCCCTAAAAAAGACTAAAACTGGACTATTGTGGGTCTCAGAGGGTTAATTCAGCCTTTTCAAGCCAAGAGAGATTCTGATGAACACACACACCCACAGTCACAGATGAACTCAGCTGATTTCCTGTAAATGGAGAGGGGAGGAGCAACACTGACTATGTGATCCAGGCTCATGAGAACAAGGTCTATAGAAAGGATTCCGTGTCACGCGTCATATTTTCGAGAGTACTACGCATGCGCAGTAGAATCTGGCCTGCACGACCGCAGCTTCAGTTACACTGCGCATGCGTTATACCCGACACCAAGACGAGTGACCCATCCTCCTTCTATAGTCCTTGATGAGATCAGGGAGGAAGCATGAAAGTGTGCAGTTTGTTATCCAGACTCCATTCTGAGAAAACGACACAGAGATGTGACGACTGAAGACTGAAGCAGGGTGAGTGTTAATCCATGGGGTGGTTTTATTATACTGTATACTATGTGTGTGTGAGTGTGTCTATGGTTGTGTGTGTGAGTGTGTGTGAGAGTGTGTCTATGGTTGTGTGTGTGTGTGTGTGTGTGTGTGTGTGTGTGTGTGTGTGTGTGTGTGTGTGTGTGTGTGTGTGTGTGTGTGTGTGTGTGTGTGTGTGTGTGTGTGTGTGTGTGTGTGTGTGTGTGTGTGTGTGTGTGTGTTTGTGTAATAGATAGAGGTTGTGTGTTACTTCCTGTTCTCTCAGTCTTGCCTGTGACTCATATACAAACTTGTTTCCTTTACATGTTCACAGTCGGTGTTAATGTTTAACCTCTCAGAATGACTTCAGGTCAGAAGATGAGTGACTGGTCTAAAGGTGATCCTCCATGGTTCGGTAATGAACCTGGACCCTCAGAGTCAAAGTAAGAGAGCTGCTACTAACTCATTTATAGGACTCATTTTCACTTTCCTCTACCAATACCATGTTTTCTGTTGATTTTGTGTTTCTATTTTAAAGTTTCTACTAAAATGTATTTGCTAACTGAAGTTGAACAAACTTTTCTTGACACAAAGAGAATTACCCCCCCCCCCCTGCAGCCAGTTTTACTTCCTATGTTTTGGTTAACGTTCTTCCTCAAACAGAGAATGGAGATGTGGTTAATAGTCAGCTGTAACTCATCACCAAGGCAACCAGATTGCATCGTTTTTCAACCCAGTTCAGATGAATTTACTGTTTATCAGCCCACAAATGAGACAAGAATTAGCTCAACACACCGACTCTCTCTCACTCGCTCTCTTCTTCACCGTCTGGGAAGATACAGAATGATATAAAAACAAAGTGATGCCATGCCAATGCCATGATTTAGTTGATTGTGTGTTTGTATATTAAATTTCTACTAAAATGTATTTACTAAGTGAAGTTTAACACACTGTTGGTGACACAAAGAGAATGAATTAGTGCATTCTTCCTCTTCGTATCTGTGACAGCTGTCAGTCACCCAGAACAGCTGTAATCTAAGAGGACTAATACAAACTTTAAACCACATTATTGACAGTAGCAGTAGTTTGTGTATTTAGAAACTGAAATGTCTTTGTCATCAGAGAGTTTATCAAGGATTCATGTGATGTGAATAAAATCATCTTGGTGTTTGCAGAGTTCAGTCCAGACAGAGAGCAGAGTCTCCAGTACCCAGCTGTCTGTCTATGAAGAGTGACCAGTCCATGTACAAACCTCTATACTTCAGTAATGAACCTGGACCCTCGGACACAAAGTAAGAGACTGTTTCTACTGTAAGCTGACCTGATGGATGATGATGCATTGAGGATGAAGACTAAATGTTCTGCTAACAGATTTATATTCCTGATGCAGAACTATTAGTGCAGATACTGTTTCAAACTAAGATGGATCTTAGTCTGGGTTTTAGAGCCACAAACTACTGATTGTATTTCTGTAACAAAACACCTGAGAACCTCCATTTCACAATTTACACTTCAAGAAAATATTCATATTTCTGCCTGAACGTTGAAGTCGCTGTAAAGATTTACAACTATTCAAAATGTGAAAGAATGAGCTTCAAATGTGTAATTCATTTTCTCACATTAGTCCTCAAAATACTGTGTTGGTTTGACTTCTCCTAAAATCAGCTGTTATGACAGCTTCTTTGAAGTGGGGTTGTACGTATACTCCCGTGTTCTGGGAAGTAAAATTACTGCTTTTGTGAATGGAGTCTGGTGGCTTTGAAGAGAACGATATAACAGCTTCAGTTCCCCGTCAGAAAGGGCTGTCTGATGGAGAGGTAAAGCAGCTGTGGACAGGAGCAGCAGAAAAACATATTATAGCCATCTAAAAGAAATATATATATTTATATATTCGTTTAAGTGTACACTATATTTACAATATTTTCTCTGCTTTACCTCTCCATCAGACAGCCCTTTCTGACGGGAACTGAAGCCGTTATATCGCTCTCTTCAAAGCCACCAGACTCCATTCACAAAACCAGTCATTTTCCCTCTCAGAACACAGGAGTAGCTGGTCTACTGCTGCATCCATCGGTTAGTTAGTTTGTGTTATTGTGTGACTTTCTGATCTGAACTAACGTGGCGTCCACAGCAGTATATCGCTTAGCTTCCTGCTGGTACTCCTGTCTGCTTCTCCTGACTGGGAGCACGCTGACCACCATCTAAGTTACTGTATTAATACACTGACTATAAGGATGTATATATACTGTACATGTAGCAGTGTCATCATGTAGAAACCTACGTCAGGTCACGTGGGAGAACGTTTTTAGAAGGGCTTGAAGGGAAAACTTAAGGTTACTTAACGTAACCCCGGTTCTTTGATAACAGAGTGAGGTGTTTCACTATGGGAATCACCTCGGCGTGACCAACTAAGGAAGCTCCAATGACACAACGTCTGTCATCGACAGACAGGTCGACCTGTGTTAGAGCTACGCCCCCTCATATTAACACAGTCGACCGTCCCTCACAAATCATTCTAGACCGGTTTCTTTCCGTGTCTATGCATGGAGGGACGTGCTGGTGAAACACCTCACTCTGTCAAAGAACCGGGGGTTACGTTAAGTAACCTTAAGTTCTTTTTCTAACTTCGTTCGGTGTTTCACTATGGGAGATATAGACCACTCCCGTATTGCATACGTTCTCCGAAGCCATAAACAATAAGCCAGACAGTGAACATCACACCGACCCTGGCGTGTTTGCCTCTAGCACAGCCCGTGCCAAGGATGGCCCCGAGACATCCAGCCTGTAGAACCTTAAAAAAGTGCGAGGCGTAAATCAGCTCGCCGCAGCACAAATGTCCTGCACCGAAACTCCCTTGAACAGGGCCCATGAAGTGGCCATGCTCCTAGTGGAATGAGCCTTTAACCCCTGTGGAGGTTGCAGACCTCTACAGCCATAAGCCAGGGATATGGCCTCCACAATCCAGTGGGATAGCCTCTGGCGGGACACTGGCTTGCCCTTGTGGGGAGTGGCCCAGGACACAAACAGCTGATCCCCTCTCCTGAAACCTGCTGATCTATTCACATAGACATGCAGAGCCCGCACTGGGCATAATGTGTTAAGCCTCTGCTCCTCCACTGAGGAGAATGGAGGTGGGTGAAAAGCCAAAAGCTCCACTGTGGGACATCTGTAGGCTGACTCCACCACCTTAGGCACAAAAGCTGGATTGGGCCGTAGGCAGACTTTGGTGAGCCCTGGGGCAAACTGTAAGCAGGAAGGGCGGATGGATAAAGCCTGTAAATCACTAACACGCTTTGCTGTGGTTAAGGCTAAGAGCAACACTGTTTTAAGTGAAATAAACATAATCCCCACCGCCTCTATAGGCTCAAATGGGTGATGAGAGAGGGCGTTCCCAGCACCTTTCATGAAGCGACAAACTAAAGGATGTTGCCACCCATGGGTGAACTGCGCATGCGCGCCACTGGTCTGTCCGCGCAGCGAGTGGACTGTGCCCGCCCTGCGGTGACTTCACCTCCATCACCTGGAGGGAGCGGCCTCCCCTCAGAGGAGCATGAGCTCCCCCTGCTGGGATTATGAGGCCATGACCTTGTTTTGTTTTTATTTTGTTTTGGGGGGAGCATTTCACCCTCGGCCCTTGGCCTGGCTGTGAAAATGCACACTTTATTTCTTTTAGTGTTGAACCGGGTACAAGTGCTTGGTGACACTGTGTTACCTGCCCCCTGTTCTCTTCCCCTTGAACATGAGGGGAGAGGAACTGAGAGAGGACCTCTGGAAAACTGGAACACACCAGGGCCTCTGAAGCCTGAGCTTGGGGGCTCTGTTCCACCTCCATTCCCTTTCTTTTCTTTGAGGGAGGGTGGGGGGGAGAAGCAAGGGGTGTTAGGTCGCACGCCTCTTCTTCCCGTCCCCGGGTTGGGATGGGCGGTTTCTTGCTGCAACTGCAGCGAAAGAGTGTTTGCCCCATGGCTTAGCTTTTTCTGACCGAAGCTGCTGGCTAGTCTGTTGACCAGCTGCCTGTTTCTGCGGTCTGCAGTCCTGTCTCTCCCTCACTGCTGAGGCTGCAGCAGCAAAGCCAGTCCTTGGTCCCTGAGGGGGGCGAGAGATGGGTCGTCGGGGTAGGCAGAGGTCAAAGGCTTCACCCTCTTGTTTTCTGAGGGTGCTGGTCTCTCTCATTTTCTCCAGAGCTGGACCGAAAAGACCTTTGGTGGGGTCGTATGCCGCATCCATAACCTCTGCCTTCTGAGCATCACTCAGGCCTGAGAGATTCAGCCACAGGGCCCTCTCACCTGAGACTGCAAGTCCCATTACATGACCGCAGCCCTGCACTGCACCCCGTGAGGAGCGCAGGATGAGGTCGTTCACAACACAAATCTCATCCCAGAGAGCAGGGTTAGGTGAACCTGAGTCCAGCTGTCCACCCATCTCCTCCAGGATTTCCGCCTGGTACGCAGATAGCAGTGTCATTGCATTAAGAGAGCACACTGATTGCGCTGCGTACTTATACATCCTCTGGAAAACAGACGCCGTGAGGCGCTCCATTTTACTAGGTAGAGAGATGTTGGAGGAAGCTGAGAGAGAGCGACGGTTTGGGTGGAGGTGATAAGCCACTGAAGGCTCCACCGCTGGGGGTTCGGCGAGCCCCAGTTCCCCCATTCTGTGGATCTTCAGCTGTGAGTAGCCCTTGGCCCTTGGTAGCAAACGGGGTTTAGCCCGAGCTAACAGCACACCGTTAGAGTCTGCTCGCCGTGACACGTTAGCTGAACTCCGGGTACTCGGCTCGCCCAACAAGCTAATGCTAACTGAACCTAGTAGGCTCGCCTTAACGCGCTAGCCGTAAGGTATAATGTTACACAGTCACCGGCTACGCCGATAAACAAATACAGGTTAGCCGGAGAAAACGGCTCACCTTAATGCGGACACTGCTCGGTTAGTTATCCTGTTTAACACCACAAAGTACACTTCTTACGAAGTACTTACTCAGCAAAACCAAACTAAAGCCTGGAACTGCGTTCGGCGACGTGTTCCTTGACGGGTCGTCTGTGAACTGTTAAGCAGAAAAACCAAGCTAGCTTAGATGAGCTGAGGGAGCTATAGTTTCTTCACGGGAAGAAAGCGAGAATGATTTGTGAGGGACGGTCGACTGTGTTAATATGAGGGGGCGTAGCTCTAACACAGGTCGACCTGTCTGTCAATGACAGACGTTGTGTCATTGGAGCTTCCTTAGTTGGTCACGCCGAGGCGATTCCCATAGTGAAACACCTCACTCTGTTATCAAAGAACCGGGGTTACGTTAGGTAACCTTAAGTTTTGACGCATTTTGATGCCAAAACTTACGTACGTAGAGTTCAGATTTGAATACATAAGGAACACTACTGGGAAGATACAGAATGATATAAAAACAAAGTGATGCCATGCCAATGCCATGATTTAGTTGATTGTGTGTTTGTATATTAAATTTCTACTAAATGTATTTACTAAGTGAAGTTTAACACACTGTTGGTGACACAAAGAGAATGAATTAGTGCATTCTTCCTCTTCGTATCTGTGACAGCTGTCAGTCACCCAGAACAGCTGTAATCTAAGAGGACTAATACAAACTTTAAACCACATTATTGACAGTAGCAGTAGTTTGTGTATTTAGAAACTGAAATGTCTTTGTCATCAGAGAGTTTATCAAGGATTCATGTGATGTGAATAAAATCATCTTGGTGTTTGCAGAGTTCAGTCCAGACCGAGAGCAGAGTCTCCAGTACCCAGCTGTCTGTCTATGAAGAGTGACTGGTCCATGTGGAAACCTCCGAACTTCAGTAATGAACCTGGACCCTCAGACACAAAGTAAGAGACTGTTTCTACTGTGCACTGACCTGATGGATGATGATGCATTGAGGATGAAGACTAAATGTTCTGCTAACAGATTTATATTCCTGATGCAGAACTATTAGTGCAGATACTGTTTCAAACTAATATGGATCTTAATCTGGGTTTTAGAGCCACAAACTACTGATTGTATTTCTGTAACAAAACACCTGAGAACCTCCATTTCACAATTTACATGTCAAGAAAATATTAATATTTCTGCCTGAACGTTGAAGTCGCTGTAAAGATTTACAACTATTCAAAATGTGAAAGAATGAGCTTCAAATGTGTAATTCATTTTCTCACATTAGTCCTCAAAATACTGTGTTGGTTTGACTTCTCCTAAAATCAGCTGTTATGACAGCTTCTTTGAAGTGGGGTTGTACGTATACTCCCATGTTCTGGGAAGTCAAATTACTGCTTTTGTGAATGGAGTCTGGTGGCTTTGAAGAGAGCGAGATAACATCTTCAGTTCCCCGTCAGAAAGGGCTGTCTGATGGAGAGGTAAAGCAGCTGTGGACGGGAGCTTTACCTCGGGAATAGAGAGGACATGATAGACCAGAGCAATAGAAACCACGTAGTTATATCACTCTCTTCAGAGCCACCAGACTTCATTCACAAAAGCAGTAATTTCCCTCTCAGAACACAGGAGTTGCTGCTCTACTGCTGCTTCTATCGGTTAGTTAGTTTGTGTTATTGTGTGACTTTCTGATCCAAACTAACGCGAGTTGAATGTTTGAGTTTGTTCTTTAACTAACTACTGATGTCAAATATGGTGAAGGGAATTTAAGCTCACTTACTAAGCATTTGGTTGAAAGTTTTGGATCATTAGTAAGTGGACCTTTGACCTTAGATTTTCTCCACCATATGTTGTTCCTTAAGGTCAAGAACAAACATCCCTGGGCAGTAGTGATGTTAAAGTTATCTGCTCATACAAAAAGGGGCAGTAATGTAAATTTGGACCACTTCTCTTTTTAGAATATTTGAATTACATTCATGCCTTCATTTGATAGTTGACAGTAGAAAGTGACAGAAAACAGAATGACATAAAAATAAATGTAAACCATCTGGATTTGAACCAGAGACACCACTGTTACATACTGTGTGTCTTAGACTGCTGGTCTACCACACTGTTTATACCACTTCTAACCTCAGTTCAAACAGGGAACAGGTCCCTGAACAGGGACGGGGCAGGAAAACTCAGGCGTACGACCCGGGGACAGGACAGATAGGAGAAACTGATCAGGAGGGCGACCCCTTTGGAGGACGACCTCTCTGTAGGACGGCCACGGAGGCGGGACCCCTCTGAAACCCAACGTACAACAACAGCTCTCAGTGTGCTGACTTGACTATGACATGTGATTATCATAAAGTGGGCATGTTTGTAAAGGGCAGACTCGTGGGTACCCATAGAACCCATTTTCATTCACATATCTGGAGGTCAGAGCGTTCTTCCAGACAAGCTAGCATGACATGGTTGGTAACGATGGATCCTTAGGTTTTCTATAGTTTCACATGTTACCAGTATCTTCACTCTAGCTTTAAAACTGAGCCGCTACAACCTCTGAAAGACAGAATATCGTCCGTTGGATTGTAAAGAGGTTAATAAGACAGCCAGATAGTAAAATTCAGCTCATTAGTGTTTACAGATACAGATACAGATACAGAGAGCTTTATTTATCCCCGAAGGGCAATTCAGTTTCTGCAGTCCACCGAAACATATACACACATTCATACTGCACAATCATCATTGACAGAGGGAACACAGTAGGTGGCATATGGGGAGGTGCAGAACAATAAAAGTACAAGATTAAAAATTAAAAATCTTCGCAATAAAAACAATGAATACAAGAATAAAAACGAGACGAGATAAAAGAATAACGGAATAAATAAATAATTAGAATAGAATAAAGTGCCAAGAGTATTTGCACATTGCAAATTGTATTCCAAGAATGTACCTAATGCAAACACAGACAACCGTTATGTGGTTAGTGCAAAATAATTGTACATTCAAAGTAAATAAAACATTTTTTTGTTGTCGTTCATTCATGATAGTTACTCTGCGTTCAGCAGTGTAATGGCAGAAGGAATGAATGACTTGGAGTAGCGGTTTGTCTTTCTGTGAGGCGGCAGATAGCGCCGTCCTGAAGGCAGTAGTGTGAACTCACTAGACAGGATTTGGTTGTGATTAATAATGTTTTTGGCCTTCTGGAGGACACGTTTCTCCCAGAGAGAGTTTAAGTTGCTCTGCTGGGCTCCGATGATTTTGGAGCAGACTTTCACAATGTTATTTAGGCAATTCCTGTCCTTCATAGACAAACCGTTAAACCAGCAAATAAATGAAAAGGTTAAAAGGCTCTCAATATATGACAAGTAGACAGTGCACAGGATAGATCTACTCACACCAAAGGAGTTGATTTTCCGCAGCAAATGAATTCTCTGTTGGCTTCGTTTAACAATGGACTCAGTGTTTACATCGAACTTGAGATGAGAGTCAAACACTGTGCCCAGGTACTTATGAGTCCACGATGTCAACATCCTCGCCATGAATTATACTCTGAGTGGGATTAATCTTGTTTTTTCTAAAGTCAATCACAAGTTCTTTAGTTTTTAAGACATTAAGATCAAGATCATTTTTGTCACACCACTCGACAAAGGCAGGAAGAGCGCAGCCATGATCTGACTCTGCCCCCTGTAGGAGCGACAGGAGTGCAGTGTCGTCTGAAAATTTCACTAATAAGCTGCCCTCCTTAGAAGACCTGCAGCTATCTGTGTACAAAATAAAAAGCAATGGCGAAAGGACGCAGCCTTGCGGAGAACCTGTGTTAGAGACCAAGGTATTAGACATAATACCATTAACTAGAACCTGTTGTGTTCTGTCTGTTAAGAAGTTTAAAACCAATGTTAAAAGCTGGTGAGGTAGGTTAAAATGAGATGCAAGCCTCTCAATCAGAATGTGAGGCTGCATCTTATTAAAAGCTGAAGAAAAATCAGCGAATAAGAGTCTGACATGAGCTTTTGGTGTTTCCAGGTGTCTATAAACTTTGTCCAGGATAAAGAGTTTAGCGTCTTCCACTCCTTTACCTGTTTGATATGCAAACTGGAGTGAATCCAGTTTGCCCTCCACCAGGGAAAGAACCTCTTCCTTTAAGATTTTCTCCAGGTTCTTCACTACCAGGGAAGTGAGTGCAACAGGTCTGAATTGGTTTAATTCCCTGGAGTTTTTAACTTTAGGAATGGGAATTATGGTGGAGGATTTCCAAATTTTGGGTAACTGGCAGCTGTCAACACAAATCTGAAAGAGCTTAGTGAAAACCTCACTAAGTTGATCAGCACAGTGGTGCAAAGTGCGACCACAGATGGCGTCAGGGCCAGAAGCTTTCCTTGTCCGCATTTTCCTAAATAAACAATTGACCTGCTCTTGAGATATCAATATATCGCTGTGGGGTACCAGGGAGTCCCTCAACCTGGATACATCCTGAGTGAAGTCAGACCTTTCAAACCGCGAGAAGAACAAATTAAAAGTGTTCGCCAAGTCTACATCCTCAACTCCATTAATGCTAATAAACTGCTTGGATGTATTTGCTTGCTGATTAATGGAGGCCATAGATTTAATCCCCTGCCAGGCTGACCTTAGGTCGCCATTTACGTACTGACTTTCTATTTTTTCTTTGTACTTGGCTTTAGCCTTGGCTATTTCAACCTTAACCTCTTTGGAGACAACCTTCTTCTCCTGAGGGTTGCCAGTGAAAAAGATCTTTTTATTTTTATTAATAGCAGATTTAAGATCTTTGGTTACCCATGGTTTGTTATTGGGAAAAATAACAACCTGTTTAGAGGGGATTACAGAATCAACACAAAAAGTGATGTAGGATGAGACAGTTTCTATAAGTTCATCAATGTTATCACCACAAGCATCAAAGAAGCCTTGCCAGTCTGTGCAGTCAAAACAGGCTTGGAGGGAGGAGATGCTGTCCTCTGTCCAGATCTGAACAGCCTTCTCCTCTCTCTCCTGGCGTCTGAAGCATGGTTTATATGTAGGCAGTAAAAATATGCTGTTGTGATATGAAGCTCCCAAAGCTGGCATAGGTATGGACTTGTAGCCTCCCGTCACATTTCCGTAGCACAAGTCAAGGATAGTGTTTTTTTGTGTGGTGGGGCAACTTACATATTGTTCATATGTCCGTAAAACTCTGTCTAGTCGGACATGATTCAAATCTCCAAGATAAAATTTAGGAGCATCAATACAAATAGAGTCCAGCTTGTGTGATACATCCACTATCAGCTGAGTGGCAGCACTGGCGTTGGCTCTGGGGTGGATGTACACAAGAGTAAAAAACAGTTGGGGGAACTCACGTGGCAGATAAAAAGGACGTAGGGAGATGGAGAGTAGCTCTATATCAGGGGTACATATTTTCTCCCGCACACTGATGTTGTTACAGTACCGTTGATTTACATAGAAGCAGACCCCACCTCCGCGGCTTTTCCCCGTCGCTTCAGAGGAGCGGTCCAGTCTGATGGGACAGCCGAATCCAGTGAGAGCCAGGTCGCTGTCCTGGTCGCTCTCATTAAGCCACGTCTCGGTGATCGCGAGCAGGCAGCATTCTTTAAGTTCACGTTTGTACTTTGCCCAGATCTCCAGCTCGTCAATCTTGCGCCTTAAAGACTGGGCATTAGATAAAAAGACCGAGGGCAAGGGGGGTAACTGACGCCGGTTATCAAGGCAGAGTTTTTTCATTTTGCGGCGAATACCTCCTCTCCTTCCTCTTTTCCGCCGCGAGAGCCGGCGTGAAGATCTTCTGTCCAGGTGGAAAGGGACAAAAATCTCTGCTGGAATGTTTGTCGGGATCTCTCCCTCCGCCGAAGAACGTAGCGACAGGAGAAGCTCCCTATTGATAGTGATCCGATCGCCATGTTGTTGCAGCGTCTTTTCCCCTTGACATACGCTGCAAACTAGCGTCAGGATAAAAAAGTAAGCAAGGAAATGCGCATACTTTCCCAAAGTCCACATATTGGTCCTCCGTACCGTCACACACACACACACACACACAAGAACAGATAAAAAAAGAAACGGTGAAAACTGTAGCGGGTCGCACACAAGGAAGCGCCCCTGACACAAGGAAGCACACTACCTCCCACTACCCACTACCTACAGCCTGTAGCAGAGAAGTGCTATGCGCGCTCGCGTGTGGCCGGAGCCTCATCTCCGCTGCCTGCTCTCCTTCACTCAGACAGCGTGTGCGTCTTCCACCTCTAGACGTGAACGCGCGCTCACTCCACACTGCAGAAGAGTTAGTTTAGCTCTGAGAATATCTAGTGAATGCACAGTGGACGTTTGTGCAGAAATAACTGCTGCAGCTCCTCCAGACCAACAGAGGTTTCCCGTGTCTTGTGAAGTGACGGAGCTCTTCAGAGAGTTACGTTGTCTTCTCGTTACCGACCGGGTGCCGGTGTCTCCTCTGCTCTCTCCGGCTGCGGGCGGAGAGAGCAGAGGAGACATGCTGGAGAGCCCCGCTGCCTCAGCCTGCACTCAGGCAGGAAAAGCCAACACTAAGATCAGATCTAAATCATGTTCATGGAGAGACCTTCGTCTGGTCAGCTAACATTACTGCCAAGCAGCTGACATATAGAGTGATATTGTGCTTTTAGCTGACTTGTGTCGCCTCACTGTTTTGAGTGATACTCGTTCAGGTATATTTAGAGCGAGCAAGCGCGAGCCCGACGCTGACTTTCGTTGATTTCACAGCCACAGGTGTCGCTGTTAAGAAGCATTTCTGAAAGTTACAAATAGTCCCTTTAAGGGTACCATCATTTTTGTCCAGGCCAGTTTCATTAGTTTGTTTTTTAAAATGATTCTGTTGAACCACAATTCAAAAGCAATGTCTGATTTTCATTAGTTAATTTACAGTGAATTTTTATTTATTATTACTTTTGTCAGTTTCAAGTTATTTCAGTGACCATTATGGGTTTTTCTTTCTTTAACGGAAGGGTACCAACAATTTTGTCCACGGCTGTATATATACTGTACATGTAGCAGTGTCATCATGTAGAAACCTACGTCAGGTCACGTGGGTGAAAGTTTTTAGAAGGTCTTGAAGGGAAAACAGCATTTTGATGCTAAAACTTACGTACGTAGAGTTCAGATTTGAATACATAAGGAACACCACTGGGAAGATACAGAATGATATAAAACAAAGTGATGCCATGCCAATGCCATGATTTAGTTGATTGTGTGTTTGTTTATTAAATTTCTACTAAATGTATTTACTAAGTGAAGTTTAACACACTGTTGGTGACACAAAGAGAATGAATTAGTGCATTCTTCCTCTTCGTATCTGTGACAGCTGTCAGTCACCCAGAACAGCTGTAATCTAAGAGGACTAATACAAACTTTAAACCACATTATTGACAGTAGCAGTAGTTTGTGTGTTTAGAAACTGAAATGTCTTTGTCATCTGAGAATTTATCAAGGATTCATGTGATGTGAATAAAATCATCTTGGTGTTTGCAGAGTTCAGTCCAGACAGAGAGCAGAGTCTCCAGTACCCAGCTGTCTGTCTATGAAGAGTGACTGGTCCATGTATGAACCTCTATTCTTCAGTAATGAACCTGGACCCTCAGACACAAAGTAAGAGACTGTTTCTACTGTGCACTGACCTGATGGATGATGATGCATTGAGGATGAAGACTAAATGTTCTGCTAACAGATTTATATTCCTGATGCAGAACTATTAGTGCAGATACTGTTTCAAACTAAGATGGATCTTAGTCTGGGTTTTAGAGTCACAAACTACTGATTGTATTTCTGTAACAAAACACCTGAGAACCTCCATTTCACAATTTACACTTCAAGAAAATATTCATATTTCTGCCTGAACGTTGAAGTCGCTGTAAAGATTTACAACTATTCAAAATGTGTAAGAATGAGCTTCAGATGTGTAATTCATTTTCTCACATTAGTCCTCAAAATACTGTGTTGGTTTGACTTCTCCTAAAATCAGCTGTTATGACAGCTTCTTTGAAGTGGGGTTGTACGTATACTCCCGTGTTCTGGGAAGTAAAATGACTGCTTTTGTGAATGGAGTCTGGTGGCTTTGAAGAGAGCGATATAACAGCTTCAGTTCCCCGTCAGAAAGGGCTGTCTGATGGAGAGGTAAAGCAGCTGTGGACGGGTGCAGTAGAAAAACGTATTTTAACCATCTAAAATATATATATATATATATATATATATATATATATTTGTTTAAGTGTACACTATATTTAGAATATTTTCTCTGCTTTACCTCTCCATCAGACAGCCCTTTCTGACGGGAACTGAAGCCGTTATATCGCTCTCTTCAAAGCCACCAGACTCCATTCACAAAACCAGTCATTTTCCCTCTCAGAACACAGGAGTAGCTGGTCTACTGCTGCATCCATCGGTTAGTTAGTTTGTGTTATTGTGTGACTTTCTGATCTGAACTAACGTGGCGTCCACAGCAGTACATCACTTAGCTTCCTGCCGGTACTCCTGTCTGCTTCTCCTGACTGGGAGCACGCTGACCACCATCTAAGTTACTGTATTAATACACTGACTATAAGGATGTATATATACTGTACATGTAGCAGTGTCATCATGTAGAAACCTACGTCAGGTCACGTGGGAGAACGTTTTTAGAAGGTCTTGAAGGGAAAACAGCATTTTGACGCTAAAACATACGTACATAGAGTTCAGATTTGAAAACATAAGGAACACCACTGGTAAGATACAGGATGATATAAAACAAAGTGATGCCATGCCAATGCCATGATTTAGTTGATTGTGAGTTTGTATATTAAATTTCTACTAAATGTATTTACTAACTGAAGTTTAACACACTGTTGGTGACACAAAGAGAATGAATTAGTGCATTCTTCCTCTTCATATCTGTGACAGCTGTCAGTCACCCAGAACAGCTGTAATCTAAGAGGACTAATACAAACTTTAAACCACATTATTGACAGTAGCAGTAGTTTGTGTGTTTAGAAACTGAAATGTCTTTGTCATCAGAGAATTTATCAAGGAGTCATGTGATGTGAATAAAATCATCTTGGTGTTTGCAGAGTTCAGTCCAGACAGAGAGCAGAGTCTCCAGTACCCAGCTGTCTGTCTATGAAGAGTGACTCGTCATTCATATGGATTCCTCCAAACTTCAGTAACGACCCTGGACCCTCAGACACAAAGTAAGAGACTGTTTCTACTGTGCACTGACCTGATGGATGATGATGCATTGAGGATGAAGACTAAATGTTCTGCTAACAGATTTATATTCCTGATGCAGAACTATTAGTGCAGATACTGTTTCAAACTAAGATGGATCTTAGTCTGGGTTTTAGAGCCACAAACTACTGATTGTATTTCTGTAACAAAACACCTGAGAACCTCCATTTAACAATTTACACTTCAAGAAAATATTCATATTTCTGCCTGAACGTTGAAGTCGCTGTAAAGATTTACAACTATTCAGAATGTGAAAGAATGAGCTTCAAATGTGTAATTCATTTTCTCACATTTGTCCTCAAAATACTGTGTTGGTTTGACTTCTCCTAAAATCAGCTGTTATGACAGCTTCTTTGAAGTGGGGTTGTACGTATACTCCCGTATTCTGGGAAGTCGAATAACTGCTTTTGTGAATGGAGTCTGGTGGCTTTGAAGAGAGCGATATAACAGCTTCAGTTCCCCGTCAGAAAGGGCTGTCTGATGGAGAGGTAAAGCAGCTGTGGACGGGAGCTTTACCTCGAGAATAGAGAGGTCATGATAGACCAGAGCAATAGAGAGGTCATGATAGACCAGAGCAATAGAGAGGTCATGATAGACCAGAGCAATAGAGAGGACATGATAGACCAGAGCAATAGAGAGGACATGATAGACCAGAGCAATAGAGAGGTCATGATAGACCAGAGCAATAGAGAGGACATGATAGACCAGAGCAATAGAGAGGTCATGATAGACCAGAGCAATAGAGAGGTCATGATAGACCAGAGCAATAGAGACCACGTAGTTATATCACTCTCTTCAGAGCCACCAGACTTCATTCACAAAAGCAGTAATTTCCCTCTCAGAACACAGGAGTTGCTGCTCTACTGCTGCTTCTATCGGTTAGTTAGTTTGTGTTATTGTGTGACTTTCTGATCTAAACTAACGCGTGTTGACGGTTTGAGTTTGTTCTTTAACTAACTACTGATGTAGAATATGGTGAAGGGAATTTAAGCTCACTTACTAAAGATTCAGAGCTTGCAGTTGAAAGTTTTGGATCATTAGTAAGTGGACCTTTGACCTTAGATTTTCTCCACCATATGTTGTTCCTTAAGGTCAAGAACAAACATCCCTGGGCAGTAGTGATGTTAAAGTTATCTGCTCATACTAAAAGGGGCAGTAATGTACATTTGGACCACTTCTATTTTTAGAATATTTGAATTCATGCCTTCATTTGATAGTTGACAGTAGAAAGTGACAGAAAACAGAACAACATAAAAATAACTGTAAACCATCTGGATTTGAACCAGAGACACCACTGTTACATACTGTGTGTCTTAGACTGCTGGTCTACCACACTATTTAGACCACTTCTAACCTCAGTTCAAACCTAACTAACTCAAGCTAAGCTGCCCAAAGTGACCGTGAGACTGTTAAGAACATGATCAGCTCTCTTTAATGGAGGACTTTCACTGTGAAGTAGCTGTAGAAAGTGATGAACCTACAAAATAAAACAGGAAACAAACTACAACCAAAACCCAAGACCATGACAGTACCCCCCTTTCTCAAGGGACGGATCCCAGACGTCCCTAAAACAGAGTCTATGAACTCCATCAGGGTGGGTGGAGGGAGTCCGGAGGATTAAGGGGCTAGCGGCCGGGCGCTGAACAGGGACGGGGCAGGAAAACTCAGGCGTACGACCCGGGGACAGGACAGACAGGAGAAACTGATCAGGAGGGCGACCCCTCTGGAGGATGACCCCTTTGAAAGCCAACGTGCAACGACAGCTCTCAGTGTGCTGACTTGACTATGACATGTGATTACAGACATGCCCACTTTATGATAAAGGGCAGACTCGTGGTTACCCATAGAACCCATTTACATTCACATATCTGGAGGTCAGAGCGTTCTTCCAGACAAGCTAGCATGACGTGGTTGGTAACGATGGATCCTTAGGTTTTCTATAGTTTCATGTTACCAGTATCTTCACTCTAGCTTTAAAACTGAGCCGCTACAACCTCTGAAAGACAGAATATCGTCCGTCGGATTGTAAAGAGGTTAATAAGACAGCAGATAGTAAAATTCAGCTCATTAGTGTTTATGAAAGCAGGAGAGTTTAAATAAAAGCAACACTGTCATCACAGACTGAATGCTGAATTCAAACAGAAAAGTAACAACACTTTAACTGTTCCCTGTGACCATCTGAGCTTTGAGACAGTGTCGGCCAATCAACAAAGCCTTTTAGTTATAAAGACATGTCTTCACAGGAAGAGGAAGAGGAGTGATGTCTCTGTGGAGGACCAGCTGCCCTGCTGTGCTGTGTACTGGGACCAGTCTGCTTCATCAGGAGACTCCTCCTGTCCCCAGTGTGGACAAAGATCCAGAACCAGAGCTGGACTAAAGCCAGCCGGTCCGACCAGCACTGTACAAAGTAAGACTCTACATCTGTCTGCTGACGTCTCCATGTCTGAAACACTACTTGTTCTTTTAATACATAAAAAGCCATAAAAGTCCCACCAGGTCCTGCGAGGACACTAGGGGACGCGCTGCTCCACTCAACTGGCCGTTCAAGCCATAGACATACTGTATATACATACACCAACGTTGGCGTACGATCCAGAGGTCAATGAGGAAACTCCGACACTCAGACGACCAATCGTGTAACTTCATCACTCAGTGACAGACTTTTAGGGTTGTAGGGCTGGCCGTCTGCGGTCCAGCCAAAAAGACAGAGAAAACAAGAGACATAAATAAATAACCCTCAAATACTCAACATGATTTACTGTGGAGACGGACGCTCTTAGTTTCACTTTCCTCCTCTGCATTTCATTCATTACATCCAACGTGCAGTAAATGTCGTCACAGTGAGATAAAACCTAATGTTTATTATTTTCCAGCGTGTTTTTTAGATGAAACAGGCGACACACTGAACGGCAGACTGCAGAGTGTGTTTACTACTGCGACCACCAACAGCCCTCGTCACATGTCATGTTGCTTTTTCATACATCAGAGGACTAATTTGCTGAATCTTCACAGGTCTTTAGACCGTAGTGGAAACAGACAACAGTGGACTGAAGGAACCTTTTAGTTCCTTAAAAGTAGTAGGACTAAAAAGTCCCAGGAACTTTTGGTGGAAACCCGGCTTTTGTTATTGGTGCTGTTCAATAAAAACATGTCCACACAACGAGATATGAACATATCCTGCATTATTTGATGAGTGGATGAGTTTTAAATATTACAGTGAGGAAGGAACAGCCACAGTGAGCTGTTTAGATGAAGAGCTGCAGACGGACAGCTGAGGCTCCGCCTCCTCTGCTGTCAATCAAACATGTACACCGACTGAGAGAAAAAGGAGCATTTCTGATGCTTCCACTAAAACTAGACTGTTTAACCTTTACTGCTTTTTATTTACTTTATATTGATCACTTCAATATTGGCAATGAAAATAATAATCACATCTTCTTTATTTTTATCTTTTGTCCTTCTCTTTCAGCAGATAGAGGTCTGCTGGAGGTTGTAGATGAACATAAGATCAGTCTGAGGAGGAGATGTGAATGTGTGACTGAAGGAACTGATGAAACAGGAAGTGGAACCCTCCTCAACAGGATCTACACTGAGCTCTACATCACAGAGGGACAGAGTGAAGAGGTTAATACCCAATATGAGGTGATGCAGCTTGAGACAGCTTCCAAGAAGAAGACCCTCCATGACGCTCCAATCAAGTGCCACGACATCTTTAAAGCCTTACCTGACCAACAGGGACACATCAGAGTCGTTCTGACGAACGGCGTTGCTGGCGTTGGAAAAACCTTCTCAGTGCAGAAGTTCACTCTGGACTGGGCAGAGGGCTTGGAGAACCAAAATGTCAGTCTGGTTGTTCTGCTTTCGTTCAGGGAGCTGAACTTGATCAGAGATGAGCAGTACAGTCTTCTCATGCTGCTCCATGTTTTCCATCCAACATTACAAAAGGTCACAGCAGAGAAGCTCGCTGACTGTAAAGTTCTGTTCATCTTTGACGGCCTGGATGAAAGCAGACTTTCACTGGATTTCAAGAACAGTGAGGTTGTGTCTGATGTCACCCAGAAGTCATCAGTCAACGTGCTGTTGACAAACCTCATCCAGGGGAATCTGCTTCCCTCAGCTCTCGTCTGGATAACTTCCCGACCTGCAGCGGCCAATCAGATCCCTCCTGCACGTGTTGACAGGGTAACAGAAGTACGAGGCTTCACTGACGCCCAGAAGGAGGAGTACTTCAGGAGGAGAGTCAGTGATGAAGAGCTGTCCAGCAGAATCATCTCACACATCAAGACATCCAGGAGCCTCCACATCATGTGTCTAATCCCAGTCTTCTGCTGGATCACTGCTACAGTTCTGGACCACATGTTGACTACAGACCAGAGAGGAGAGCTGCCCAAGACCCTGACTGACATGTACTCACACTTCCTGTTGGTTCAGACAAAGAGGAAGAAGCAGAAGTACGGTGAGGGACGTGAGACGAGTCCACAGGAGCTGACGGAGGCTGACGGGGAAGTTCTTCTGAAGCTGGGGAGGCTGGCGTTTGAACAGCTGGAGAAAGGAAACATCATGTTCTACCAAGAAGACCTGGAGCGGTGTGGTCTTGATGTCACAGAGGCCTCGGTGTACTCAGGAGTTTGTACAGAGATCTTCAAAAGAGAGTGTGTGATCTTCCAGAAAACAGTCTACTGCTTTGTTCACCTGAGCATTCAGGAGTTTCTGGCTGCAGTCTACATGTTCCACTGTTACACAAACAGCAACACAGAGGTACTGGAGGACTTCCTGGGAGAAGAATATGTTCATTTAACCCTGGATGACTTCCTGATGGGAGCCATGGAGAAATCCCTTGAAAGTAAAAATGGCCACCTGGACCTGTTTGTTCGCTTCCTTCATGGCCTCTCTCTGGAGTCCAACCAGAGACTCTTAGGAGGTCTGCTGGGTCAGACAGACAACAGTCCAGAAATCATCCAGAGAGCCATCAACAACCTGAAGGAGATGAACATGGATGATACCGAAACCTCTCCTGACAGAAGCATCAACATCTTCCACTGTCTGACGGAGATGAACGACCACTCGGTACATCAGGACATCCAAGAGTTCCTGAAGTCAGAGAACAGATCAGAGAAGGAACTCTCTTTGATCCACTGCTCAGCTCTGGCCTACATGCTGCAGATGTCAGAGGAGGTTCTGGATGAGTTGGACCTGAACAAGTACAACACATCATACGAGGGACGACGGAGACTGATTCCAGCTGTGAGGAACTGCAGAAAAGCTCTGTAAGTCCAGATGTGATTAACTTTATAGATCAGTGTAGATTACTAGTTTAGTTCTTCAAATATACACACTATAAATTATTCTTAAAATATAATATTCTTATAAATGTTCCACGTGTTTATTACATAAATATGTATTTGTATTTTGTCACAGATGTTCTTGAGCTGTTTCAAATGTTGAGTTCAAAATGTTTCAGTAGTTTGTGTTTCTAGCTGTCAAGTTAATGAACACTTATTCTATTTATTTCTAATAATTGTTACATTTGACAGTTTTTTCTTATTTATGTTTTGGGGTGATGGAGACGACATGTGAACCTGGTAAAACTAATGAAAAAAACAAAAGATCAGCTGTCTGGTGGAGTGCTGGGTCTAACCGGTGTAACGGCAGCAACAGAACGTTTGCTGATCCGGCGGGGAGTCGGGGCGGTCCTGGGATCAGAGTCCTGGTGCTGGGGTTTGCTTTCAATAGGCCTTGCACCACATTACACCTTACCTCGTGTGTTTTTGGGCTCATCTCTTTCGTTGGCTTCAAATCCAAACTGTTGCCATGTTGCTGCAGTTTTAGTTTTCTTTGAGACCAGCTCTGCCATGTCTCGTCTCGTCACCCCAAAAAACACATGAACTTCCTAGTAAACAAACCTCTTCTTGTTTATACACCAACATTATATCATAATATTACGTTAATCACGTTGTCATATTGCTTATTAGTAATGCAATACAGGCTGGATTTAGCACTGTGACTCTGTCGGCACAGGTTGTTGATGTCGGCTACTTTTTAATTTGCCAGAACGTGTCGTTAGCATAAAATCAAACCGGTTTAAGCTCGTACACCGGACCGGACCGGCAAAACCAAAAACCGACCCAACTCTAGCATTAGCCACCGTAAACTACTGGTCATACGAGACAAAGATAGTCGTTGTAAAACCCCTGAGTGTGTTGAATCGAGCAATGGTGCATTTTATTGCTAATGAATTCAAGTTGTGTTCCATCATCTTGTTTTGAAGTCTTTCCTTTTATTCTGTTACTCACAGAAGGAAACTCTGGTGTTTCTCTCTCTTGTTGCTGTAGAGAAGAGTAGTAACAGGAAATACACAGCTTCCACCAATAACAGCAGTCTGATGAATATATAACAGCAGAATGGTAGAATTCAGACTTTTTAAGAGATCTTATACAAACCAAAGATCAATGTTATGTTTTTAATGCTGATACACTGATATCATCTTTCTGATGTCATTATGTTGTAAATAATGCAACCTCATTGGTTCATTCATTGTGTTTGTGAGCTGAATACGTTTGATGCTCAGAAAAGAGTGTTAATGACAAAACGCCATGCAGTCATCAACATATCTAGTTATATGAATGTTTAATTATGTACAGGTCTAATATTATCACGCGATTTGTTTAATTTTCCCATTTATGGACGTGAACCTGAAAGCAGCAGGTAGCTAGCAAAGAGAGGTCATCTTTATCAACTGTATTATTATTACTTATTCACTGAGTTTTAAAAATGCTTTTCTAATCAAGAAGGCCTCATGCTAACTTTGTGGAGACAGACCTGGGATCAGATCACACTGACAGACTGGACATTAGGGAAGCCTCAATGTAACTACATGTTCTCTCTCTTCATCTGCAAGATTAAAGAAAAACAAAGATTAAAAGTCTGCAGGTTTGAGAGAGAGTGATGAGAATTATTGTTTCATGTCAAACAGTGAGATAAGATTAGCTGAACCACTGATGTGAGGAGTAAATGTTGATTAAAGAAGTTTATATCAAACTGTTTAGTCATCAAATGCATGAAGTAAATATAAACTGTCCTCTTTCATAATAATGTATTTTGTAATTTTTGTGTCATCACAGACTTTCTTACTGTGACCTCTCAGATACTCACTGTGAAGTTGTGGCCTCAGCTCTGAAGTCCAACCCCTCCCATCTGAGAGAGCTGGACCTGGGTGGAAACTACTACCTGGAGGATTCAGGAGTGAAGCTGCTTTCTGCTGGACTGAAGAGTCCAAACTGTAGACTGGAGACTCTGAGGTCAGTTCACTGACTGTAGTTTATGTAGTTTGTACACACACTCTCTACACACTGGCTCTGCTCCAGATGGCTCTAGAGAGGGACATTCACGTTTTCACGTCGGCCACCGTAGCTCTCCAACAGGCTTGGCACACAGGAGAGGCTTCAGTTGGTTGTAATCTCCTCACCTCACCACTAGATACCTCCAGATCCTACACACTGGACCTTTAACACAGACCTTATTTCAGGCATCTAACTAAAAACCCATTGACTTCCAGACGAGGGAACAGGAAGTGCTAAAATACTAATTCATTTCTGGGTTTTAGGACTCATTCCTGTAGCGCTCTATTTGAACATGTCTAAAGGTGCAGCACTCTTCAACAAACACGTATTGCACCAACTTAAAGGCACACAAGTGATGATTATGAACGACACCATCTAATCAGAGGTCTCTATGGTTCTAAGTTATTCCCACGTTCTTTTTGACAGCAGATCTAACTGTGATCTGTTTTCATGTCAGCATTGTCTAATTATTTGAAGCAAAAACCAAATAAATATTCTGCATCAGAAACATCTTTGCAGGTCCATATTTTGTTCAAGTCTATCTGAATACAATACTCACATGTTCATATGTACATTCAAAGAGTTATTGATGTCTGTCATCATTCCTTCTGTCTGTGAAGCAACCCCCGTATAACCTGAGTGTTACGAGATGAGGACTAAATCCACAGTCTTGTTCTGTGTAAAATGACCTGTAAAGTTGATCTTAAACTAATCAGAGGCATCAGCAGTCTGAGTTAGATGTATTAGGGCTGGGTGACTTGGAGAAAATCAAATATGATAATATTTTTATGTGTAAATGACCAATAATAGAACAGCTAGAACAGTCTGGTAAGTTCAGAGAATGACATCACTTTACTGTAATGTAGCCTTTAAAACCAGGAAGAGACGACACTTACAACACAACACGATATTACTAGGGCTGTCAATCCATTAAAATATTTAATCACGATTAATCGCAAATTATTCACAATTTTTGTATCTGTTCTAAATTAACCTTAAAGGGAGATCTGTCAAGTATTTAATATTCTTATCAACATGGGAGTGGACAAATATGATTTATGTAAATGTATGTATATATTTATTATTGTAAATCAATTAAGACACAAAACAATGACAGATATTGTCCAGAAACCCTCACAGGTACTGCATTTAGCATAAAACAATATGCTCCAATCAAAACATGGCAAACTGCAGCCCAACAGGCAACAACAGCTGTCAGTGTGTCAGTGTGCTGACTTGACTATGACTTGCCCCAAACTGCATGTGATTATCTGAAGTGGGCATGTCTGTAAAGGGGAGACTCGTGGATACCCATAGAACCCATTTACATTCACATATCTGGAGGTCAGAGGTCAAGAGACCCCTTTGAAGATGCCCATGACAGTTTTTCCTTGCCAAACTTTAGAGTAAGTTTGGAGCGTTATTTAACCTCCTTCCCGACGAGCTAGTTTGACATGGTTGGAACCGATGGATTCATCAGGTTTTCCAGTTTCCTATGATACCAGTATCTTCACTCTAGCTTTAAAACTGAGCCGCTATAACCGCTATAACCATCCAGTCAGTATGTTGTGTTTGACAGTTTCCTTGTTGAGCTGCAGGAGGAATAGTAACTCAAAGAGGGAATTTGGTACTAAACAGTGTGTAACTTTGATTTGTCGACTCAGACTGCTGAATCTTCATATTAGTTTCACTTGAACTTGTGAAGTCATTTCTTACAGTGTAGTTGTGTTATGAAGGGACCACTTCACAGGAGGAATGATTACTGCCACCAATAACTCTTTTAATGTACATATGACATGTGGCTGTTGTTTACAGACACACTTGAACAAATGTGGACCTTTCCTGTAAATGACATAAACCTGCTAGGCTAGCAGATACAGTGAGAAGAAGGCCATGTAATAAATGAAGTAATGAAGTCCAACAAGTCTGATTTAATATTGATCTTCAAATTCCAGATTTGACTGGGATCAGCAGCCTGTTATTGATGTGTGTTGACATGAACAGGTGTATGAATGTTGTGGTGACATTTGGATGATGTCTGTAGAAGGCTGACATTATGATGATCCACAATAACACAATGACAAAGTCACTCTACTCATTTTAAGGAAAAGATCATTGATTAGGACATAGTGATGTTGAGCTACACATTTAAAACCTGAACACATCTGACTGGATTATAAAGTGATTTTTGTCTTCATCATTTATTCTTTATTCAGATTGAGTCTCTGCAGTTTGTCAGAGATCAGCTGTGCTTCTCTGGCCTCAGCTCTGAAGTCCAACCCCTCCCATCTGAGAGAGCTGGATCTGAGCTACAACAAGCTGAAGGAATCAGGAGTGAAGGTCCTGTGTGGTTTTCTGGAGAGTCCACTCTGTAGACTGGAGACTCTGAGGTCAGTTCACTGACTCTCTGTTACTATTAGAGAGCTTATATGTTAAATTAACAATTGAACCTGATTTATGTACAAACATAACTTACATCCATAAAGTTGTTAATGTCCTTTTCTTCATATTTTCATGTTTCTTGAACTAAATCTAGTCTGCAGTCACAAAAGACTTGTGTTTCTTAAAGAAAGTGTAGAAAATGTCCACTGTTAGTTGTTAAAGTAAATGAATGTTTATCATTGTTGGTAAATGGTCACATCTGGATACAGAAGATCCTCTCAACTAATATTCAGGGTTCCTACGCAGTATGGAGAAGTATGGAATTTGATTTTAGTCATTTCCAGGTCTGGATGAGTATGGAAAAAAGAAAAGAGAGAATGGAAAAACATGTCTGTTTCCAGACTGTTGCCCCTATTCTGCTTTCTAAGATATCAAATTCAGAATTTCTAAAAATAAATAGATCATACAAGCAGAGTGTTTTTCATGGTGTTTAGAGCAGCCGGTGCAGCCACAATGTTTACTACTGTGTGAGAGAGCGCGGGCCAGAGAGAGCTTGATGTCGTTGAAAGCAACACAGGAAGTAGGCTCTGACTGAACGCACACTCCTACAGAGCTGCCTCTACGCCTGTACGTTACAGCCAGGGCCGGCGCCTCCATAGAGGCTGACTAGGCAACCGCCTAGGGCGGCACTTTGGCAGCCAAATGTGGGCCAACTATTCATCATGAGCAACATAACAATAATAATATAATAATAAAAAGTAACCGGTAACTGCAGGCAGACGGCACAGAGCAGAACGCTGCCTGTCAGACTGGGACAATCTAATACTTTACATATTGAGGGGGGGGGACGAGCGGCCCCTCCTAATTTGGACTGGTCCCTGTTTCAGCTGAAATCTGATTGGCTCAGTCATTTACATCATGAACGTGATGAACTGTGACCAGTGTTCCAGCTGGACGGTTTTGTTTTGATTGTAGTCTTGTAACAGCGTCCTCTGAACCCCGAGTCACAAAGACAAATATGGTCTGAAAAATCTACAGAGAAGTCTGGAAAAGTCTGGAATGTAAAATGTAAAATGTGTAGGAACCCTGAATATTTGTTCTGAATTGATCAAGTTTACTTCATGAAGTAGAAATATTTCTCTGGTTTCTGATTGTTTCAACATGTTCCACAAATAATGTCTGATCATTGATATTGATCCTTCAGCACACACACATAGATGAACACCGAGATCAGCAGCATGTTATTGATGTGTGTTGACATGAACAGGTGTATGAATGTTGTGATGACATTTGGATGATGTCTGTAGAAGGCTGACATTATGATGATCCACAATAACACAATGACAAAGTCACTCTACTCATTTTAGGGGAAAGATCATTGATTAGGACATAGTGATGTTGAGCTACACATTTAAAACCTGAACACATCTGATTGGATTATAAAGTGATTTTTATCTTCATCATTTATTCTTTATTCAGATTGAGGAACTGCAGTTTGTCAGAGATCAGCTGTGCTTCTCTGGCCTCAGCTCTGAAGTCCAACCCCTCCCATCTGAGAGAGCTGGAGCTGAGTAAGAACGAGCTGCAGGATTCAGGAGTGAAGGTCCTGTGTGGTTTTCTGGAGAGTCCACACTGTAGACTGGAGACTCTGAGGTCAGTTCACTGACTCTCTGTTACTATTAGAGATCTTATATGTTAAATTAACAATTCAACCTGATTTATGTACAAACATAACTTACATCCATAAAGTTGTTAATGTCCTTTTCTTCATATTTTCATGTTTCTTGAACTAAATTTAGTCTGCAGTCACAAAAGACTTGTGTTTCTTAAAGAAAGTGTAGAAAATGTCCACTGTTAGTTGTTAAAGTAAATGAATGTTTATCATTGTTGGTAAATGGTCACATCTGGATACAGAAGATCCTCTCAACTAATATTCAGGGTTCCTACGCAGTATGGAGAAGTATGGAATTTGATTTTAGTCATTTCCAGGTCTGGATGAGTATGGAAAAAAGAAAAGAGAGAATGGAAAAACATGTCTGTTTCCAGACTGTTGCCCCTATTCTGCTTTCTAAGATATCAAATTCAGAATTTCTAAAAATAAATAGATCATACAAGCAGAGTGTTTTTCATGGTGTTTAGAGCAGCCGGTGCAGCCACAATGTTTACTACTGTGTGAGAGAGCGCGGGCCAGAGAGAGCTTGATGTCGTTGAAAGCAGCACAGGAAGTAGGCTCTGACTGAACGCACACTCCTACAGAGCTGCCTCTACGCCTGAACGTCACAGCCAGGGCCGGCACCTCCATAGAGGCCAACTAGGCAACCGCCTAGGGCGGCACTTTGGCAGCCAAATGTGGGCCAACTATTCATCATGAGCAACATAACAATAATAATATAATAATAAAAAGTAACCGGTAACTGCAGGCAGACGGCACAGAGCAGAACGCTGCCTGTCAGACTGGGACAATCTAATACTTTACATATTGAGGGGGGGGGACGAGCGGCCCCTCCTAATTTGGACTGATCCTCGTTCTGGCTGAAATCTGATTGGCTCAGTCATTTACATCATGAACGTGATGAAATGTGACCAGTGTTCCAGCTGGCCGGTCTGGTTTTGATTCAGTGATGACGTGCTGATACAAACTGAGGAGGTGTCATCCACGATGAAGAGTCTTGAAGGTCTTCATCATCATCACATTCTCTTTATACCACTAAAACTCTATTAGTGGTAAAATTACTAACCCACAATGTTTCGTCTCGCGCCCTCCGGCCGCTCACATAAAACACCTCTCCGTCTCAAAGTCCTGGGATGGGTTTGTGTCCCAGTCTGTCCCTGGTGCTAATAGAGGGGCGGCATCATTGTGATTCACCTAGAGCAGGATGTTTGACAGCAGAACGTCGTCCAGCTTTCTCTGTAGGACTGTAGACTGAACGACCACGATGAGTAAAGTGTTCTGAGGGCTGGCTTGATGATCCCAAACACAAAGCCTGGTTGGTTAACAATTCCAAATGGGGAAAAGAGAGCTGGATGCAAACTTTGAGGAAAATGGTTTGACATCTCAACCATGGTGGGGGGTAGGGCTGTAGTCTTATAACAGCGTCCTCTGAACCCCGAGTCACAAAGTCAAATATGGTCTGAAAAATCTACAGAGAAGTCTGGAAAAGTCTGGAATGTAAAATGTAAAATGTGTAGGAACCCTGAATATTTGTTCTGAATTGATCAAGTTTACTTCATGAAGTAGAAATATTTCTCTGGTTTCTGATTGTTTCAACATGTTCCACAAATAATGTCTGATCATCGATATTGATCCTTCAGCACACACACATAGATGAACACAGAGATCAGCAACATGTTATTGATGTGTGTTGACATGAACAGGTGTATGAATGTTGTGGTGACATTTGGATGATGTCTGTAGAAGGCTGACATTATGATGCTCCACAATAACACAATGACAAAGTCACTCTACTCATTTTAGGGAAAAGATCATTGATTAGGACATAGTGATGTTGAGCTACACATTTAAAACCTGAACACAACTGACTGGATAATAAAGTGATTTTTATCTTTATAATTTATTCTTTATTCAGATTGAGTTGGTGCAGGTTGTCAGAGATCAGCTGTGCTTCTCTGGCCTCAGCTCTGAAGTCCAACCCCTCCCATCTGAGAGAGCTGGATCTGAGCCTCAACAAGCTGAAGGATTCAGGAGTGAAGCAGCTGTCTGATCTTGTGAAGAGTCCACACTGTAGACTGGAGACTCTGGAGTAAGTAGACGGTCGGAGTCGGTCCATGCTGGTTTCAGCAGTATTGTTGTGATGTGTTTCCTCCGTTAAGCTGTGAGAGGAGAACGGTGACACAGAGAGAGAGAACAGTCAGCCAATCAGATCAGCCAGAAGCTTGTTGTGATCATGTGTTAGAGTCGATGTGAAGAAGATGTTGTTGTGTTCATGTCTCCTCCCTTTAAGGTACAATTTGAACAGATATAAAACATGTGATTAATTTGAGATTAATCACGATTAACTATGGACAATCATGCAATTAATCGCGACTAAATATTTGAATGGATTGACAGCCCTAACATTTACATATTTGTCATGTAATATTTAAAAGTAGATGAAACATTGAAATGTGACTGAAACCAACCTAGCAGCAGTAAATCCATCATTAAAGTGAGCAGTGAAAAGCTCTCTGTTTCTGCAGTAATGATGCTCTCAGGACTCTCAGCAGTTTATTTCCACTGTGTGGATCATAAGATAATATTACACAGAGACAAAGAATTTGAACACATAATCCAGGCTAAAAGCAACACAGTTTAAAGTGACACATGCAGAAAGGTCACCGACTGTGTGAATGTGTAAATGAACAGACTTGTAATATCACTGCCCCGTCTAGAGCACCATAGATCTGACTAGAACTACTTTGTGTACTCTGCTGAGTTAATGTGATCACATGTATTGTTATGACCTGTATGACAATAATGTAGCCTTCTTCTCTCAGCTGCAAACCCAGCGGTGTGAAACGGACATAAATGACATTTATATAACCACAATAACACAAAATCAGTACATGATCTCTTATCATATATTCATATAGTCACTCATCTGAATCAGCTTCTTGAGCCGTATGTTGCTGTGAGACACGTCAGAGTCGTGTTCCTACAGTCCCTCAGACTGAATGTGTTGCCTTGGTTAGTTTGCTACCAATACTTTTATGTATGCTGTGGGTGATTAGAAGATGTGAAAGTAAGCCTGCTTACCGCTGTGAATTATGTTTATAGATTTATTATTTACCTTCTCCTAAGTCTGTTTCACACCGCCGGGGTTGGAGCTGAAAGAATAAGACTAAAGTATTGTAATGGACACAGGGACAGTCACATGACCACGGGGACAGTCACATGACCACGGGGACAGTCACATGACCACGGGGACAATCACATGACCACAGGGACAGTCACATGACCACAGGGACAGTCACATGACCACGGGGACAATCACATGACCACAGGGACAGTCACATGACCACAGGGACAGTCACATGACATTAAATACTTGTAAAGAAATATTCCTCACTCTGGGTAAAAAGAGGTTTTCTGCTGCAGGCTGTGAAAGAATCTGAGAGATCGTTTTGTTAAAGATAAAAAGGTCTGATGTAAAGAGCAGCGACCCGAGGGGAAGCACCGAGAGACAGGAAGTAGTTTAGACTTGGAGGTCAGGAGGTCACAGTAATAATTACAGTACACAGATGTAATGTTTGGCGGTACGTACATCGGTGTTTACTATTGTTGCCAGGCAACCTACTCTCCTCTCCGGTACCACTCGTTGACTTCTTGCTGATCCACTTGATATCTTGTTTGTACGCCTCCTGGCGTTTCGGAGCATACTGCAGCGAACAACGCTCTGAGCATAAACGCCTCTGTGTATGCTCGTAGCGTGCTCGCCATCTCCGCAGGCCCTCGCCACGGCGTCTCACGTCAGTATAAACAAAGCTTAAGAGTTGCTAGTGCAGCAACAAGGATGAGAACCCTCACAGCCAAATTACCAGAGGTCCTTCTACTGGGATTCAAGGTATCTCTACTGGGAACCGAGCCTTGGGTTCCTGCTCTGTTGGGTGAGAACTGTCACTCTGCAGAGGAAGCTTCACCTGGCACAAGAAATCAGGGATTTCTCCCACTGAGTGCAGTTTCTCCTCTTTTTCATGTGTAAATGTGTAATTGTTATTGTCACACAGTACATTGAACACAGCACAGCACCCAGTGATGTTACCTTCTGCATCTACCCATCCTAGTATTAGGGGCAGTGGGCAGCTACTATACAGCGCCCGGGGAGCAGTTTGGGGGTCCGGGGCCCCCCGACAGGAACCGGGGACCCTCCGGTTCCAGAGCCGTCAGACTGAGCTACCGCCCCCCCCCCCCCCCATCCTATGTTTCTTTTCTTCTCTGCATTCTTTCCTTCTTCCACAAACAATAAAAGGCAACCTGATACTGCAAAGCAACATTTTACAGTCAGTCAGCAATGTTTTTACAGACGTGTGAATTTACAGTCGAGTGAAAAGTGTAGTTCGTTGTGTTTTCTTTGGATGTGTGTTGGATCGAGACTAATGACTAGTTATTTCCTTTAATGTAGGCACAGAACATGATTGTCAGCAGTCAGTTGTAGTCTTCATGGTGCAGATATGATGATAAGCATTTCATTCTGATAGATTGATGCTAACTCAAAGAACGGACAATTATTTTAAACTTGTTCTATAACTTTTGGGTCTGTGTTGATCTCTACAGTACAGACAAGGAGGTCTACAGAGCTGCCAGACCCAAAGAATGTGAGTATTGAAACAACTTCGCCCATTCATCAAACTATTGTACATTCACATCTGATCTTAAAATGAGAATGTCCTCATTGTACAACAAAGCTGTTACTCAGTTCCATCTTTGTTCCAGCTGTTAAGATCACGTCTATTTGAACAATATTCATCAATATTCTCTTTCACTTTCAGGGGACTCAGATGTCAAACTGAATGTGGAAGAAAACCTACCGGAGGACGACAAAAAGGTGAGAAAGGAGCAGTTGTACGGTGTGAAATCCTCCAGTTTAAACCATGGATGACTTTACTTGGACATTTATCAAGGATCTACCACTGAAGAACTGTAGTGTATTACACCTGCAGGCAGACATTCATTTAATAACTTAGACTGCATTCACCTGCAGAAGTTAATAGTGTGGAGTGAAGATCACTGAACTATCATTTATTTACTAAACTTGGCCTCGGAGCTCTCGTCACTGGCAGGACCACCATCAGTCCAGGAGCTGGTGCTGGTGCTGGAGCTGGTGCATGCTGATTGTGTTTGCACATTTATTGAGACCCATGTTCTTGGTGTAGTTGTCCTTCTGTGTAGTCTTCTCTAACACACCTCACACTGTCACTCCATTGAAGTCATTTCCTCTCTGACTCATACAGGGTGCTTGAGTTGAGTATTGACAGTGTGGCTCTAGTATTTCATCACTTTATTAAACACTAAGACAAGTTGGTATTTCTATTAAAATAACTAATTCTGTTCCTTTTTTAACTCCAGGCTCCAACATCCTTCTCACCTGAGCAGACAGCTGAATCTTCATACAGGTAATCGTATAAACTCTATTTTAGTCTGATTATGACTCTAACTTCTTCATATTTGTGTAATATTATCATACGATCTGTTCATCGAGCTCTGATTGGTCAGTAGGAGGTGCTTTTATATATGTGTTGATCTCTTATCTGGAACATAACCTGCTCCGGAGCAGGTCCGCTGTTTGAGGAAAAACTATCAGGTCCATTTTCAAAGGGGTCCCTTGACCTCTGACCTCCAGATATGTGAATGAAAAATACATTTGCATAAAGCAGCATATTTGTCCACATCCATGTTGATAAGAATATAAAATATTTGACAAATCTCCCTTTAAGGTTCATTTTGAATAGATAAAGTTTGCATTCAAGAATAATTTGACTAGTTTATATGTGAATTTGCATATGCTTGATATATGGACATACATACCAGTATTGTAATAGTGTCTTTATTAATGTGGTGATATTGATTTTAACATTTCACCTAGCCTTGAAGGGTATTAAGTCTTATCTGTCAAGGTCTTAAAAGCATTAAATTCAATTTCAAAAAGTATGCAGACATAAGTGATAACGTTCTTTTTAAAACAGGCTTTGCCTCTTAAAAAGGATTCTGTTTTTCCTTCAACAGGTTTGGGTTGAGGTGGCAGCAAACTAACTAACTCTGGGCTAGCATCCTGCCCAGGAGCAGGCCGTGGTTCAACCTCAACATCAGAAATTAGATTTCAACATGGAGCTGTTTGGCTCCAGTTTATAAGCACAGATAAAGATGTGGATGGTGGTGATATGTCCCACCAACTTTAAAGAAAGCATGTCATATCCCAACCAACCTCGTTTCCTTGCTGAGGCCTCGACTAAAAGAGAGAGACTAACAGGCCAATAAATGCTTGTCATATCAGTTTGGCCCTCTTTGTCCTACAGCTTCAGGTGTCCTGGTCCAGGTGTGTTCCAGTGTGCTTTGACTGGACTGGTGTTCGTCATGGCTCAGGAGGCGGAGCTACTGTACAGGACCGTCCAATGGGATGAGAGCTCCCTCCAATTAGCTGGCAAAATGGCTGCAGGGCCGCTGTTCAACATCAAGTGTTCTGAGGATGCTGCTCTCCGTCAGCTCCACCTCCAACACTGTGACACAAAGGAAGGTAAAGACATTGTTCAAAAGTAATCAGTAAAATTGCAAAAATGTTTTTTAATGTGTACTTTGTTGGAATTAGCTGCATTAGGTGGCATGTGAATATATATATATATATACAATTGTATGGATTTTATGCACAACAAAGGCCCTTGGCCTTGGAAGGAGGTAACTAGGTAAAGAATAGAGGTGAAGTGGCACATCCTCGGGATGCTCCAGAGTTAGAGGCAATAGATTGTGGCAAGTGGTAAGAAATTAATTGGGTAGATGAACCTGTTAGCATTAAAACAAAAGTTGAACAGCTCTTTGCTTTCACAGCATTGCTCTGTGATGGCCTGTTGTCTGTCGCTCACATCTCTGATGATGGAATGAGCATCTTGGAGCCGCTGGAGATTACAGACACTCATGTGGTTGTGAAGATCTCTCACCTCTCTGCCTTTGGCCTGATCTGGGATACGATTCGGAACCTCTTAGGGCCGATAAATGGCCAAGTCCTGCTGTTTCTCCGACCTCCCAAGAAAAGACATCAAGTACTCCATGTCTTTCTGCTGAACAGCAACGTCGATGTAACCAAGGTAAAGCCATCTGTCATATGTGCTCATCATCAGCCAGAACTCAGCTATTTCCACAAAGATGATTCCTGTCAGTCACACATTGCTCCTTTTATTTATGAACCTCATGCTGTGGTAAGATTGTGTTTTCGTTTTTAGTTTTTCTTTCTGTGTTTTGCTCTCGGCGCTGCCTTTATGTCTGCCTTTGTCATTCGTGATACTTCCACCAGGTGGTGTAAATAGTAAACAGTGGTCTAAAGGTACGGTGGCCATGAGAGCTCAACAAACTGCAACTTTTAAAAAACACAAGCAAGTAGACTAAATTTAATTGTGTGTTTACATACAAATTAAGAAAACATCTTCACCAACGTGACAACAAATCCTGCAAATAGGGAAAAAAACAAATACAGAAACCTGCTGCAAGAAGCACAGACGACGAGGGAAACTGTTTCCAGGGGACACTAAAAAGTGATGCACACGGCTGCGACACACTTGTTGCATCAGTGGTGTTGAAAAGGAGGGACATGTTCTTCAGTGGTTGTCCTCCTACCCTCCAAGACAGATCAGCCTTTGTTAGAACTGACTGATGCCGGGTCCACACTACACATGAATCAGCTGAGTTTAGTCCTGATTCCTCCTGACCATCGTCAGCAAAGCCCTGATTGATTGATGCTTCTAAAGATGATCTTTCCAGATGTTCCTGTGTATCTTTGATTCTAGTTTCAAATCTGATCAACCAAAGATCTCACAAAGTTCCAGCCAGACAGCCTGTCTGGTTTAAAATGACTCATTACTGGCAGCAGGAAGAGAGACCATATCTCCCTGCACTGGTGTGTTGGCTTCTATTCACTGGTTACCAGTGAAGGACAGAGTTGGTTTTAAGGTTCTTTGATTTGTTTTTAAAGCTCTGCATGGACTGAAACCAGGTCCCCTATTCCACCTCCAGACCCCTCAGATCTGCTGACTCACCGCTCCCAGTTAGAATCCCGGGCTGATTGGGCTCTTTTGGTTGTTGGTCCTGAATGGAGGAACAGTTTCCCCTTCACCATTACATCTCCCTCCTCCAGTGATAACTTCAAACCTGTCTTAAGACCCGTCTCTTTCCTTTAGTCTGTCAGTAGTCACCTTGAAGACTGGTCACACTCTGTTTTTATTTATTTATTTAGTTTTATTTATTTGACTTCTGTGCAATGCTGTCATGTTTTGAGGATTTTAATCCAGAATTATTTATTCTACACTTTTATTAATTTACTTGCATCCTCTTAATTATTTCTGTGTTTTATTTGGTTCTAATTCTCATCGCTCTGTGAGGCACTTTGGTCATTTGTTGTTTTTAAGTGTACTCTATAAATACAATCGACAATATGAGCATTAACAGCATATTAAAAATGTTCTGTTTCTGAAGGTTAAGGCCCAACAAGAAGGTGCTACGTACATCCCGAACACTGCCGACTGTTTTCTCAACTTTGGTCAAAGTTACAGTGTCCACTGTGAACCTGGGAGCTTCAGAATACAACCTGATGTGAGTCAAGTCGCAGAATTATCATGAATATAATTTTGGCCACATGTTGAAAATAGATTCACAATTAAGAAAGTACCAGATAAACATTTTTAACATGATTGAAAATGACGTGATGCTTCTGGTTTTCAGCGTGCACCATACCGCTCAAATTATGGACCAAATTACCATCCGACATTTAAAGTTCTCCTGACTACGATCCCAGAGGAAGTGACTTTGACGGTCCGGAATCCAGAGAGGACAGAAGACGTCTGGAGATGTGATCTGTTTCAAGCAGGTAAAGATTACCTTTTTATTATTTTGATCAGTTTTGAGATCAGGATTATTTCTCATTCGCTACGAACACATTACGTTACACTACTCTACCAACGTCAACATGTGGATACCCGATGGTACCATATTCTCACAGCGACATAAACATCTGGAATGAAGCTAAGTGGTGAGTGAGAGTGGTGTGAAAATGGTTTGTTTCTTGTACGTGTCATAACGACGGCTTGTATATCCTCCGTCCTCGCTCTTCCCGTTTCCCTTTCTGAATGATGAATACAGACTACTGCCGCCTGCTGGTATGGAGAGTTATTTCCTCTCACAGGAGCAGAACGTACGAGCTAACTGACCGTCGGCTGTCGTCTTTGCGGTTTGTTGGAGTGCGACTTGTCGGCCAAAACAAAGGCGACGTGAGGCGACGCGACAGTCGGCCTTCATCGCCGCTAGTTCTCTGATGTCGGGTCGGTGCGTCCCCAGCTTAAGGAAACAAGCTCTTCATCTATGTAAACAGAACTAGCGGTATACCGACGGGTTAATAGAGGGCTCCTTCATGAAACCATCCATCCATTATCTGTAACGGCTTATCCTTAGAGGGCCGATCCCAGCTGTTACTGGTGAGGAACACCTAGACAGGTGTCCAGTCAATCACACAGCTTACACACACACACACACACACACACACACACACACAGACATGCACACTCACATTCACACCTACGAGCAATTTAGAGTCGTCATCAGGGTCTGAAATCAGCACCCGCCACCCGCCAAAATGTGGGTAAATTGTTGGCAGTGGCGGGTGAAATCAGCAGGAGGAGAGTTAGTAACGTTAGCTGTTAGCAGCCGTTAGCAGCACAGTCCTGACTGGATAAATAACGGAGCTACTAACGTTAACGGAGGTGCCATTGAGTTATTATTATGAGACGTTCACGGTCTGCCCAGTAAAAGGACTATTGGGTGAAGGTAAATTACAACGTTATCATGATGTGTTCAAATGTATTCTAGTAAAATTACGTTTTTGGTGAGAAACTTGAATAAATCCAGTTGTTTGTAGGAGATGTTTTCACATCAGTAAACATTAGATATTAAAGAGGGAATTATGACCTGTTAAACTTCATAACAACTTACCAAGATTTTTTTTTTATCAAAGCAATTGTGTGTTTTTATGTAAATGTTGCGACCTAGAAATATTTTATAATTTACATTTTATTGACCTGGAATAGATTTAAGTTATCTAAGAGGAATGTACTCTAATCTGACTTTTACTGACACTACACTACACCACACTATTATCTGATTTATGTTATTACCGAGAAGTCAATTCAGAGTGATGTGATGTCATCAGTCAGCGCAATGTCATTATCGCAAAGGTCAAAGTTCAGAGTGTGACGATGTCATCAGTCAGCGCAGTAGCGATTAGAGAACGTGCTTGTTGTTTACATTTGTGTGCGAGCGGTTCTGATTGCTTCGTGTAAAGATAACTTCAACAGAACTGGGAAGAATAAAAGTTGCCAAAAGGAGGATGGAGTCATGTCTCTTTAAGGGTGCAACACAAATAACCACTACAGATGACAATAACAAAGTACAGTACAGTACAGTACTGAGTACAGTACCCTCCCAGCCCCAGAAGCTACGGTGTAATTCAAACACTGTAATTTACTGTGCATGTAATGTTTTTTTATGTAAAATATATCAAACATTGAATGACATCAGATCTAAAATGTTATTTCTTCATTTAGCGCAGAGATTTCAAAAGTGGCAGATAAAGACAAAAATATACTTACCTGCCACAGTGGCAGGAAGTGAAAAAAGTTCATTTCAGACCCTGGTCGTCATTTAACCTAACCGACAGTACATGTCTCTGAACTGAGGGAGGAAGCCGGAGTAAACCCACGCCAACACGGGGAGAACATGCACTCACCACAGAGAAGAATCATGAAACCAAAAAAATATCAAATATGAATGTCTCCCTGTTACGGGCTCCGTAACTTTAAAACTAATCAGAGTGGTAGGTCTGCCTAGCATTAACTATCTTTGCAGGTTTCCAAACTGCTGATGCTGGCCCGGCTCCCTCCCTCTTTCGTGTGATGTCACCGCTGTGTCCACCACTCCTTGGCCGGGGGGGAAACCAGTGGAATCATTTAAAAGAGGCCCGGAGATGAACGACACGGGTGGCTGTGATTCTGCTTGATCAGTCCACCTCGTTGCTTCTCTGTGTGATGTGAACTTTGGAGTATAGAAGCATTTGTGATTTGGTTGGAACTGGGCTAGAGAGTAGAAGTGTTTTTAGGTCACATCTCACTGTGATAGTTGGTTAGTGTTTTTCCTCTGTGTAGATACACTCATTAAAGAGGCAGCTGCCACTTGTGTGTTTTGGATTGTTAGTGTTGAGCGTAGTTAAAATAGAGTTTTATTTCTTGTTTATATTGAGTTGTTTGCCAGCTCAGCTGTGATCCTAATTTCTAGTTTGCAGTCGTTTTTGTTTTATCGAGTTATTGATTTCTGCGCCATTAGAAGTCTGTTCCTAATTTACATTTTATGTCAACACTTGTGTTCGCTTTTGTTTGCTGCAACTTTGTTGGTAAATTGCCTGCAGCCTGTTTTCTATCATTTTAATTGTCCATTTAACAATAAACGGCTACTGTACGCCTGATACCACCGGCTCATGTTGCTTAGACCTTACTGGGACGTAACACTCCCTTTTGGTTTCTGGTTTTGAACACAGAACAACTGATTTACAGAGCAGACATGTTGCTGTACAAAAACATGACGTTTCATTTCAGTTGAACTGCTCTTTAAAAGTGGTTGTTGTTTTTTTCCATGGTTATCGCTCAGATCTAACAATGGAAATCCCTCAGAGGAACGTCCCACCAGAGGACAGCGTCGCAGCAGAGGCCAACGTCTCACCAGAAGACAACGTCTCACCAGAAGACAACGTCTCACCAGAAGACAACGTCCCACCAGAAGACAACGTCTCACCAGAGGAGAGGCTGCTGAGGGTTCGAACAAAGTTTGTAAACGGGATGTCTGATCCTAATCTGAACAAGCTTCTGGATGAACTCCTTCAACGTCGTGTTATAAGCGATGGTGAAATGCAATCAATCAGAACAAAAACCAAGAGAGATAAAGCACGAGACCTGATCGACACGGTGCGACTAAAGGGAACTGAAGCCAGCAGAGTTCTGATCGCTGCTCTCCGTAAGGATGATCCGTGGCTTTTCAGATCTTAGGCTGAAGCAAAAGCAAGAAGCTGTGGAGTGTGATAATGAATCTCTATAATATCTGGCTGTTTCAGAGACTCACATCACTTATTGTTGTCTTTAAATGATAAATTCCGTCGTGGAAGCCTGTGTGGACTTTCACTCTGAAGGTGATTCACTGAAGTTTTGGGGAAAAGTGAATTCATTTTCAATCTCTTGTGGTTTGGTCTCAACATTTGGTCTCAACATAATCATTTACTTGTGATAACTACTGATGCGTTGTCGGTGATGAAGACCTGCGATAGAGAGCTTGTGACATTTCTATATGTTTTGGGAACGCATTCTTACTGCTAATCTTTGGAAATGATTAATTTAGTTTTCATTAGGGCTGTCTAAGTTAACGCGATAATATCGTGCTAATGCAAATTTGTTTTAGCGCCACTAGTTTCTTTAACGCAACTTGTGATTTTTAGGTTGTAGCGGCTCGGTGTTAAAGCTAGAGTGACGATACTGGTATCATAGTAAACTATAAAACCTGGTGGATCCATCGGTACCAACCATGTCAGACTAGCTTGTCATGAAGGAGGTTAAATAACGCTCCAAACTTACGCTAAATTTTGGCGAGGAAAAACTGTTATGTCCATTTTCAAAGGGGTCCCTTGACCTCTGACCTCCAGATCAGTGAATGTAAATGGGTTCTATGGGTACCCACAAGTCTCCCCTTTACAGACATGCCCACTTTATGATAATCACATGCAGTTTGGGGCAAGTCATAGTCAAGTCAGCACACTGACACACTGACAGCTGTTGTTGCCTGTTGGGCTGCAGTTTGCCATGTTATGATTGGAGCATATTGTTTTATGCTAAATGCAGTACCTGTGAGGGTTTCTGGACAATATCTGTCATTGATTTGTGTTCATTGATTTACAATAATAAATATATACATACATTTACATAAAGCAGCATATTTGTCCACTTCCATGTTGATAAGAGGATTAAATACTTGACTAATCTCCTTTAAGGTACATTTTGAACAGATAAAAAATGTGTGATTTGCTATTAAATATTTTAATGGATTGACGGCCCTAATATTGATTACTGATTCTCTGTCAGACCTGACTGTGTTGAGCTAAGATCTAAATCCATCTCTCTGTCTCTTACTGCTAATCAACGCAGGCTTCACAGCTGCAACAAAAGACCTTTTTACAAATAGCAATAAGGGTAAGGATGGATATCATAACTGCACTTGATAATCTATAGATCTGTGTTTGTTTGGTCATTTTATTCGTCAGTAGATCTTCTGTAACTTGAGCCTACAATAAAGATTTCATTGCAAAACAAATAAGTTTGGAAAAAAGGCGTCACACTGTGATGGAACCAAAGTGAAACTCATTGGATGGATGTTGAGCAGTGAAACTATTCCATTAAGAGATGGTGTCTGCAGACATGAACTAGAACAGACAGATGCTGTTATTAAATGAGACCTCAACTGAAACTCAGATAGGAGCTTTTTGTTGTGACAAAGACAGTTGTTCTAATGCAACAACTGTCATTAACAGTGTGAACAAAGACCTTTCAAAGGCAACGGAAAGATTCTGGCCTCTTATCTGGAACAGATGCTGCCTTCAAGTGAAACTGGTGAGCTCGTGTTTACAACACGGGAAGTCGTGTACACCATGTGCGTGGCGTTCAAGTGGTTAAGTGGTGAGAACACCGCTGCTAAGCAACGGCAATATTAACGTTGCTGTCGGCGTCCAGAAATCACCACAAATCGTATTTTCACTTATGAATCAATATTCTGTTACTGTAGTTTCTCTTTCTCCCCTCACATGTTCTCAGAATCATCTCGTAGTGTTCTGTTTAGCTGGAACATGAGAGAGTTTGTGACCCGGCAGCCATGTTGAGATCTGCTGAGGAAATTCCAAGCACCGCCCACCAGCCGGAGCTCGGCCAATAGGAACGCTCTCTCTCTCTCTGAAAGGACCTGTGATTGGTCAAAGTCTCCCGTCATGAGCTAGATGTTCTAAAGCCTGAAAACAGAGCCATGAGGAGGAGCAGAAGTCTAGTGATCTCTCAGAACACTTGCATTACAATATGCTGAAAGGTTATTATGGGATGTCTGCCCAGAGATGCCAAAAACATTGTTGCCTACTGAAGCTTTAAATTGACTTGAATTGTAAGTCGCTTTGGACAAAAGCATCTTCCAAATAAATGTCATGTTGTGTCTTAAGAAATAAAGCGGTTGCTTTATAAATAAAACAACCGGTTGCATTGGCCGACACACCGTCGCTACTGGTTTCCTTTCCACAGCTTCCACCGACAGAATCATCCCAGAGGAGAAGAAAACATCAGCAGTGAGCAGATAGTTCTGTTTACATGGAGATACAGAGCTAACATGCTATGAGACGGTGTGTAAACACAGAGAACATCAGGGTGGAAAATAGAAGATGTGAAACAGTAGTCAGTTCATTATTTCTGGTAAAAGACACCTGATAAACGTATGGAAGTAATCAGAGTAATGGTATATTAGTTACTGTAGGAGCTGTCTCTGTGTTACCATGACTACAGACCGGTTAACGTTACACTCACCGGAGCGTACCGGAGCTGAAAGACTTTCTCCTGTACCATGTCAACATAACTGCAGGTGGGATGATTAAACATGCTGTGAATAATTAATATTGTCATCTGTCTACTCAAATAAAGTTTGACTGTGAAACAGAAATGTGTTGTGTTGCTTACAGTCACTATTTACTACCTGTACTCTTCTACATGCATGACATCAAATCTATATAATATATAAATATCAGCTGTTGAAACAGTGTAATTACATAAAGCCTTTGTGAAAGAACATGTTATATTTAGATGATGGGAGTACATGAAGACTGTTCTGCTGGTTCTTGCAGACTAACAGAAGTAGGAGCAGACTTTGCTCATAGTTAGGAGGCGGATGAGAGAGTGACGCTCTGTGGGCGGGGTCACCTAGCTGGAGGTTCTCCTCTGGTTCTAACCGTTCCACCAGGAAACCCTTATATGGCTTGCAATTCGCCACCGACGTCACCAGTGTAAGGAAAAGCTGCGCAGCGATTTTTTAGACCCATTTTCGGACAGATGGAGCAGGAGAAAAAGAGAGAGGATGGTCTTTTATGATACTATGGTGTCCTGTAGACACACTGGGGACAGATATTGATGTTTAAAAGACATGGAAAAGTGCATTTTGCATAATAGGTGACCTTTAAGAAGAGATTTAAAGGAAGTGGGATACTGAGTTGAGATACTGAGGGGCCCGGACAGCAAAAGCCCAGTGATCTTTGTTGACAACTTTGGATTTTGGAACCATTAGTAAGAGTTCTGCCAGAGGATGTCAAGCATCGATCAGGCTCATAGGGAGTCAGCAAATCACAGAAATACTGTAGGCAGAATCTATAATAATACATCATCATTTATTATTATATACTGCTGCTAGTTTAATCTATAATAATACATAATTTAATATTATATACTGCTGCTAGTTTAATCTATAATAAAACATAATTTATTATTATATACTGCTGCTAGTTTAATCTATAATAATACATCATTTATTATTATATACTACTGCTAGTTTAATCTATAATAATACATCATTTATTGTTATATACTGCTGCTAGTTTAATCTATAATAATACATCATTTATTATTATATACTACTGCTAGTTTAATCTATAATAATACATCATTTATGATTATATACTGCTGCTAGTTTAATCTATAATAATACATCATTTATTATTATATAGTGCTGCTAGTTTAATCTATAATAATACATCATCATTTATTATTATATACTGCTGCTAGTTTAATCTATAATAATACATCATTTAATATTATATACTGCTGCTAGTTTAATCTATAATAAAACATAATTTATTATTATATACTGCTGCTAGTTTAATCTATAATAAAACATCAACATTTATTAGTTGATTAGATTTTGTTTTAATAAAATAAATCTGTAAAGTAACTAAAGCTGTCAGATAAATGTAGTGGAGTAAAAAGTAGAATATTAGGAGAAGTAGAAAGTGGTATATGTAAGTATGTACAAGTATGTCAAAATTGCACTGGAGTAAATGTACTTAGTTACATTCCACCACTGATAATATAACATAATAGTGAGTCAACATGAAGTTGGGTCAGATTTGATCAGTTCTGATTCTGCTTGTTGATTCTTCTGATTATTGGAGTGAGAAAATCAAAGTGTGCTGTAAGCAGAAAGAAGCCACCTTTATTTGCACAGATTCAGGCCTTCATAATAAGTCATTGATGATAAATGAGGCGTTGGATGAATGAATGAAAAGAAGTGTTTCCAAACAAATCACTGGATGGATACACTCCGTTTAATATTTTAAAATGGATTTCTTTTGTGAATAGTTTCTTTCTGATAGATTTATGAAAGTGAGTTTCTGTCAGATACTATAGGGTATGAGATGTGATTAAACATATTTCAAATTGTTTTGTTTGGGATTTTGATTTCACTAAAGTCACAGCCACCAACTCAAAGTTGTGGGAGACGAGGTGTGATAGGAGGAGGATTTGTTCAAATGCCTCTAATCAAGCAGATAATAGAGTTGGGGATGGCTTTAGTTATGGATTTAAATATGTCACGATTGGCAATTAAATTATATCTAAGACAGAAATTCTCATACGACATGATACAGCCGCTACTATCAACTAAGTGTGTCACCGTGTCACACTGTTTACCATTGGCAGAGCATTTTGGCAGATCCTTCTTGGGCGCTCCCCACATAATGAGCTGTGCTGCTCATCCCACAAATGCATGATCCTTACAAGTTGGACATCATTGTGAAGGTAAATAAACAGGCTTTCCAACAATGTAAAATACAATGCCCATTAGCATTGTAACAACAGAGAAATAATCCACCAAACACAAGTTTCTGAACTTTTTTTTCCCAGTTTAGTTCTATATGTTAGCTGGCAAACTAAACTTAGCAAGCTATGTTCATTTTCATAGTTAAAGTGGTCTTTAGTTAACTAGACATATTCATCTGATTAGCTTTATCTAGCTAGTTGGGCTGAACATTTAAATATATATCAAGCTGTGACTTTTCTTACTAATATTGTGATTTAAATAGATTATTTTCTATAAATCAATCTCCTGTTTTTCTGCTGATGTGATGGTTTAATGTTACACAGTTACAGTGTTAGAAAGTACATTTACTCAAGTACACATTTTAGGTACTTTAGGAGTATTTTCCTTTCATGCCACTTTATACTTCTACTGCAGGACATTTCAGAGGGAGACGTTGTACTTTTTACTGCATTTATCTGCATTTACACTCTATATTTATCTGACAGCTTTAGTTACTTTATTAACATATAAAAATGTACAGCTGAAACAATTACTCCATTAACTTATTAATTGATTGACTGAAATTAATTGCCGACTATTTTTGGTTGTTGAAGTAATTTTTTAATAAAAATCATTTCATGTTTCCAGCTTCACAAATGTGACGATTTGCTGCTTTTCCTTTTTAATCATTTTATTGTATATAAATCTATCTAATGATATGTCATAGTTTAACAGTCACAGGGGACGTTTTCTTTCTTTTAATACTTAAAGTACATTTTCCTGATTATACTTACATACTTTTACTTAAGTAACATTTTCAATGCAAGACTTTTACTTGTAACAGAGTATTTTTACAGTGTGGTATTAGTACTTTTACTGCAACACTGCACAGTTGTCAACACAATACGTTTTTATTAATAATCACAAACTTGCTTTGGAAGTAACCTGAGGTAATTTATAACAAACAAATTACCATTTTAGCATTCAGTCATTCATATGATATTACATTAGTGGTTTACTTCATTAGTCAAAGATATTCCGTGTTTAAAGTAATCAGCTTGTTGAAGGTGAGACAGCTCAGTCTGTGTTCCACTTTAATGCTATATTTAGTTGTAACAGTTTGACTCTGATTATGCTGTCCTCACTCAAAGTTGTTGCAGGCAACGTGTTTTTCAGCTATACAGCCAGCTCAACAATATATTCTCCAGCATTGCATTCTCCAAGGAACAGACGAGTTGTTGTGTTTGGCAGGATTTAATGGAGGAAAATATGTAATATTGTAAAACTGAAAAAGAGCACAAAATACAAACATCAGATAAGTGTGCTTGTAAGTACTAAATAATATTTCTAATACATCAATAGAGAAAAGATCACTAGCATAACTAACAGGTGCATAAAAGTATGTTTACATATGAACCAATGCTTTAAACATCAATAAATCTCTATGTAGTTGAAAACAAACTAACCATCAAAATACTTTACTCAACCTAAGAAATGGTGACATAAACATGTTCACATAACTGATAATAGTGAATAACTTACAGATGAAGCCGGTTTTGTGGATTTATGGCACAGGATTAAGAAGATTATACACAGATGATTCCCTGAGCAAAAAGGAGCTTCCTGAACACCACTTCCTGTTATTCTTTGTTTACAATGACCTCACTTCCTCTTCAGTACAGCTATTTGCAGACGCCACTAGGGGGTGCCAAAGGACATACAAAGGGAACACTTTACACTGGTTCCAATACATCTCTTTTGTTAAAGTGTTCCTGCTGTTGATATCAGAGGTAAATCAGTGCCACCTGTGGATGAGCACTTGGCGAAAGCGTACCGGCTCTGGAACAACATCAAGAGGAAAGAAAGAGGATAAAACACACAATACTCACAATTAGTGTAAGATTGTAGATGTTAATACAGTTTAATGGATCATGTGTTTCATCATATAGCCAACCTACCGACTGGTGTTTACATGATCGTGGGAACTATGGAAGTCTCCAGGTATTTAGGTTAATACTAACTATAAATATAACTATAAATTCTATAAAAGTGTATTATGAGTTTTACTGTTGCATGTTAAGACTTTTATTTGTCACACACTTGTAGATATGTGGCATCAATGGAAGACATCTGGAGGAAGAAGAGGAAGCGTATACAGACCAACTGAAGGACCATCTTCTCTTCACTGAAGCTCTGAGGTAGGATATGTTTTCTCTCAGTATTACCAGCTGCTGTGTTTAATGTTGATGGAACTGAGTTCACTTTAAAGGGTCAGATCATCACAGAATCTCTTTGGCAGACCTCCATTCAGTGCTTGAAGTGGAGACAAATAAGTGTCAGTACTCCCCTTATTCATATGTTACCGTGTGTAAGCCGCAATCTCTTTTGACTTATTCCTATTTATGTATGATTTTTAAGCATGTTATACTGTTTCAGTCATCATCAGCTGGGATTTTATTGCTATATTATTATACTTGGGGTTATGCATCTTCTATAGTTGGCCTATAATACTCCAATAATATTCCAAATGGAACATTATAGGGTTACGGTGGTGTGTTTGTGTATAGTGTTCATACTTACAGTGCTTTCCTGTGTTATTTGTAGCATCACTCTATAATATATTATAGGATGCCTATCCACCTTATTCCTAGTCCCCATGATGCCTTGCGTGAATTATGGAAGCAACTTCCGTCGTGTCGCGTCACTGAGCCGGAACCGCTGTTTTCCAACGGTACGCTAATCCTCTCTCCATATTAAAACATCTAGTAAAACATGTGTGAACACCACCTCTTACAGCTCAAACAGGATCATGTGATCAAAGCATTGAGCTATTTTTTTAGTGTAATGCTGCCCATAAACTGCCTTACATTTAAACTGTACATAAAATAGTAAAAGTAACTGGCTGTCATTAAACAGACGCTACAATGCTGTATCCTCCCTACACATGAAATCATAGCTGACGTTCTCCTGGCTCTGCTATCAGTCCTTTTAAGGACCCGACGTCTCTCCTCCGCTGCTCTTTCGTAGCCCAACCACGAAGTAGGATACAGGTTTTCCTCCGCTGAGCACACTTACAGTGTTTTAGGTGGTCTCTTCAAGTTTAGGTTTCTCAGCCACATTCTTGTGGATTCCTCGTCTGTAGTTCGGCGATGGAAGCTGTACCGTCGGTCACAAGAACAATCCCTTCTTTGTTTTGGGGTGCATGTTCAACACACTGTTGTTGAAGCCACACATTTAGCTTTGTCTGGTTGTTGGTATGGGGATGCCCATCATATACTTCTATCATAATGTTCTAAACCCTTATACACTTTCACTATTTATTTTAATTAATGAATGAATTAATGTTTATTTCTGATTAATGACTAGAACAACTTGACACTCAGTGCTGAGCTGCATCTCAAATTAATCTCCAGGTTCCCAGCTTTCAGATGATGTACACCACTTCTATGTGACATCTACTGTTGACCTGCTATCTCCCTCTAAAGACCCCCCTGGACCCTCCTAAAAAAGACTAAAACTGGTCTATTGTGGGTCTTAGAGGGTTCATTCAGCCTGTTCAAGCCAAGAGAGATTCTTATGACCACATCATGTTAAATGGCTGTGAACCGCTGTGAACACTGAAGGAACTGGCCTTCTACCTCCAAGAGGTCAAGGCCCAGTTACGTGTTGGTTAATCTTGTGTGACAAAGAGAATTTCCAAACAGATGAGTTAAAGCATAATGATTCAATTTATTCCGAACAATCAATGTTGCATAAGTAAAATAAAAGAGTTTACAGATATCTGGATCCAATCAACGTGTCCCTGACAACATACAGTGCATGGGTCAGTTCGCGAAGTCTGAACCCCGAGCTATCCCTGATCCAGCCTATTCATGGTTTACACAATATTAATATTCATGAGCTTATGGCACGTGATGTTTTTGCTGCATATCTTCTTCTTTGTTATCTCCTTCTGACTCCTTCCTCTTCTTGACCTTGCAAAATGAACAGCACCTGCCACCTCCCTTTCCTCGCAATCACTCCATTCACAACAAATCCAACAGTCAGGTTATTGTAAGCACTTTTGTACATAATAAATCCAACACCGGAGAGGTGATCTGAAAGGGTTAAAAAAAAGCATTTTTTCATTTCATCTCGACTTTATTATCCCCAAAGGAGAAATTTGTGTGTGCCTCCAGAGCAAAAGTACATTTACATACAACAACAAACAACATAAATACGGAAAACTTGTGCGTTATTGTGATTAGCGAGCTATGGAATTCATCACCGCTAAAACGCTGTGCCTTTTCAACACATTCTCACTCCCAACTCGTCAAATACCGATGCTTCGTCACCGGCACTATACGCTTCAAACTTGTTCCCAGGAAAGGTACAATTTCCGCTCGTTAAATGCATGTGTCTTTTCAAAATAAACTTCCGATGTAGGTTTACTTAGTTTTTTAGGTTTACTTGGGTAGGTGTAGGAAAAGATCAAAAATCTAAATAAGTATGTTTGTTACGTAACATAGGTAGGCTATGCTGCGTAAGTTAAGCACGTAAGTTACGTAACAAAACTATAGTAAAACTAGAATGGCACTCGGAGAGCGCAGACCTCCGCCTCCCTCTCCGCTCAGCTTGCACCATCATCCACGTGTATTTTGTTTATGTTGAGATCAGCTATACGTAGCGGAGCATCGTAAAACACTTCATTCAAACTGGACAGAAACAAAATAAAACTCACCTAACCCGTCGTTGTTACTCTTTCCAACAATCACCAAGTGTGCTTTGGTCCAACTCAACTGTAATTTCACAGAGTTTAATGTGAAAAAAACGCAGAACCTACAGTCGTCGTCTTAATGCTCAGGCTGATCGGAATTCTTAAAATTATTCCTGAATCGAACGCCACCAAAATCTAATGGATTGTTCATTGTGCCACACTCCATTCAAAAAACTGCATTCAAATCCATTGCGGACTTTTGGAGTAATCCTGCTAACGGACAAACAAACAATTCCAGAGCTGTGCAACCATGAGGGAACAAAAGACGTTAACCGTCACAGTTAATGCTCCATCAAAATGATTCTCCCACGCCGCCGCTCAACCCTGCAGCGAATAGCCGCAACGTCTGATCTGGTGTGAGCGCAGCCTAGTTGAAAGCCCGGTGTGTCTCATAGAGACGCTGAAGGGTGCCTCCGTGCGTCGGTATTTGACAAGTTGGGAGTGAGAACGGGCTGGCCTTTTTCCATCTGTTATGTATCTGAGACCAGATGGGAGTAGCGTGAGAAATGGGTTAAGGGGGAGGTCAGGGTCATGTGCTATGGTAATTACCATGCGAGTGATGGCTGGTCACTGTAATGTAATTTCATAGTCTAGAATATGCTACATATTGATTAAGTTTTGCCTTATGATGACCAAACATAATGGTTGGAGTACTGTTATCAGTTCTGATATACAGCATGTACTTGCATCACTTTACAGCTGAATTACTCCAGTTTTTCAGTCTTGCTATTTATTGCCTAAAACTGACCCTCTGACTTTCTCCGACTCTGTCCAGGTCCCTGATCCTCTGTCACTCTAAGACTAATGATCACTGTCCAGAAGAGAGGCATGCTGGGGAGGTGGCAGATGGGTGCAGAACATGGGGCCCAGGCTGCCGGGCAGACGGGACTGCTGGGGATCAAACGCGGTACCGAGATACAGAAAACAGACACTGGAGGGCAACCCAGCAATCGGCCCAGGAGAAAAGAGGAGGCACCGAGGCAGATAACCAGCTGCATCACACCACCACACTCAGGGAGAATAAAAGGAGCATACGGAGGTCCTTCAGCATCAAGGTATGACTTTGCACTAGTGATCCTTTTCCCATAATAATCTGAGCATATTCTTGGACTAATTGTAAACTTTCTCACCGTTACTCTACTTTAAACAGAGCAAGAGATAAGGTCCTTGTTGTAGTAATTATTTGGCCATGCTAGCAGCATGACTCTAGGGATGACAATGGCGGTTAGTCGGTTGGTCAGTCCACCTCTTTGGTCCTGACTGAAATAACTATTGACTGGGTTCAAAGTTTTGTACAGCGATTCATGGTCCCCAGAGGAGGAATTCTACTGACTTCAGTGACTTTTCCTCTAGCTCCACCAGCAGGGTGACTTTCTTTGTACGTTGATGTATTTTTCCTACAGTGGCATTGAGCTCTGCCCTTGTCATGATCTTAGACATTGTGAACAGAGCTGCTGGAAGTCTTTCGCTGGGCGACAAACCCACGCATTAAAGAATTTGAGAGAAGAAGTGTGATTATAGAACTGTTATGCAGATATTGTAAAGTAGTCTCTGTTGAAGGGATCATTAAATCAGATTAAATAGAGGAGAGGTTGGCTTGCTAGCTAGGTTTGTTTCTCTCATAATCATTTTTACAAAGTTTGCATTGCTCAAAATACAGGGGTCTGTGGCACTCTGTCAGGGTATAATTTGCTATAACTGTGAGGGCTTTGGTTTAGGACCCAGAAGCAGACACAGACACAGTTGGATGGTGGTTGAAAGTCAGGTGGATTTATTATAATAAAGGTGGTGAGGGCGCTGTAGAAGGCAGGGGACAGGCAGGCTGTTGAGCAGGGTGGAGTAGCTGGAGGAATGAGCTGCGGCGGCGTGAGGATGGCTCGATGGGAGGCTGGCATGGTAGGCAGAATAATCTGGCGAGGACTGGCAGGAAAGCTGGTGTTCTTGTACTGTGGGTTGATTAGGTGATTGTTGACAGGTGCAGAGTGGAGAGTGAGACCAGGTGCCTGATGAGGAAGCCGCGCCCCTGCCACACCCACACAGACAGGCAGGGGAGGGGGAGACCCAGGGGAAGCAGAACACTGGAAAACTACTGGAGTCAAGGCCAGAGCCGTGACAAGTTCAATGTGGTTATAATTTAGGGTACAGTGTTATTTATTGCCAGTGTCATTATTAGGGTGTTGTGCCAGTAGATCGCCAGTAGGTGGCAGTGTCGCTACAGAAGCCGTGGCTGTATTCGAAACCGCATACTGCATACTACTCAGGAGCGCAGTATGCAGTATGCAGTACATACTGCATACTGCGTTCCTGAGTAGTATGCAGTATGTGACAGTTAAAGTGATGTATTTAGCAGTATGCTAGACGAGGCTTAAGCCTTCAAACCAGCTCTTAAAGCACAGGACAAAAAAACTAACTTGTACCACTATTACAATATTATCAAAAAATACAACTTTGATTTTGTTGTTTATGTTATGTTTGTTTACTTTATAAGATACTGCAGGTTTAAACTATTTATTCTGACAGCTCATAAAGAAGTCCGACAAACAGGATCATCAACGAGGAGAGACGGGAAATATAAAACATTCATCCACAACATTTACTTTACTCAAACTGCTTTTTCAGTTGCAGCAAAAGGACTGATCTCCCTCCAGATATTAGAGACATGTTAAAAAAGTGTCATGTTGTCTCATCAGGAATCTCTCTGCCCCGTCAGAAGCTGCTCTTTCCCTCGCCACTCTGCTGCTCTGCAGCCGCTCTGTGAGCATCACTGGCCGGCTCTCCAGCGAGCGTCACAGGGAAGTCTCGCGTGAATACGTGAGATAATGAGAATCTCTGTGTACCAGTTAGAAGTAGCGATGTCAACCTAAAGCATTATTTTACATTTTGCAGGTAAGCTGGTGATGTTAGTTAGTAATTCTGTGTTAGGGTAATGTTTACACTGTACTTCGGTGACGCTGTGTTCAGTTCAGTGAATGTTTAGCGTGTGTTAGCGTCTGTTTTGCTGCTTCAATTTAGCCAGTTAGCTAGCAGCTAATACGAGGGTTACAGTCGCCATGGTAACATTAGTAGTAGCGCGCGGCGCTGGGAGCTTTGACAATGAGCCCTCGTGTGAGGGAGCCCTCCCGCTGCTATGATTACTGTTTATGTTGTTGTTTACTGTTTATTAAGAAATAAGGTGAAATATGGTGTTATGCTGCTGAGCTAAGGTTATTTAAACAGTAATTATTTCGATATATGACACTCTAAAGAGTTAGAGATGGTGTAATCTTTGATTTTGTGCATTTCTGGCATTTTGTTACTGTTCTTGTGAATACGTGAGATAATGAGAATCTCTGTGTACTAGTTGGAAGTAGAATGCACTGTGTAGCGATGTCAACCTAAAGCATTATTTTACATTTTGCAGAACATCCTAAATAAATGTGTAGCACCAGACTGAGCCTGTGGGACATCATTCTGTGCACCGCTACAATAACTTCTTCATATTTGTCTAATATAGTTTACTCTTCCTTTGTAAAATGTTCCGCTGTGCCTGCAGATTTGGAAACCGCAACACACATCACAATGGCTTTGTCATAAATAGCTGTATTTACTATAATATAAATAAAACAATTGGTCCCTGGAATTGTTGGTTTAAAAGTGGTTTAAAAGTCAGTTTCCCTCTAACGAGAGTCACAAGGGTAAAAAGTCTATTTCTTTCTTTCTTTATTTTATTTTTTAGAGTGTGACCAGCACCCCCCAGAAGGTGGTACCCTAGGCAACCGCCTATAAGGCCTATGCCTTAAACCATTGTAGGGGATTTTAATATCCATGTTGATGACCCATCAAACCATTATGCCACTGAATTCCTAAACATTACTGATTCTTTCAACCTGGTGCAGCACGTCTCTGGTTCAACTCATAACCGAGAACACGCCCTTGACCTCGTCTTTACTCTGGGCCTGAATATAAACTCCCTCTCATTGATAGAGCTCGTCTCTGACCATAAAGTTAATCTATTGTACTCCTGTCTCCAGGCATAAGCAGTCTGTCCATGACCTTTTATGGTATACTATACTGTGACTTTTTCATGACATTTGTTATGACATACCATGATACTACATACTATGACTTTTTTTTGAGTTTTTCATGACATAATACACTTTGACTTTTTTGTCATATATTTTTTTTAACTCAAAATGCAGTTAAAAAAACAGTATGTTGATTCTCTGTGGTCTAAAGAAAAGATGAATTAATTGGGTTTAAATTTAATTAAAGTTTATTTTCACGGCTGAGTGTTAAAAATCCTTATTTCTTGTTTCAGTGGATGTTAATAACATCAGCTGACAAGTAAACATGGACCCAAACTGTTGCCTAGCAACGTAATTCAGATATATACACATACACAACTTATTCTAAACACACTCATTTGCATATTCCGGAAAGAACTTGGCTGTGATGCCCTTATAACATCATAATGACAACATTCCAACACTCCTTAGAAGCTCAGGACACAGACACAGTTACACATTTAGACACACTCAGACACATCTTGTTGCTCTGAGAGTTGTGCTGTTAGAAACGTCTTAGAAACTTTATCATTGACAGCCTCAGCAGAGGACACTAACTCTCTCTCTTCTCCAGCTCTTGGAACAAGTTGAGGTAAGTGAAAAATCCAGTCACTCACGTTAATATGACTTATTTAGGAGTAAGCACTAATTCAGACTTAATACCTGGAAATACTTAAAAAAAAATACAATTTCCATTTGTTCCGCTGTGTTTTTCTGATTCGTAGAGCTCCGTCAGAAATGAGTTCAGCGCCTGCAATGAATAGGACTAGGAAGACTAGGAGGCTTCAAAGGAGGACCTGTCCTTACACAAAGACTGACTGGCAGCACAGGACAAAGGTCTCAGAAGATGAATACCCAGACACCTCTCTGCACGATGCCCTTGTGAGACTATTGAAGAGGACAGCCAGAGAAGACGAAGCAGGACTGTCCTCTTCAGTGGACGTTCACAGCGGTAAGCTGATCATGTAAAACTGCTGTTGGGAGTGTATACCATCATCATCTACTGAACACCAGGTTCACGCAGAGGTGGAAGTTGATATATAGATAGATAGATAGATAGATAGAATACACTATAAATATGCCAGACTACTACAACTAGCTTAGAAAATATAAAATATGAACATAGAATAACAATATCATACTATAAACAATAGCAAAGTGTGAAAAGAAATGACGAGCTATTCCTTTAAAGGTCCCATAACGGCTCATTTTCAGGTTCATACTTGTATTTTGTGTTTCTAATAGACCATGTTTACATGCTGTAATGTTAAAAAAAAACTTTATTTTTCTCATACTGTCTGCCTGAATATGCCTGTATATTGAGCGTTTTGATAGTTTAACAGTATTTATATAGCACTTAAACCTGCTTTATAATATAAAAGACCTAAAAATCTCACTTTTTTACTATATGGGACCTTTAACTGAGATGCAGCAGAGCAGAAAAGACTCATATTTGTCATATTGGAAGTCACAGAATGACGGTCTGTGTTGTCATTTAGTTTGGAGGACTTATTGTCCATGTTAGGTCCTGTGACTGTCAACAAGCTGATGTTCCTCTGTTTTTTTTCTCATCTGTAGAAAACCTCATCTCATCTGCAGAGGACGACAGACGACTGACAGAGACGAAGGACAACAAACTGAACACCGCACAAAATGTGCCCGCACATGTGCAAAGAGGTCAGTAGATAGTGATACATGTCGAGTTTGGCTTTATGTTAAGTGTAAGCACTAATTCAGAGTTAATACCTTGAAATACATTTTTTAAAATTACAATTTCAATTTGTTCCACTGTGTTTTTCTAATTCGTAGAGCTCCCTAGCACGTCAGAACCAAGTTCAACGCCTGCAATGGATAGGACTAGGACGACTAGGAGGCTTAAAAGAAGGACCTGTCCTTACACAAAGACTGACTGGCAGCACAGGACAAGGGTCTCTGAAGGTGAACACCCATACACCTCTCTGCACGATGAGCTTGTGAGACTATTGAAGAGGACAGCCAGAGAAGACGAAGCAGGACCGTCCTCTTCAGTGGATGTTCACAGAGGTAAGCTGATCATGTGAAACTTCTGTTGGGATCATTATCTACTGAACACCAGGTTCACACAGAGGTGGAAGTTGATATATAGATAGATAGATAGATAGATGGACAGATAGATAGGTAGATAGATAGATAGATAGATAGATAGATAGATAGATAGATAGATAGACAGACAGACAGACAGACAGACAGACAGACAGACAGACAGATAGATAGATAGATAAATATAATGAATATGTTAGAATACACTATAAATATGCCAGACTACTACAACTAGCTTAGAAAATATAAAATATGAACATAGAATAACAATATCATACTATAAACAATAGCAAAGTGGGAAAAGAAATGATGAGCTATTACTTTAAAGGTCCCATATTGTAGAAAGTGAGATTTTCAGGTCTTTTACATTATAAAGCAGGTTTAAGTGATATATAAATACTCTTATCAAAACGCTCAATATAGGGAGAAATACACACAGCCCGTATTCAGAAATTGTGCGTTTGAAACAAGCCGTCAGGATTTCTGTCCATTTGTGATGTCACAAATCTACAATATTTAGACCATTTCAAAGATTTAAACTTAAACATTATAAATGTATCCCAGTTTATTTCCTGTTGCAGTGTATGTGAATGACATCAGCTGACAGGAAGTAAACATGGACCAAAACTGTTGCTTAGCAACGCAATTCCGTTGCAATTCCATTGAAATGTACTAAAACGGAGCGTTTCAGACAGAAAGTAATTACAGGTATATTCAGTCTGACAGTACGAGGAAAATAATGTGTTTCTTGAACATTACAGCATGTAGACATGTTCTATTAGAAACACAAAATACAAGTATGAACCTGAAAATGAGCATGATATGGGACCTTTAACTAAGAGAAAGCAGAGCAGAAACAACTCAAATTTGTCATTTTGGAAGTCACAGAATGACGGTCTGTTTTGTCATTTAGTTTGGAGGACTTATTGTCCACGTTAGGTCTTGTGACTGTCAACAAGCTGATGTCCCTCTGTTTTTTTCTCATCTGTAGAAAACCTCATCTCATCTGTGGAGGATGAGAGCAAGAGAGTCGGTAAGAGAAAGCTTACCGACGATGAAGAGAAGAGGAAGCCAGACCTGGACCTGACAGAGACCAGAGACGACAAACTGAGCACCCCACAAAATGTGCCCGCACACGTGCGATTTGGTCAGTAGATAGTGATACATGTCGGGTTTGGCTTTATGTTAAGTGTAAGCACTAATTCAGAGTTAATACCAGGAAATACATTTTAAAAATTACAATTTGTTCCACTGTGTTTTTCTAATTCGTAGAGCTCCCTAGCACGTCAGAACCAAGTTCAGCGCCTGCAATGGATAGGACTAGGACGACTAGGAGGCCTAAAAGGAAGGCATGTCCTTACATAAAGACCGTCTGGCAGCACAGGACAAGGGTCTCTGAAGGTGAACACCCAGACACCTCTAAGGACGATGTCTGTGTGAGACTATTGAAGAGGACAGCCAGAGAAGACGAAGCAGGACCGTCCTCTTCAGTGGACGTTCACAGAGGTAAGCTGATCATGTGAAACTGCTGTTGGGAGTGTATACCATCATCATCTACTGAACACCAGGTGGAAGTTGTACTCAGATCTTTCACAGAAATACCCATCAACAGGGTTTTTGGTATCTTGATCTAAATAGACATCAGTTCACCTAAATTACAAAGAAAAACAAATCCTCACTTCCCTCTAGTGGTATCTATTTATGCAGATAGTTTGGGACTTTAACCCTCCAGGTTTTTAAATATCTGTCTATGAGATTTTTGCATTCACCCCAGTGCAACAGAGGTAAACGGTATTCTATTTTGGTGCTCACAGCATCGACAAATGACGTGAAAATTTAAAAGCAACATCTCTTTCCAACAATATTGTCCTGGATGGAATAGATGATCCACTGAACACACCATAGTTTCTATTTCTTTGGTAGAAGGTTGTTCCAATAGAACGTGTTCACAGTGAGGCTCGTGGATTGTCCAGAGTAACAAGGACCCTGTGTTTGGAAATAGATGTTGCCGTTAACTGCTTCAATGCTGTGAGCACCACAAACTAAACTGCATTCCACTCCATTGTATTAGGATGAAGACAGATAGAGTATATCTGCATGGATAGATACCACCAGAGGACAGAGAGAAATAGTAGTTTGAATTGGAGGGTGTATTTTATTTTACTTTGGACAGAGCCAGGCTAACTGTTTCCCCCAGCCTCACGAGTCTTTATGCTAAGTTAGGCTAAGTTAGGCTAAGTTAGGCTAAATTATGCTAAGTTAGGCTAAATTAGGCTAAGTTAGGCTAAATTAGACTAAGTTAGGCTAAATTAGGCTAAGTTAGGCTAAATTATGCTAAATTATGCTAAGTTAGGCTAAATTAGGCTAAATTAGACTAAGTTAGGCTATATTAGGCTAAATTAGACTAAGTTAGGCTAAATTAGGCTAAATTAGGCTAAATTAGGCTAAGTTAGACTAAGTTAGGCTAAGTTAGAGTAGCCACAGCTCAACTCCAGCTTCAGAATCAGAATCAGAAATAGTTTATTGATCCCCGGGGGGACGTTGGGGCGTTACAGTTGCTCTTGTATGAACATAAGGAATGTGAGAAAATAGAAATAAAGGAGTATGTAACTTGTAAATTATGTACATAATGCTACAATATAATATATAATATAAACACAATATACAGTATATGTAAAGAAATATAAGTACTAAGATTAAGAATAGAAAATGAGATGGATAGATAGATAGATAGATAGAATACACTATAAATATGACAGACTACTACAACTAGTTTAGAAAATATAAAATATGAACATAGAATAATAATATCATACTATATACAATAGCAAAGTGTGAAAAGAAATGACGAGCTATTCCTTTAACTGAGAGGCAGCAGGGCAGAAAAGACTCCAATGTGTCATATTGGAAGTCACTGAATGACGGTCTGTGTTGTCATTTAGTTTGGAGGACTTATTGTCCACGTTAGGTCCTGTGACTGTCAACAAGCTGATGTCCCTCTGTTTTTCTTTTCTCATCTGTAGAAAACCGTATCTCATCTGCGGAAGATGAGAGCAAGAGAGGCGGTAAGAGACGCGGTAAGAGACGCGGTAAGAGAGGCGGTAAGAGAGGCGGTAAGAGAAAGAAGAAGCAGAGACCAGACCTGACAGAGTCCGAGGACGGCAAACTGAACACCGCACACAATTTGCCCGTACGTGTGCAAAGAGGTGAGTGATACATGTCAGGTTTGGCTTTATGTTAAGTGTAAAATTCATATTAGAGCTTAAGCAGAGGCGGATTAAAGTGTTCAGGGGCCCCTGGGCTACTCTTTGTATGCCCCCCCCCAACCTTACTCATCATGCTTTAATGTTACCAGAAAAAAGTCATTTAGTGTCATGTATAAAAGCGTGCTAGTTATATTTCACGGCCCACACGTACACAGTGGGGGAACACTGGCGTATACAACCTCATTGAGACAGCCTTTAATCTAAACCTCGTCATAACTCGTCAATTTAGGGGTTTTCTTTAGTAGATTCTGGTCACGGTGTTCTTTCAGAACTTGTGCTGTTTGTTTTTGTGCTCCGTGATCATATTTTCTTTTTGACATTTTGTCACTATTCTGTCCAGTAGTGACGTATTATTTGAAAACCAAATTGACCTCATGAACCTGGTCACATCATCGGACCAGGCTCATAAGGTCAGCTGATTGGGTACATGTGTCCCTCTTCATTTTTTTTATGTTTCTTGTGGGCCAATAAGGGAAAAGTTTTTTTTTTTTTTTTAATAATTAAAATAATCTGGTCAATATGGGGTCCCTGTAAATAGCAGCGTAGGCCATTCTGTGTATGAATCCACCCCAGAGCTTCAGTAACATGTAGTCAGTGTTCCTCACAACTCTATTAAAACTAAACCTTGTTTGTCTTTTTAGCTGCATTCGAGGACAAATATCAACAGCAAGAGAAGCTCGGCGAAGGAGGGTGTGGATCTGTGTTTGCTGGATATCGCAAAGCAGATCATTTGCCTGTAAGTATTACACACACATGTTTGCACACACACGCACACACACACACGCACACACACACACACACACACACACACACAGTATGGACAGGAAGTGCTGACAAAGTTTGTGTCTCGTAGGTTGCCATCAAATACATCCCGAGCGACAATCAGTGTATCAAACACGTGGTGAGTTAAGATGTGCTGTATTCAACACGGCACTCTCTTATTGGATGTATTCTGGATGAATCCTGCTTCTCTGTGGAGCTTCTCTCACTCATCCTCCTCTTTGTTGTGATGTTTCAGGACGAGCATGGGAATACGCTCTCTGTGGAGGTCGCCATCTTGTTGAAACTGGCGGCCAATACAAGTGGCTCAGCGGCCTCCTCGGCACCTGTGTCCCTACTGGACTGGTACGATCTGGAACAGGAGCTGATCCTGGTGCTGGAGAGACCAGTCCCCTGCATGGACTTGTTCACGTACATCTGGTCAGAGGGAAGCTCCTTAAAAGAGGAAGAGGCCAAGGTAAGCTGCTGGAGGATCTTGTGTGTGTTTTAAACGTTGTACAGGAACAGGAGGGGATTATTTTGACCATCATTTCTAGTCATTATTGTACATTGTCCTCACCAAAGTAATTACACTTCCACGTTGGCGTCACTTCTCAGACCCGGAGGTAGCCCGCTGAGTAACAGCCATGAAGAAATGTCAAAGCACCCTCCTCTACGATCCTTCATCTCTCTCTTTTTGTTTCTCAGATCATCCTGAAACAGCTGGTTGATGCATTAATTGATCTTGAGGATAAGAGCATCTTTCACCGGGACATCAAGGTGGAAAATATCTTGATCGAGACCGGCTCGGACGTCCCGCGAGTTCGCCTCATTGACTTTGGACTGAGCTGCTTCGTGAAGAGAGGAGTCAATTACCGCGACTACTACGGTAAGATGTCTAGCTTCTACTCCTGCTCTTCACTAACTTACCCATCCGTGACTTTTACGTTTAAAGAAATATCCTCCTCCTCCTCCTCCTCACCGTCTTATCATTATGTCTGTGTACTCTAGGTACCTTTAATTACATCCCTCCGGAGTGGTACAATGGTCAAGGCTACAGTGCCGGCCCGACCACAGCGTGGCAGGTTGGAGTGGTCCTGTTTCATACGCTCCACAGGAACGCATTTTTTGAGACCCTCGCGTTCCTCGAAAATGGCATGACGTTCAACGAGAGGATGTCCAAAGGTAACAAAAACATACACAAACATGTCAACAGAAACTAATCTGTTCATTTTAGTTCACTGATGGATCTCTGTAGCCGTCACCTTCATCTTTCTTCTCCTTCTTTCTCTCCAGATTGCAAGGATTTCTTGCAAATGTGTCTGACTGAAGACCCCGAACAGCGCCTGACCCTGGAGCAGCTCAAGCATCACCCATGGCTCAGATAAACCAACCCGGAACACACACGTCCTCGCCATACGATACTCAAGTCTTCCAAGTATTAATGCTGTGTTCTCTTTGACAGGAAGAACGTGAGGAACCGGGGCGGCCAGCCTGTGATAGGCTGGCGAGGTCACCGGCCTGTGATAGGCTGGCACTACAGAGCCGGCCCCATGTGGTTCTGTTTGAACGACGATGGCCTGGCAACCCGGTCACCAGACTGTGATGGCCTGGCGACCCGGTAGCCAGCCTGTGATGGCCTGGCGACCCGGTCGCTAGCCTGTGATGGCCTGGCGACCCGGTAGCCAGCCTGTGATGGCCTGGCGACCCGGTCGCCAGCCTGTGATGGCCTGGCGACCCGGTCACTAGCCTGTGATGGCCTGGCGACCCGGTCACCAGCCTGTGATGGCCTTGCGACCCGGTCGCCAACCTGTGATGGCCTGGAGACTGGTCGCCAGCCCGTGATGGCCTGGCGACCCTGGACAGGTCACCAGTGTGTTTGCCTCGCCAGATGGGAGTGGTCCTGTTACAAATGCTCCAAGGGACACATTTTTTTAGACCATCGCGTTCCTCGAATACGGCGTGACGTTCAACAAGAGGATGTCCAAAGGTAACAAAAACATACACAAACATGTCAACAGACACTAATCTGTTCATTTTAGTTCACATTCTGATGGATCTCTGTAGCCGTCACCTTCATCTTTCTTCTCCTTCTTTTTTTACCAGATTGCAAGGATTTCTTGCAAATGTGTCTGACTGAAGACCCTGAAAAGCGCCTGACCCTGGAGCAGCTCAAGCATCACCCATTGGCTCAGATAAACCAACCCGGAACACACACGTCCTCGCCATACGATACTCAAGTCTTCCAAGTATTAATGCTGTGTTCTCTTTGACAGGAAGAATGTGAGGAACCGGGGCGGCCAGCCTGTGATAGGCTGGCAAGGTCACCGGCCTGTGATAGGCTGGCGAGGTCGCCGGCCTGTGATAGGCTGGCGAGGTCATCGGCCTGTGATAGGCTGGCGCTACAAAGCCGGCCCCATGTGGTCCTGTTTGAACGACGTTGGCCTGGCGACCCGGTTGCCAGCCTGTGATGGCCTGGCGACCCTGGACAGGTCGCCAGACTGTGATGGCCTGGCAACCCGGTCACTAGCCTGTGATGGCCTGGCGACCCGATCACTAGCCTGTGATGGCCTGGCGACTTTTGCCCAATGTCAGCTGGGATCGGCTCCAGCCCCCCCCGCGACCCTGTGATAGGATAAGCGGTTACAGATGATGGATGGTTATTATTCATCGTTTGCCCTTTTTTTGCAGATCCTGTAACACCCCCAGCCGTTCGAGGAGAGGGGATCTCTCTTTGAATTGCCTTTCCCGAGGTTTCTTCCCATTTTCCATCTGGCCTCAGGACTTTGGAGGAGTTTTTCCTCGTCTTCTTAGAGAGCTTGGGCTGGGCAGGTTCTGCTCATATTCCAATTAGCCATTATTTAATGTGATTTTTAATACTCAGCCATGAAAATAAACTTTAATTAAATTAAACCCAATTAATTCATCTTTTCTTTAGACCACAGAGAATCAACATACTGTTTTTTTTCTAACTGCATTTTGAGTTAAATAAATATATGTTAAAAAAGTCAAAGTGTATTATGTCATGAAAAACTTATAAAAAAGTCATAGTATGTAGTAGCATAGTATGTCATAACAAATGTCATGAAAAAGTCATAGTATAGTATACCATAAAAGGTCATGGACAGACTGCTTATGCCTGGATACAGGAGTCCAATAGATTACCTTTATGGTCAGAGACGAGGTCTATCAATGAGAGGGAGTTTATATTCAGGCCCAGAGTAAAGACGAGGTCAAGGGCGTGTTCTCGGTTATGAGTTGAACCAGAGATGTGCTGCACCAGGTTGAAAGAATCAGTAATGTTTAGGAATTCAGCGGCACCCTCTAGAAAACAAAATTAAATGAAAATAATGTCAGATGCCCTTCCTCATTTTCTGAATTGAGGTAACAAATTAACAAATAAATAAAGAAAGAAAGAAATACACTTTTTACCCCTGTAACTATCGTTAGAGTGAACTGACTTGACATTTTTAAACCAACAATACCAGGGACCAATTGTTTATTTAGATTATAATAAATGCAGTTATTTATGAAAAAGAAAAAATCTTTATTTTTGTCTTAAAGCCATTGTGATGTGTGATGCGGTTTCCAAATCTCAATTTTGTCTGGGGCACCCAAAGGGCTACACCAATTTTTAAGTTAAAACAACTACTAAAATGTATACATAGTGTACAATTTCTATGCTGTCCATTGAGCTTAACAATATATGCCATTTAACATTAAATACTTAACTTTTATTGACATAAACATTATAACACAAATATATGTTTTTATTTCTACTCAAATATTTTAAGTTACATAAACAAAGAGATGGAGTTGTACTCAGCCTTTAAATATAATGTTGCTTTGACTAATAGAAAATAATAAGTTGGTAAAAACACAAACAAATTGTGGTAGTTTTATGTTAAGACAGCAAAAAAATTGTGTCCAGCATAACTCTGCAACTCTTGTTATGTGTTTGTTATGTAAAGTGAACACAAATTTTTCACGTTATTGAACAAGAAAATAACTACATATTTGCAACATCTTTTTTAGTTCATTCAACTATCCAATTATATGCTAAGTGCACAATGTATGTGTTGTTAATTGACCTCTAACTAATTAGGCTATATTGGCTAAAAAATTATGTTAAGCTCACAAGGGATGAGTGTTTGTGTCAAGTGAACATAAAGTTTTGATGTCACTGGCGACCCGGTCACCAGCCTGTGATGGCCTGGCGGCCCGGTCGCTAGCCTGTGATTGCCTGGCGACCCGGTCGCCCTGAACATTTGTGTAGACTTAACAATAACATTTTGTTTCATGGATGGATTGGGGTTTACAGTGTAGGAGAACGCATGAAAAATAGCATATCATAGGAAACGTTATATGCGGATATGTTGGGTAACGCAGCGCTGTCTTCTTAGAACTTTAACCCTTTCACGGTGTGTTCTCAGTTCATGAAAGCTAATTGCAACATTTTAGTCGCCTAAAAATGTCTTGTTCGGCATTCGGGATGGACTGTCAAGATGGCGATGGCCAAAGTCAAGGCTTCAAAACCGAAGTCCACAAACCAATGGGTGACATCATGGTGACTACATCCACTTCTTATATACAGTAGAGTCAATGGTTGCAGCCCATTCTCTACGAATCAATCAGGTATACTTGGGGTGAAAATCAGGCTGTAGAGATCTGCTCGTCATAAGTAATCCATTACAGTGAATGCCATGCCAATTAGTTTTTTAATCTTTTATTAGTATTTATTTTGTGAAAATGACATCATTGTATGGTAATACAGCAGATGTGCACCAGTCTGGGTTGGAGGTAATGAGCAAAATTCTTGCTCATTACCACAGACGTGCGCAGAGTAGCTCTGGCTTGGTCATGTATTCAAATGAATACATGGAGAGAGGGCTCGGGGCTCCGGTCTTTTTCTGCTTATAGACAATCACAGTTGGATTACTTGCAACACTTGGATGCAAAAACTCCTCCAACATACGACTAAATATCTTGTTTATCATTGCGTTTAAAAACAACCCATATTTGTGTGTTCTGATCTGGGCCAACATAAGTTAGGAAGGTAACTATGGTTCTGTGAATTCCTGGATAAACAAAGGGGATATGTGTCCGCCCAGGTCGAGATCTTATATTTAGTCACATGCATGACTTGTAGGCTACCTGCACATCCCAGTTATTCATAGTTTTCACGTGACGTCACGGCCCTATGGGAACGCCCACCTGGAGGGCAAAACAAAGCTGCCATCCACTGTCCGCCAGCGACAGCTCAGCTTTTACAACACTGTTAGTTGTTGTTCAATTTGATGCACAAACCGAAGAGAAGACAAGCCTGGACTGTGTTTCTACAGCACCGTCTCAGAACCAAAACCCAGAGCAGAGGATTGTGGATTTATGCAATTAAATTAGACGTGCCGCCATCCCTGACGAGAGCGGACAACACTGACACTGACTACAACTGAACACCCATGCAAACAACGACTACGACCGAGCTAGCCGTCTCTCCCGTCTCCATGGTCAAACCAGTTCATTTAACCATTCAACCATTTAAATCATTTTGCGAGTGACGGCTAGCTCGACCGCAGTAACCAACGTTAATTTCTTGTCCTTCACCTCGCAAACAAAAGGACTAGTGACCCATCCAGATTGAAAGTACAGATAACTGTGATGTTCCACTTTCATCTTGGCGACAGTATAAGGGATGGAGTCTCCACAAGATATAACGTTATGTAGCTAAACATCACCAAAGTACAGCTCCGGGGACGTAGCTGAGACAACTTTTCAACTAGCAAGCTATGCTAGCTAACGCTGTCTGGTTATCAACTCCTTGATCAGAACAGAATATAGTAACTTTCATCACTGCTCATTTTTAGAAAGGCCACCGCAAGAAAACATGTTCTTTGTTTAGATTATCAAACAGACAATGGATCATAGATGTTTGTTACTTGCTGTCAGCTTTAGCTGGTGTAGCTAGCATAATAGCGAGCTAACAAGCCTACATTTTCCCAGTATCAGACAGAATTATACAGTGAAAGCGAGGCTTATGGGAAACCAATCTAAGCACACATTACATAAACAAAGAAGAGGTTTTGTTGCGGTGACGTTTCTAAAATGAGCAGTGGTTAAAGTTATTAGATGCTGTTATGACCAGGGAGTTGATAAGCTAGCGTGCTAGATAGCTGAAAAGTTGTCTACTTCCACTTAAATGATTGAAATACCGCAGCAGGTACTGTATATGGGTCACAGGTGCCTAAGACTTGCAGTTTGTATATATATCTTTGTTTTTCCTTGTTTGAGAGGTGATCTAAACACTTGCTGATTGTAAAAGATAAAGATTTGACAGCCTTGTGCTCTTCCTGGGGGCTTGGTTTTGACCTCCAGGCTATGCGCGAGTCACGTGACTGAAAACTATGAATAGATGTCACGTTGTAGCTTACACCCATGATTTACACTCTGGCCCTGTTCAGTCCTGGTATTAATATGCGTCCTCAGTGATCGGATCCCAAGTGGACAGCTCTAAGTACGTCTGTTCACACCTGGCATTATAATGTGTCTCCACATGCGTCTTCAGTGACCACTTGTGATCCGATCTTACTTCCCCGCTCTATATGCAAATAAACACGTAGTAAACACACGGCTAATACAGCAGCCGTTGTGACGTAATATTACATGAATGTCAGTAATAATATCCTACATATTCCTGAATTCTGGTACATTGTATTAACATCAAAATAAAAGGTTATTGTACCGGCGGTCCCTGTGGACCTGCGGTACAACAGCATGGTACAACACAGTACAACAGCGCGGTACTACAGTGCAGTACCGCGCTCCAGAGAGCCGGGGAGGACAGAGGGCAGTCGGGTGGTCGGGTGTCAGCTCCGCGCAAATCAGCGGAACAAAAACACCGACACATCACCGACAGTATGATAATTATGCACTTTACGTGCCTAGTCTGATAGTCTGTAGATATGTAGCCTATAAACAAGATATATTTTAATAAAATACATTTGTACCGACAGAATACAGTAGAGCACAGAGGCCGTTTCCATGCTGACAAGCGCCCGTGTCTGCCCGTTTATTCACCTGAGGGGCGCGGTGATCCCGCGGAGCCCAGCTGGACATCAGGTGATTAGGCGATCATTAATGTGGCCAGGATGCATTCGCGTACACACTGCTAAAAGAATGTGGTCATATGTGGCCCAGACCACGTCTGAATGTGGTCTGAAAGATTCGATCTTAATGTGTCTTGTCACTTGTGATCGGATCACTGAGGACTCATGTTAATTCCAGGTGTGAACAGGGCCTCTGTCTCATTCATTCCTGGCTGCCATTGGCAATAAACAAAGTGGTCGATGATTCCTACCAGTATCACGGGGAGACAGACACAGACCTAATGGTCAGTCAGATGCCGATGGAAGAAAGGCTGAGGCCAGCTTGGATCCAGAAGCCACATTAAGGCGATAAATACATTCTGACTCTGTCTTTTACACCAACCTCCCCGTTTTCACCAGTGATTTCTACCTGGACCATTTACAGCCTCAGCTTTTATTTCATCTCAGTTTAGACTTTTTTTTTTTTTTCCAAACACAAATCATACTTTATCGTTGGATTATTTTAAGGACATGATTAAAATATTATCAGAATTAGAAATACTTTATTCATCTGCGGGGGGAAATTGGGGCGTTACAGTTGCTCTTATATAAACATAAAGAATCAAAGAAAATAGAAATAAAGGAGTACGTAACATGTCAATTACAGTATGTGCACATGCTACAATATAAACACAATATATGTAAAGAAATGTAATTAAGTAATCAGATTATATATACAGTATATATATATATATATATACAAAACAATTAAATGCCGAAAATGAAGCAGACAAGACAATTTCTAATGTCTGATATACGGTTTGGCTATAATCCAAATACAGATATCTTTGTGACACGAACAGATACCGATACAGTAGCCTTGCGTTACACCTGAAACTGGAACTGGGCATTCCAGATTGGGAGAAGAACAGTTAAAACCGGATCTGTTGATCACAAAACTGTGTTTGATCTGTTACGTTTGCATTTTGTATGTCGTCCATGGATCGATGTCTCTTCAGTGTTTCCAAGTTTGTTCCAGAATTCGAGTCCATTTCAACAGGATGTGTCATAAAATCAGTTACATGTTTGCATGTTCATACACAATACTCTTAGTGCTGAATTAATCTGGATATTAATCAGTGTTCAGTTTGGCCTGTAACCAGTATTACAGCCAGGGCATGTGAAGTGATATATACATAATATTTGAATCATTTAGATGTCAGATTTTATTTGTATAGACCAGGGGTCAGCAACCTTTACTATCAAAAGAGCCATTTTAGGCAAAAAAATAATAATAATCTGTCTGGAGCCGCAAAACATTTGAGCATTGTGATGACGGTAACAGTCTAAGTATATAGTATATAAGTCTAATGCAGTGAGGGCTAAAGAGCAAATGTACTACGGAGTATTAGGGCCACATTGAAGGAAAAAACATCAGAGATTTCCTGAATAAAGTCGTAATAATACAAGAATAAAGTCATAACTTTACGAGACAAAAGTCGTAATATTACGAGAATAAATTCATAACTTTACAAGATAAAAAAGTCGTAATATTACAAGAATAAAGTCATAACTTTACAAGATAAAAAAGTCGTAATATTACAAGAATAAAGTCATAACTTCACGAGAAAAAAGAAAATCACGTAAAATTACTACTTTATAATATTATGACTTTATTCTCATAATACTACGACTTTTTTCTAGTAAATCTTTGAATTTATTTTCATAATATTATGAATTTATTTTCATAATATTATGACTTCTGTCTCGTGATCTCCGGTTTATATTTTTTTCCTACTGTCGTACCATAGACCTACAACAATGATAAATACAATTTAAATTGTAAATAAAAAACAGTTATTCATTTCCATTTTTAAAAATCCACAGGGAGCCACCGGAGAGGCCAAAATCACCAAATTTGCCTCAAAAATCAAATTTCATGAGGAAGACTTCAGGAAGTACGACTTTTCTTGGAGTCTCATATTGTTATGATCGCGATCTCTTTGATTAAATTCATATTCATTTTTGACACAGATTGTTTTACAGTTTGTTCTCTAATATTTCCAGTAGATGGCAGAGGCGTTTCCATATTTTAGGGCAACAATCCATCCATTAACACCAAGACAGATTGATGCAGCAAATATAACTTTGTCTAAATAACTAATAATTCCTCCATGGGGTTGATGCCCATCTATCAGAGGTCTCTGTGTATACTGAGAAACATTAATTCCAAATATATGTTATTTTTACATAAACTGTAGATGTTGTGAAATAAAAAAGCATAATTACCTGAAATTCAGCTACAGTGGGAATCAGCAGCCTAACTATAATTTACCACCATTTTGTGTGTTGGTTTAAACAAAAATTGTACTCAGTATTGAGAAATGGATGTAACCAATAGTAAAACACTGTAACACACTCCGGGTACGAAATGAGTCCTTACCCCAAGTGAAGGAGTTCAAGGGTTCTCGGGGTCTTGTTGGCGAGTGAGGGGACTATGGAATGTGAGATTGGCCGGAGAATCGGAGCAGTGTGGGGGCGATATTGCATTCGCTTTACCGCACCGTTGTGACGAAAAGAGAGCTGAGCCGGAAGGCAAAGCTCTCGATCTACCGGTCAATCTCCGTTCCTACTCTCACCTATGGTCATGAGGGCTGGGTCAGGACCCAAAGAACTAGATCGTGGGTTTTCTCAGGAGGGTGGCTGGCGTCTCCCTTAGAGATAGGGTGAGAAGCTCAGTCATCCGTGAGGGACTCGGAGTAGAGACGCTGGTCCTTTATGTTGAAAGGAGCCAGCTGTGGTGGTTCAGGCATCTAGTTAGGATGCCCCCCTTAGGGAGGTGTTCCAGGCACGACCTGCTGGGAGGAGACCACGGGGAAGACCCAGGACTAGGTGGAGAGATTATATCTCCACACTGGCCTGGGAACGCCTCGGGATCCCCCAGTCAGAGCTGGTTAATGTGGCCTGGGAAAGGGAAGTTTGGGGTCCCCTGCTGGAGCTGTTGCCCCCGAGACCCGACCCCGGATAAGAGGTTGAAGATGAGTGAGTGTGATGAGTGTAACACACAGCTACATTAATGGTATCAGTAGATGTGTAGTTAGACTGAATAGATTTAAATGAGTTAAATTTGTTTTTCATACTGATTTCATATGCCACACACTATTATCCACGTTGCTAATATTTCATACTTAGTTGACAAAAATAGCAACATTCTGTACATGAACACCTGTAAGTCTCACTTCCAGTGGCGGCTGGTGGATTTTTTTTGGGTAGGGCCAATCAATTTCAACAAACATCCTAGTACGATTCAATGCAAAAAAAGGTATCAAAAACGCATTACTACTTTGCAGTTACATTTTTATCATTTATTCCAACACTGACATAAGGACATCTTATTCATACAATTCAGTATGTTAATATAACATACGACAGATCATTTATAAAGGAACTTTGCTCTTCTGTCCTTCTGAGTGGCAAACCTCTCAATGACCTTCTTATTGAAGTCAGGCATGTACCTGACAAGTTTCTTCTCCATGGAGAGCATAGCCAGAGCATTAAGGCGATCCTGTGTCATGGTGTTTCTCAGGAAGGTCTTGATCCTCTTCAATGTAGAGAAGCACCTCTCGGATTCAGCTGTTGTCATGGGTGTGGTGATGAGGATGCTCCTCATTGTGCTTCTTTACCGCAAGCCTGTGTCCTTCGTCCAGCTGCATTGCAATGTTCACTCTGCCTAGCATAGCTAGCTTCACGGAGTTATCTATGTGCATCCTGGTGTTCTCGTGTTTTCTTATTTTTTCAGACAAGTGTTTCATGTCTCTTACTCCCGTCTCTGCCCATGCTGAATCTGACCCTGTCGACTTAAAAAGCACGCATGGGAAGCAAAATACAGCATTAGCTTGACTGCATCCAGCTAGCCAGGCCTTCCTCGTGTACCAGTCTTTACCTTGCCTTGTACGCCGGTCTGTTGTTTTATGCTGAGTCCAGGAGGTTGATCTGGGCCCAGTTGTTTCACCAGGAGTTTCTCCGCCAAAGTCCTTCTCTCAAATGGGTCTTGGCGGAGAGATTTGATCGAGTTAGGGTTGAGTCTTGCAAGAGTAGCGCTATTAGTGCTTGGCTGTTCCATTGTCATGCCGTTAAAATGGGCTGTGAGAGACGAGAAGACAAGATCACGCGAGAACTGACATGAGCCCTGACGAGAACAGAGAGACACACGTGAACGTGCGCGCGCACACCATGGGCCAAATCAGTTTGGCCCTCCCGGAAGTCTTTTTTTACGGCGCTGATTGGATGAATTGTATGTCATTCATGCTTGTAATCATATATCTTTAATCAGTGATTGGCTGTACTGCTTATTAGACCCGCCTTCCTTGGGCCAAATCCATTTGGCCCCAGAAAGTGCACGTGCAGCAGAGCAGCTGAGAGGTGCACTAGCAGAGAGTTCAAGGAGGAAAGCAGATATTTGGCGCAGTTATCCTATTTTACAAATATTACGGGTATATTCCATAGGTCAAAAACACACATATTGACAATTTTTAGAATTAATAATTTATTTATTTTTTGGTGGCTCAAGGTGGGTGGGGCCAGGCCCCGTGGCCCTCTATTGGCCGGCCGCCACTGCTGCTGGGTATCTTATGAATGTCCCCCTGGGGATCAATAAACCCTTATTGACATAATAATAAACATTTTTATCAAGAACTGAGACAATATGGCACCACGATAAAAAACAAACACCTTAAGAATAAGAAGACAATCTGAACTATGTATTTGATTTATTGTATTTATTTATATATTTATACTTTTTTAATGTACCCCTGGCATAAGCAGTTTTGTATGTACATATTGTCATTGTACTTATATTTTCTAAAATAAATAAATAAAAAGTTATTTGTTGATATGTTGAATGCTTAACCTGGATCTGGAGAGTAACTGAAGTTATTAAAATGTAATTGAGTAAAAAATATATAATATTTGCATCTGAATTGTAGTGGAGTAGAAGTATGAAGTAGTAGAAAATGAAGTACAAGTACAACACTTGAGTAAATGGTACTTTTCACCAGTGGAGAACTAGAACATGAATGCTTTGTCTCCTACATGAAATAAAAACACTAACCAAGCTGTGTGCATGTGATAATGTAAATGCATGGATATGGATGATATAAAACACAAATTGAAGATAAATATAAACAAAAACACATGCTGAGTATAGTGCAGTGCAACATGATGATAGAGAGATAGATACTAATACTAGCCTCTCAGTTCCATAGTGCAAACATGTTAGTAAAAAAGCACAAGTTAGAAGTACAAAGTATTATAATGTTAGTTAACCAACAGTAGCTTTATATGTTGTATTTATAATGCTAGTGTTAGCTAGTGCTGGCTCCATCAGCTCGGAGGCCTCTCGTCTCGCTGCTCGCGCTGCCTCGCTGTCTCGCGCTGCTCTCTGCTCGCGCTGCGGAGCTGCAGACTGAACGTGGTTCGTGTTTAACAACACATTTCTCTACTTCATCCTTTTATGTCTCTGCTTTTCCCTCTGAACTCGGTGCACATGTATCCATGCACTCTGCACACCACATCTGTTCAACCGGTGTGCAAGATTAACTGGTGGCTGAATTAACTGGTGATATTCCCGTGCAGATGTGTGGTAGGAGTGGCCTGTCAGGACCCCTGTCGATTCACCAGGAACATATTAATCGCTTCTCCCGCTTCTCCTTTCTGTCCGATTGTTTTGTCGGTGTCATTTGAAACATTACGATCAGAACAGTTTGCTAGAACAGTCATTACGCGGACGTGAGGCTGTGGTAGCGACGCCAATCTCAGCGCGAGGACATGAGAATGGTAAAGTAGGTGACTTTGTCGATGCCTGTTGAAAACACTGCTAACGTCAATAAATCATTTACAACTTTTTCTTGCTGTCAGTGTGATATGTGTATGTATCATATTGTTATTAGTATGATGTGAAGTTGATTTGAGACCTGTTTATACTTTCATTCGTAAATGACAAATACAGTCTGACGTTTACACCCAGGTCGAACTCATTCAACTGTGGCAAACTGTGATCAAGTCAGATTAACTTGTGATACAACATCTGTAGGCTATCTACCAGCGATCATGTTCAACACTAAAGGCTACAGACATTTATCCCTCTCATCACAACGATATGCAGCACCCATTCACCCAGAGTAGACAGACATGAATGTTAACTCTTATTTCGCAACTGGGGGGGGATTAACTACAACTACTAATTATGTATGTATAAAGTATAAGCAGAGACAGATGACCGTGAGGCTTGATCAAAGAAACATAACAGGTAAAACAACATCATATAACTTTAAACAACTTGCATTGCCTGAAACCTGGAAAGGGGGTGGGGGTTCAATTACACCTGATGGCACAGGTTGACACAAAAGTGACATCAGGAAGTCATTAGGGCCTCATGATGTCCAGGCTATATAAAGTCAGTCAACATGGCACAACTTTGTGGGTTTGTGAGGAGAAAGTAAGAGATAGAAAGAAATAGTGAGAGAGAGTCAGAGATCGAAATAGTCAGAGATAGTGATAGTAAGGTAGGTGAGAGTAAGTATAAGTAAGTGATAGTTAGGTAGGTGAGAGTAAGTATAAGTAGGTGAAAGGTAGGTAGATTGGTGAGTCAGGTGGAGAAAGGGAGAGATTTTGGAAAAATGGATCCCAGCATCATTAAACTGATGATGTCTGACAATAAAGTATAAAGTAATAAAGTAAAGTAAGTAAACAGCTGCTGGATGTCAAAATCCATAACCGTTATCCTGAGAGGTCAACAAGTAAGGAAAAATATGTAATTAAGAGGAGAGCTGAGACCTTCAGGTTAAAGGGTAAGGATGCATGCCACATGCACTTTAGAACACAATGATCATCTGCCATGGTAAAACTCCCAGTATATCTAATATGACATTTAAACACCAGATGGAGACCTGTATTACATATGCAGGCGCAAAAAAAACAAGGCCGAGCACCTGGCTAAAGTGGTCCTCAGTGCTGAGGAAGCCAGTAAAGTCTTTGAGGAGTTCCATAGTAGTGTGATTGGTGGCCACTGTGGAACTGAAAAGACCCACAGTGCAATAATCACCCGCTATTATTGGCCTGGGATGGAGGATGATATTCGCAAGTGGGTGAGTTGGTATCTTCCAAATAATGTGGTGGAATACATTTTGGTTCAAAAGTAGAGCATACATATGTTTGAAAGATGTATAAGCAAAGGGCTATCACTTTTCAATATAATATAGTATAACATAATATTCATTTGCACTACCAGTCGTCATCATTTTTGAAATAATCTTTCACTGCTTAGATTGCTCAGTGTCCACAGTGCCAGTTGAAGAGATCGAACCTCAAAGAAAAGCAGGACTACAACCCAATAGAGGTAAAGGAAACAACAGCATATTGTCAGCTTTGAAACATATAAACAGTGATGCTCATGTCTTTTATTTTTGTTTTTCCCAGGTGACAGAGCCATTTGAACTGGTAGGGATGGACCTGGTGGGTAAACAGTGGCGTGTTCAGGGAGTGGCCTAGGGTGGCACGGGCCACCCCTGAAATCTGATTGGCCACCCCAAGTGCCACCCCAATATCTTAAAATATGATTGGCTATATGCCCAGTCAGAGGCGGGCCACGGCACTGACTGTAAACTGCACTCTTGTTTAGAGTTGCAGTTCCTTCTCAAACCTGAGAGGCAGAGATGCGCTAAAGTAGTATGTAGCCTGCAAAAAAAAAGGCGCGAAGAAGAAGAAGTTTGAGCAGGTAAACCTACAGGTGAAACTGTAACAAACTCAGTCTATGGAAGCAACACGTCTCTGGAGCGTCGTCGTGAAAGATGTGAGTAGCCTACATTTTACTACACTTACTGTGCCTGTAGTTAAAAGCTGTAACGGTAATAAGCTAAACATTTACCCTGTCTTGTTTTATTTCTTTTTATTGTAATTGGCACAAGGCTGTCATCATCTCATCTCATTAGCAAACACTGTTTTGACTGTCAACGATGCTAAAGCTAACATTTAGCTATTCTGTACTGCGTAACATTGTTATGTTAGACCCGTGTAACATCAATTACATTTCGTTTTCATTCGTGTGTATGCACAATTATCTATTGTACAACATATAAGAATGTCGTGCATTATGGGACTATTGCAGTATGAAAAGAAGTCAGAATATAAAGGATTTCTTCAAAAGAAAGAAATCCAAAATAGAGCCAGAGCAGGGGCAGAGCAGTCAGTCAGAGGATGAGAGCCAGCTTGTCCTGAAACAGCCTTCAGCTTCAGCTGTACACATAGGTATGTGTAATCCTGATAGTTCAAGTTTGTTCTCATGTTTGAACTTACTCATTTGGTTTGACTGTAACATACCACTTAGTTTACTTAGGAAAGGCTGATTGCATTATCATTCTAATCACAGCTTATGTATTATTATAGAGTCACATGTGGATGGTAAAGATGAAAGACCCTCAACATCACATACACATCAGGGTATGTATGAATTTACCTTCTTTAAAACATTATGTGCATTGATTCGAACTGGGATATTTCACTTATACTACAGTGGCATATACTGTCATTAAGCGTGTAGACACATTTTTTAACAATACTAGTGTGAAAAGCCTAAATGTGACAATTTGACATATAAATGAACGATACAATCTCTGTATTGCTTCAGGTGTGTCCAGTGCTGACAATCCAGAGGTTCCTGCAGGCCATGCACAGGGGGATAGTGGTGTGGCAGCCCCATTTGGCGGGCTCGGACCTATTGGTATGTCTTAACAATTAATTTTTCATATGAAGTATCATATGCTTAATATTTTAGGCACATTTTATTATCATTCTAATGACAACCTATGTGTTATTGCAGAGTCAAATGAAGATTCTTGTGATGAAGGCCCCTTACCGTCACATACACAGCACAGTATGTATGCTTTACCTTTTTTTTTTTGTTGTTGTAATGTTTTTAAACATTACAGTATCCACTTTTATTTGGATCATTATATTAATAACACTGGTGTTTAAAAGCTAAATGTGACAATTTGAAATATAATTAAACTGATAAAATCTCTGTATTGCTTCAGGTGTGTCCAGTGCTGACAATCCAGAGGTTCCTGCAGGCCATGCACGGGGGGATAGTGGTGTGGCAGCCCCTTTTAGCCGGCTCGGACCTATTGGTATGTCTTAACAATTCATTTAAGTCAAATCAGTGACTTAAATGACACTTAAAGTTTCTGATTCCCATACATTTGTCACTTACAGATATTTCACAGTCAAGAGCAGCAGGACCCACTCAACCCCGGTTAAAGATGTATCCAAAAACCATGCAAGGGGAGAAGAGGAGGTCGTTCAATCCATCTTGGTACAACACGTTTTCATGGCTTGAGTACTCACTAATGAAAGACTGCGCTTACTGCTATGCATGCAGACAGTCCTCTTTGCCTAGCACGTCAGAATCCGTTTTCACCTCAGAATCCGGCTTTTCACATTGGAAAAAAGCAATGTATAAAGATGCTGGCTTTAAGGTGCATGAAAAATCAGATTCTCACATTACTGCCATGTTAGCTTGGAGTGAACACAAGAGGGCTGCACTTACAGATGCTTCTGTGTTAAACATGATCAACAAAGAGTACAAAAAGAAGGTTGAAGAGAATCGCAGTTACATTAAAACTGTTGCAGATGTACTGCTTTTGACAGCCACACAAAATATGGCACAAAGAGGGCACTGTGAGTCTGAGCAATCTGACAACAAAGGGAATTTCTTAGAAATTCTTGAAATGATTGCTAAACACAATCCCATGGTAGCCAAAAAAATGAAAGCAAAAGGCAATGCAAAATACACAAGCAATACCATACAAAATGAAATTCTGCAGTGCTTAGCCAGTATGGTGCAGGATTCCATTGTGAAAGAAATGAAAGAGAGTGAGGTATTCTCTATCATCGCTGATGAAACCAAAGATCTGCAAAAAAAGGAGCAGCTGTCATTAGTACTTCGATATTATTACAATGGGGCTGTTCATGAAAGCTTCCTTGAATTCCAGCATGCACAAAATCTAGATGCTAAGGGGCTTAGTGACATGATCATCAAGTGCTTAGAAAGCTATGGCTTTCAGTATAAATCAAACCTTGTTGGACAAGGTTATGACGGCGCCTCAGTAATGAGTGGTAAACATTCGGGTGTGGCAGCCAGAATTAAGACAGAGGCTAAAACTGCGTTTTATGTCCACTGTAATGCGCACTGTCTAAACCTGGTCTTGGTTGACACTGTAAAGTCAGTTCCAGAGGCAGATTGTTTCTTTTCGCTGCTTGAAAAGATCTATGTATACATGTCAGGCTCTTATGTGCACCAGAAATTGCTTACTGTCCAGAAAGAGATGTATGGTGGCACACCTAGAGAGTTACAAAAATTAAGTGACACAAGATGGGCATGTAGAGCAGTAGCTTGCAGGAATTTGATGGATAGATTACCAGCTGTGTTGTGTGTTCTTCAAAATATAAGTGCAGAAAATCACAGAGACAGGTCCATTGATGCTAGAGGTCTGCTTGCACAGATTGACCTCACATTCATAGGCCTCCTTGCAACCTTCCGAAAAGTTTTCGGTGACACAAAGCTGCTTTCTGACCTGTTGCAGTCACCCTCGGTTGATTTAGCTATGGCAGCAGACATGGTGGAGTCACTTCTTGATACTTTTCAAGAGTATAGGACTGAGACATTTAGTGATAAACTGTGGCATGACATAGTAGAGACAGCCAAACAGTGCAACATAGCTGTTGAGAATGTTGAGAAGAAAAGAGCACATAAAGTCAGCACCAAACTTGGTGGGTCGTATGTGACATGTACTATAGGCCTGCGCAAGGGTAATGCAGACAAAGATACATTCAGGCAGGGACTACTCTACCCCATCCTTGACACCTTAGTTTCTGAAATGGAAAGAAGGTTCTCAAAAATGAACTGTTCAGTAATGAGAGGTATACAGGCCTTAAATCCTAAAAGCAGTACATTCCTCCAGGATGACCAGGTCTTTGACTTTGGAAAAATATATGGGTGTGATAAGGAAGATCTTACTCATGAGCTTCACCAGGCTAGAAGAATTTTGTCAAGGAAAGCTGAGAGTGGGGCGGCACAGTTGGGAAACATCCTAGATTTAACAGTGTTTTTGGAACCATACCAAGAGGTGTTTGTTGAGCTCTTCAGGCTATGCAAAATAGCTCTAGCCCTCCCAGTCAGCAGTGCTGCATGTGAGCGGAGTTTTTCAGCTATAAAGCTCATTAAAACTCATTTGAGGACAACCATGCTAGACAACAGACTAAGCCATTTAGGTTTGCTAAGTATTGAGTCAAGAAGAGCAAGGGCACTCAACATGGATGATTTTATCAAAGTGTTTGCAAGCAAACACAAGAACAGGCGAATTGCACTGTTTTAACCCTCCTGTTTACCTCAGCTTAATATATAATGAATAATATAATATATATATAATAATATAAAATATAAAATATATATAAAAAATATATAAAATATAATAATAATAATAATAATAATATAATAATAATAATAAATATATATAAAATATATATAAAATATATAATAATATAATATATATAATATATACTTATAATAATATAAGGAAGGAAGAAGGGGGTAGGAAGGACGGAATGAATAACAGAGGAAGGACAGAGGGAGGAAAGAAAGAGAGAAGGACAGGAAGAAGGGAGGGAGGAAGGAAGCAAGGAAGGAAGGAACTGCCAAAACAGATTGGGTCTCTTGAATGGTAATACTAGGTAATACTAGAGTAACCAACACTGTAGCACATGTAAAGTTTATAATTTGTTTGGTTAAATAATTTGTTCAAAGAGGCATATGTATTTTAAATATGTTTTCACTTTATAGGCGGAGAGTGACTGTGTTTTTTAATGTGCATTGTTTTCTTATGTTGGCTTTTGGAGTCACAGGTTATTTTGTAGCATTATTACTGTAACAAATCAGTGTTGAAACAAGATTTGTTACAAGTGATGTAAGCTTTTTTTATGCACACATAAGCTCTGGTAAGGTCAGCTATCTCTGTTGATAAAATATTCTACACGGTCTGTACCTCCAACCATTGTTACATTGTTGCACATGTAAAGTTTTGCACAGTTTTGTCAAGTAAATATTTTGCCCAAAGAGTCTTATTTATTTTAATTTTGTTGGCACTTTATACAGAAAGTGCATTGTCTTTTTTGTATGTACTGTATATCATACCTTGGAAGGTTGTTTTGAAGTTAGAATAAAGTATGGTAGTTTTCAATCACATTTGTATGTTGCCTTTTCCTGAATGTTGTGACTAGTAGGTCTATTCTTGCTTGCAGTGTTAGTAAATGAAGTAGATATGGGTTGTGGATACAAAAATGGTAAATTAATGCTATGCCGACACCTGGGTGTGGGTGTGTATTTTCTTGTGTGTGTGTGTGTGTGTGTGTGTGCGTGCGTGCATACGTGAGTGTATATGTCTGCGCAGGCGCTCCTGCTCACACTTCATGCCACCCCTGCATAAGTCAGTGCCCCACTGGTGCCACCCCTATCAAAAATGTCTGGACACGCCACTGTGGGTAAACTCACAGCAACAGATGGTGGCTACCAGTACATATGTGTCATGGTGGACTATTTCACCAAATGGGCAGAGGCATACCCACTAAAGAGCAAAACAGCAGATGAGGTGACCAATTGTATTCTCGATTTCTTTTACAAATTTGGTGCACCTAAAAGACTGCTAACAGACCAGGGCTCAGAATTTTGCAATAAGGTACAGTGATGATGCTATATGAATCCCCAGTATCTAACAGTTGCTGTGCTGATATCTTTCTTATTCCTGCTGTCTGATGTTTGTCCAAATTAACATTTCAAGGTCAACTATGGCCTTTGTAAGAGGCTGGGCATAGAAAGGAGCCTATGCTCCCCCTATCATCCACAGACCAATGGCCTTGTGGAAAAACTGAATGGGACAATACAGAGGTATGTTTAAGTATTAAATACTTCAATAAATTCAAGGTCTTCATACAATAAACACATTTCCTGTTCCTATATGATCAGGTAAGTAGTGATAATACTTTCTGAGAATAGCTTACTTTATCATACATGAGAACCATAATTCTGTCCTGCCTGTACTTGAATTACTCTACATTTTCAGGTCCCTGAACAAACTTGTGGCCGAACAGCCCAAACGGTGGGACAATTGTAAAAAAAGTACAAACGTGAACTTAAGGAATGCTGCCTGCTCGCGATCACCGAGACGTGGCTTAATGAGAGCGACCAGGACAGCGACCTGGCTCTCACTGGATTCGGCTGTCCCATCAGACTGGACCGCTCCTCTGAAGCGACGGGGAAAAGCCGCGGAGGTGGGGTCTGCTTCTATGTAAATCAACGGTACTGTAACAACATCATTGTGCGGGAGAAAATATGTACCCCTGATATAGAGCTACTCTCCATCTCCCTACGTCCTTTTTATCTGCCACGTGAGTTCCCCCAACTGTTTTTTACTCTTGTGTACATCCACCCCAGAGCCAACGCCAGTGCTGCCACTCAGCTGATAGTGGATGTATCACACAAGCTGGACTCTATTTGTATTGATGCTCCTAAATTTTATCTTGGAGATTTGAATCATGTCCGACTAGACAGAGTTTTACGGACATATGAACAATATGTAAGTTGCTCCACCACACAAAAAAACACTATCCTCGACTTGTGCTACGGAAATGTGACGGGAGGCTACAAGTCCATACCTATGCCAGCTTTGGGAGCTTCATATCACAACAGCATATTTTTACTGCCTACATATAAACCATGCTTCAGACGCCAGGAGAGAGAGGAGAAGGCTGTTAAGATCTGGACAGAGGACAGCATCTCCTCCCTCCAAGCCTGTCTTGACTGCACAGACTGGCAAGGCTTCTTTGATGCTTGTGGTGATAACATTGATGAACTTATAGAAACTGTCTCATCCTACATCACTTTTTGTGTTGATTCTGTAATCCCCTCTAAACAGGTTGTTATTTTTCCCAATAACAAACCATGGGTAACAAAAGATCTTAAATCTGCTATTAATAAAAAGAAAAAGATCTTTTTCACTGGCAACCCTCAGGAGAAGAAGGTTGTCTCCAAAGAGGTTAAGGTTGAAATAGCCAAGGCTAAAGCCAAGTACAAAGAAAAAATAGAAAGTCAGTACGTAAATGGCGACCTAAGGTCAGCCTGGCAGGGGATTAAATCTATGGCCTCTATTAATCAGCAAGCAAATACATCCAAGCAGTTTATTAGCATTAATGGAGTTGAGGATGTAGACTTGGCGAACACTTTTAATTTGTTCTTCTCGCGGTTTGAAAGGTCTGACTTCACTCAGGATGTATCCAGGTTGAGGGACTCCCTGGTACCCCACAGCGATATATTGATATCTCAAGAGCAGGTCAATTGTTTATTTAGGAAAACGCGGACAAGGAAAGCTTCTGGCCCTGACGCCATCTGTGGTCGCACTTTGCACCACTGTGCTGATCAACTTAGTGAGGTTTTCACTAAGCTCTTTCAGATTTGTGTTGACAGCTGCCAGTTACCCAAAATTTGGAAATCCTCCACCATAATTCCCATTCCTAAAGTTAAAAACTCCAGGGAATTAAACCAATTCAGACCTGTTGCACTCACTTCCCTGGTAGTGAAGAACCTGGAGAAAATCTTAAAGGAAGAGGTTCTTTCCCTGGTGGAGGGCAAACTGGATTCACTCCAGTTTGCATATCAAACAGGTAAAGGAGTGGAAGACGCTAAACTCTTTATCCTGGACAAAGTTTATAGACACCTGGAAACACCAAAAGCTCATGTCAGACTCTTATTCGCTGATTTTTCTTCAGCTTTTAATAAGATGCAGCCTCACATTCTGATTGAGAGGCTTGCATCTCATTTTAACCTACCTCACCAGCTTTTAAAATTGGTTTTAAACTTCTTAACAGACAGAACACAACAGGTTTTAGTTAATGGTATTATGTCTAATACCTCGGTCTCTAATACAGGTTCTCCGCAAGGCTGCGTCCTTTCGCCATTGCTTTTTATTTTGTACACAGATAGCTGCAGGTCTTCTAAGGAGGGCAGCTTATTAGTGAAATTTTCAGACGACACTGCACTCCTGTCGCTCCTACAGGGGGCAGAGTCAGATCATGGCTGCGCTCTTCCTGCCTTTGTCGAGTGGTGTGACAAAAATTATCTTGATCTTAATGTCTCAAAAACTAAAGAACTTGTGATTGACTTTAGAAAAAACAAGATTAATCCCACTCAGAGTATAATTCATGGCGACGATGTTGACATCGTGCACTCTTATAAGTACCTGGGCACAGTGTTTGACTCTCATCTCAAGTTCGATGTAAACACTGAGTCCATTGTTAAACGAAGCCAACAGAGAATTCATTTGCTGCGGAAAATCAACTCCTTTGGTGTGAGTAGATCTATCCTGTGCACTGTCTACTTGTCATATATTGAGAGCCTTTTAACCTTTTCATTTATTTGCTGGTTTAACGGTTTGTCTATGAAGGACAGGAATTGCCTAAATAACATTGTGAAAGTCTGCTCCAAAATCATCGGAGCCCAGCAGAGCAACTTAAACTCTCTCTGGGAGAAACGTGTCCTCCAGAAGGCCAAAAACATTATTAATCACAACCAAATCCTGTCTAGTGAGTTCACACTACTGCCTTCAGGACGGCGCTATCTGCCGCCTCACAGAAAGACAAACCGCTACTCCAAGTCATTCATTCCTTCTGCCATTACACTGCTGAACGCAGAGTAACTATCATGAATGAACGACAACAAAAAATGTTTTATTTACTTTGAATGTACAAT